>NC_134707.1:82439196-82750446 GCF_043290135.1 Rhipicephalus microplus | reverse complement strand
TCTCGTTTGAGGCATGCCGATCGATGGCTTGCCAGACTGAGGACCATTAAGGTCCCTAGATGAAACAAGTTTCCAAGGTAGCGGCAACTTTCCCTTTCCTCCTCGCCTATGTTCCTGGAGCGCCCCCTAGAAGGTTGAAAACTTTCATGAAAAAGCGAATATTTAGGTTCAGTTGCTATGGTGAATAGATGTCAGTGAAACAAAACTGAACGAAATGAATCGTAGAATAAACGGTTGCCTTTATTATCATAAACAATACGACACTAGAGCAAGCGGGATGGGCGTTAGTCAACTGGCAACGTTGTGCTGTTCTATATTTTGCACCACTAGCCATGACGTCTCACGTCGTACATCGTAGTTCGTCCAGTTATAACTAGTCCAGTTTTCTGAATGTTTGCCTCGAATGTCGTGCCGTGAACAGTGAACGCGCTTCTTTCTGGATCCTGCCAGTGATCACAGGGCATGACGTTGTGATGAGTAATTACAGCCGGCTTGTGCGCATGCAAGGAAAAACGATGGCCAGAGTGGTACGAACGCTTGGCTAGCAGCACTGTGATGACGTTTTTTTTAATGTGCCTATATTGACAATCGTGATGCCAGGTGATTCTGGTGTGGTACGCGGATCTTCCCGAAAAGTGAGAGTTCTACTGGTGAGGTGTCCCGAAGCAGCAGGTTTCGGCTCCTTTATTCCGCGTTTTGTTCAACTGGTCAAGCGTGAAATGTTCCTGAAGGTGCATTAATTACACGCTCTAGCTGCTCTTTGTACGTACATGCGCACAAGCATTTGTAACAATTGACATGCACAAGACACGGATTAGACGCACTCCTTGCGTTTCAATAAAAACCGACAAATAAACTGGCTTCACAGATCCGCGTTGGCGTACGTCGATGGAGTTGCACGAAAGCGTTCGCGTGAATTTTTTCATAGCTACACTTCCCGGCGTGCTTCGTTTCGGATAGCATGAGGTAAATTGATGAGAGAGAAACCGTTTTTGTTGTTTTACGGCAACCGAGCATTCTTGAAAAACTCGTATAGCCCCACCACGGTGGTCTAGTGGCTAAGGTACTCGGCTGCTGACCCGCAGGTCGCGGGATCAAATCCCGGCTGTGGCGGCTGCATTTCCGATGGAGGCGGAAATGTTGTAGGCCCGTGTACTCAGATTTGGGTGCACATTAAAGAACCCCAGGTGGTCAAAATTTCCGGAGCCCTCTACTACGACGTCTCTCATAATCATATGGTGGTTTTGGGACGTTAAACCCCACAAATCAATCAAATCAAAAACTCGTATATTGCATTGAACGAGCACCGCAAAACAATCTTGGCTGACTTGGCGCCAACTAAAGCGCTCCTCTTTTTCAGTTTATGTCCTGGCAACGATTTCGTCTTTGGAAACGGCGAGAATCCAGCTACAGCCATATGTGCATGCGTGCCCGTTTTGAACCTTTTGCAGAATGTTAACACCACCAGCCACTTGCAAGATCACGTGCAAGGAATGTACCAATTACAGACGCGGATGTCAGAGAAATGGAGGGGTAAGCGAGAGAGTGAGGAGGATGACTCGAGAACAATGAGTGACGCTACCTTAGAAACTTGTTTCACCTAGGGACCTTAAGGATCATAGCAGGCTGCTGGCAAATTCTGCAAAGCGCATCCGGCACGTGAGTGACGGTTTCCAAATCCGGGAAAACTGGGTAATCGTGCGATATCGACCACGTGACAAGCATAGAGTGGCGCCGCGAAAAAGAGGGTGATAAATGAGGAGGTTGAGGATGCAGCGAGGGTGTTGTGGCGACGATAAATGAGCACCGCTACTTTCCTACACCAAGAGGCTTTCCTACACCGAGAAGGGGGGAGGGGAGCCGGGGCAAAGTTTGTAGCGCCATCTCCCAGGCTCCTAGCGAAGCAGAACATTATCGCGCAGTGGATTGTCCCAGCGTTCGCTCACCTAAAGTATTCTTGCACTATGAGCTGGGCCCATGGTCTTTTTGGCTGTTCATTTGTGAGAACATCACCCTGCATTAACTCGCTTCAGATGATTTACGTTCACCAGCTTATCTCATGCATGGGGGCGTGTGACGTATCTGCGGGTTTCATTTCCTGGGTTGCTTGCTGATCTTCGAATAAACAATACGGACAAAACGCGCAGCCTATTCGTCTAAAACGAGTTCATGCGGGACGACGTTCCCACGAAGGAAAAGCCAAGCAAACTATGGACCCAGCTGAGCGCTTTTCCTGGGCATGTGCTATATCTAGCCCTGTTTGCAACTTGGCTCCGCTGTACGGCGCTGACGCACAGAAAAGTAGGCACTCGCGCACAGTAGCTGAAGTTTTGGGCAGCTGTACTATCGCAAGTTTGGTAACGCTGCATGAAAATGCGCACCATCCTGCGCGCTCTCAGGAAACGCCCTGGGCAGGCGCTGAGGATGACCAGTGTTGCTGTCGTGAAAGAACGTCGCTCATCAATCTTCCTACCCGACCTTGAGAGCGGCTATAGTTTTCTCATTGACAGAGATGTGGAAGTGAGGGCAATCCTAGCTTCGCCCCCGGATCACAGGCACCCAAACACGTCGCCTTTGAAAGCATTCAGCAACACGGCCATTGCCATGTGCGGCAACCACTCCGTAACCGTCAATTTGGGACTGTTATTAGACGTGCGTAACCCGAGGCTATGAGACCCTGTGTCAAAAGCCGATGTAAAAGCAGTCTTCAAGACATACGCTGCTCAGCCCAATGCTGATCAAGCCAGCGGGCCGTCTTCGTTTTACCTCCACACTCAGTGAATTTTCTGAGCTGCCTCGTTCAGCGTCCAGTCGAAGCCCGAGCAAAGGACGACGTTTTCCACCACATTACCACTACTGGGCCTACGGTTCACGTTCTACCAGGTGAATTATTGCCTGCTAAACTGGTAGAGGCTTGGAAAGAATTTGAGCACATGTTCCAACTGGGCGTCATTTGACCTTCTGGCAGTCCTCGAGTATCTCCCCTTCACATGGTCCAAAAAGCACTCAAAGGGAAACTGGTGCGCTTGCGGGGACTACCGAGCGCTTGACAGCGCCACAACGCCTGACTGGTAACCAGTGTCATATTGACGACATACTGGCAGGCCTGCAAGGGGCCACAATTTTTTTTTTGATCTCATAGGGCACACCACAAGGTACCTTTGTTGCCGGAAGACGCCCCCAAGACGGCTATCGCAACATCTTTTGGCTTATTCGAATTTGTGCGCATGCCATTCGACCTTTGCAACACATGTCAAACATTCAAAAAGTTTATCAACTGTGTTCTACGAGGCCTCACTTTCCACCATGCCTACCTGAATGACTCACTTGTCACGAGCACTAGCCCAGAATACGAAGAGCATCTGCAGACTGTTTATCGGTACCTATATGAACATAGCGTTATTCCCAACGTGGCCAAAAGTGAACTTGGCGTACCTGAGTAATTTTTTGGGCGACATAATTTTTTCTCAGGAGTGCGGCCACGCCCTTCTAATGTTCGACGTCAAGTTTTCGGATTGCTAAACATCGACAGCCAGCTCGTGTGTAAATGCGCCCTTATAATAAAGCTGCCTCGTGGAGTGCTTAAGGCGACGTCGATCTTTAAACGACCGCCCTTGGTGCGAT
Source organism: Rhipicephalus microplus (assembly GCF_043290135.1). Classification (NCBI taxonomy): domain Eukaryota; kingdom Metazoa; phylum Arthropoda; class Arachnida; order Ixodida; family Ixodidae; genus Rhipicephalus; species Rhipicephalus microplus. The sequence goes on along the minus strand of NC_134707.1, from coordinate 82,746,822 downwards.
GAAGCGAAAAGTGCTGCCAACCAAAGTAAGCAGGCTTTGACCAATGCGGCTCTTTTTGCATACCCATGGCCAATGGTTCCCCAGTATGTCCCTCACACATAGCTATCGAGAACCTACTGAAACCTATTCTGAGCACCACTACAACGTGATCGGGTGCGAGCTGCTCGAAGACTACTCAAGTATACACAACTTTTGGCATTTCTTGGAAGGCGTCCAGCTCTTCATTTTGCCTGATCGTAAGCCTTTCAACTATACTCGTCGCTCTTTGCGTTCGGACGGTGGCACACACACGGCCCGCGAACTTCACCTACTAGCGTGGATCACGAGAGATATACGCCACGTAAAATGTAGTGACAACATCGTTGTCGACGCCCTTTCGCGGTGTGCTATAATTGCCATGAACTATCCAAGAGGAGTTAACTTCGACGCACTGGCGGTAGCCCAAAGAAAAAACCAGGAGCTAAAAAGCCTCCCGAGAAGAAAAACGGCCCTCAGGCTGCAGTGTTTGCAGATTCCAGGATCAGGCGACCAGATTCTTGGTAATACTTCCAAAGGCAACACATGCCCCTTTGGACGTGCCAGTTTACGTCACCGCAATTTTTTTTCATTTCACAAGTTATACCGTCCTGGTATGAGCAAAGCTAGACAGAAGTTGCTCACAGCAAAGTTCATCTCGCCAGGTATCAACCGAGGCGTGTGTTACTAAGCAAGAGCATGCATGCCATGCCAGCGGGACAAATTTGTCCACATACCCTGAACCTGTTGGCAAAGTTCGCGCCTCTATACGGATGCTTCGACCGCATACACCTTGACATTGTCGAACATCTGCTGCCTTGCCATGAACATGCCTAATTACTGACGTGATTCACGTGCTGGGTAGAGGCCATAACCATAGCGGATATCACTGCTGACACAGTTGCCTCTGCCTTCCAGCACCATTGGTTGCTCGTTTCGATGCACCAGGCATAATAACAACAAGCCGTGGAAAGCAGTTTGAATCATCACGATTTGCCAGTATCACATGTTTCATTGGTGGTTATCGAATTTAAAAAACCACATACCACGTGAATAGCAATGACATGGTGGAGCGTATCCTACGCGAACTCAAACTTGCGCTTACCGCAAGAGAAGAGCGCAGCTGGATGGAGGCACTGCCACACATTTCCTTATGAATGCGGACAGCTGTCAAGGCATGCGTTCGCTGCCGCTTGAACGAACAGGTGTATGAACTCACACTGTGCCTTCCAGGAGAGTTTCTAACGGGCAGTCCGCAAGACGGTGGTGGAGACACCGCAGCCTACGCAACTAGGCTCACAGGCATAATGGAAAAACTTCCAACTACGCAACCGAGGCGGACAGCACCACGCGTGTTGCACATGCCACCAGAATTTGCTTCGTGCACGCACGTTTTGTACGCCATGACGTGGTTCATCCGCCACAACAACATTTTTACGACGAACTAATGAAAGTGCTACGTCAAACTCAACACCAGTTCACTATCACCGTGCGTAGTCTTCACAAAGTTGTGTCACTCGATTGATCAAAACCAGTGCGTATGAAAAATTAAAACACCTTTTCACATGTACCGTCATCTGTTATTCCCCCTTCGATACTCGGCGACAGCTTTTCTTGACAGCACTGTAGAAGCTATAGAGCCGAACCACCTGCATGCGTGCGCGCCAGGAAATAGTACCTAATTTATTTTCTGATTTTAATAGCTACTTGGCCCGGATAAATAAAACTTTCTTCATTATAAGGATAGAAAAAGTATGGGACGCTGTTCATGGAAAAGAAGTTATGGTTCGCCCTAGTTTTTTTTTCTTGGACGGCACCACGTTTTCCGCACGCCGGCTGCGTCTGCTGCTTGCTCTTTCAGCGGCGAGCACAGCATCGGCCGTGAAAAAGCTGCTCAGCGTTGGGACGCGCCGTCTTTTATACATCACGCATTGAACTTTCCAGCCTTATCACTGGTGGCCGCGCAAGCTCTGAAATAAGCTTCACTGTTCGCGTCTTGCGCGCAATCTTAACAACGATCTACAACAATTGTGAGGCTTCTCGAACACTGAGGCACAGTCTGCGCCGATCATTGCTGACAGCCTTTGAGGGCATAAACCGAATACAGCAAAACTGAAACAAGACAAGCTCGTGGCCGGATCGTGCCGCAACCGGCCTTCCATTTCGCCTGTACCAGGGCTCAATACCGTAAATGTTAACATTCGATCACGTGTGGCAAGTACCCGTATATACTGGGCTGAACACGGAACCTAAACTTCACTGTTATAAAGTCTGAATAATGCTGGGAAAACGTTCTGAACAACGGAAAATTTTATATGTACCAGTATATAAACAGCACAGTAACTAGCTGCATGTATGCACTCTCATCAAAGTTTAACTCTGACGTTCCCATTTTGCATGCATACATTTTGCTGAACACACAAGCGCAGCGAGCAAGCGAAAACCGAAACTGGAACAGTAATCGACTGCAAGCTGCCGGACTACTTGCGTAGTAACACAAATGTGCAGAGGCCCTGCCTCCGTAGCCTTCGCTCCAATGTCAAGAAAAGCTGTCACCGAGTATAAGAGAGTGCTCGTTCCAACATCCAGTGGACAAGTCTCCAAGGAACACCGCCGTATGAATTTGCCACAATGTGAATCGTACTATGAAATGATGATTTGATTGATATGTGGGGTTTAACGTCCCAAAACTACGATCTCATTATGAGAGACGCCGCAGTGGAGGACTCCGGAAATTTTGACCACTTGGGGTTCTTAAACGTGCACACAAATCTGAGCACACGGGCCTACAACATTTCCGCCTTCATCGGAAATGCAGTCGTCACAGCCGGGATTCGATCCCGCGACCTGCGGGTCAGCAGCCGAGTACCTTAGCCACTAGACTACCAAGGCGGGGCATATCGCACTATGAAGGAAGGAAGGAAAAATAGGAGGAAAAGAGCGGCAGGGAGTTTAACAAAGCTATCGGCAACCGGCTTGCTACCGTGAGGATGGGAGGGTGATTGGGGAGATGAAAGATAGAGGAGAGAGGGAAGAGAGATAAACAGCACTCTAAACATCACACGCGCACACAAATCGTCCTGTGAATATCTGCTGATTAACTAGGAGTGGAAGTTATGTGGCGACCTCGCGGTCCCGCCCCAGCAGCTAGACAACGTTTCCTGTCTCTTCGAGAAATATGATTGCACTAAATACCAGAAAAAGTAGCGGTGCAAGGGTACGCAAGCGATTCATAGTGTCTGCACAATCACAAAAATAAAGTTGTTGTTTCAGAGTCAGCTACTCACTACTCGCTTTTCTGTTCCGAATTTCAGCTACGTGCACTCGCGTCCGGCACAACGAATGCTTTGTGAAAAACTAGATCGAGGGCCCCATTTCAATTTCGTTTTTTTTTTCTTCTTGAAAATCTGAGAGTATATTAATGTGGCCGTGTGATTAATGTGTACAATCGGCATAGCCTTCACTTATGCATAATGCTGCATAATGTTTCGTGTCTCTTTTCAGCCGCTTCTACATTTGTGCATTCTCTTGGTGATGCCTTACAAAATCGTCTATACAACTCCCCAGCGAAGCCCATCGACTCAAAAAAGGCGCCAGAAACATCTGCTGTAAAGGTATTCATTCGCAACTGGACTGACATGCACACAGAAAGGATGGCTTGGCATAATAACTGAAGCTGAAGTGTAGGCAGTGTCGTAAGCTATCAATAGGCCTGTTATTTTAGCTACAGTCATTCCAATGGGTTTCAGCTACGGGGTGTACTTACGCACTACTGCTTTGGTCTACAACACCTCACTCGGCTCCAGTAACTGAGTGCTCCTGATAAAGAAAATGCAGTTGCCTCAACAGAGGCAAATATTTACTAATGTGCCATCACAATTTTTCGCTCCAGTAGCCCAACCATCATTTACATCCATTGTACGTGGTCAGTTTTATATGATGTAAAAGCGCCATGTTCATAGGAACGTGGCTTGGTCTAGAAGTATGCGATGTCCCTTGGTTTAGTATCAATTACCCTACTATCCTATGTTCTGGTTTCGAGGGTGGAGGCGATGATGTGTCCCGTGAAATGTCAGCACAATAACAGCCGAAGCGTTCGCTATCGCGATGTACGATAATACTACAGACTAGTCAAAGGCATAGAGTTGGACCACAATCTACAGAGGTAGATGAGAAAAAAAATGATATGTGACTTGCATTTATGTTAAAGCTATTAGGCACACATTATTGCACACAGTAGGCCTAGCGACCCAATCGGCCTTCAACAAGCGAGTTGCGTAAACATCTGCTGCCTTCGATGATCTTGATAAAAGTGTTTTTTTTTATTGTTCGTCCGTGAGCCATGTTTCGAACAGGCTATGTTTTCTGCCCTGTCCCCATCAATTTCAGTACCCTGTCACCGTTACTAACTCGACCGAAACACTGCCCTTTGCAGAGTAGTTTTACGAGGGGCTGTAAACATGCATAGCCAGTTTCGGATAGGATGCATGCGCATAGCAGGGCTGTTTGTTACGCATCGAGCACACTGCGAAAATTTGTAATCAAATCCACATTGTCCTCAAGAAGCATAACCAAATTAAATGAATTATAGAGAATAAGCTGCATTTTTTCAAGCTGCATTTCTTTCAGAGATGAAGGAACACTGTGACAAAATGTAAGCAAAATTATTAACTGGTTAGTCATATTGATGGTGAACTAGCAGCGTCTTGAGAGAAAACAAGAGTGGGTCATTTTTCTGAAAAGCAATCGTTTGTTTCAAGAAGCTATAACGCGGCAGCAGCTTTTATTCCGACAACCCTAAATGTCTTAGGCGTAATCAGATAAGCAGTGATTGCAGGTTACAAAACCCTTCAATTTTAAAATTTGTGGACATATATTCGTGTGCATGTATGTGTGCATGTATGTGTATGTTCATAAATATGCGTGTGTGTGTAGAGACGCAGCAAACTTGTATTTTATCTTTGCCCATTTAGTGTAATCAAGCAATGATTGAGAGGAAGAGTATGATGACAACGCATGAGTTTCAATAAAAAGTGACTTTTCGTACTTTTTAAGTTCTGGATAGTGAAAACGCAGATCTTTCCCATTTTTACACACTTCAATATTTTATTGTGTTTGCTGTCAACACTTTCACAGGGTATTGTTAATAGTGGAAGAGACGTTGTAGGTTCGAGTGTAAATTTATTATCTGGAATACTGCGAGCACCTGTGAAAATCATCAAGAGGGCAAGAGATCGCAGAATGTAATACCGTAAGTAGACGTTCTTTCATTTGAAATAATTTCTATTTAAAAAACGCAATAGTGAATCACAAACGATCACTCTGTTAACCGCGCATGCATTTTTCTGACTTGTTTAGCCAGTACATTTGGGTAAGCACTGCTAAGAAGTAATTTAAAGTGGTTGAGCGCTTTGAGCGCAGTTAAGTTTCAGTAGCAGGAGCGTCCAAACAATGTCGTTGGGTTTTTCGCCACAGGAGATGGGAAAATGGGTAACACTTTTCAAGAATTTTCGTCGAAACGTGGCCAAAAAGAAACACAGCTCTACAAATTTTCTCGTTGTTCTTCAGTTTACGCATGCTGTTTGGTTGTTCGAGCTATTCGTCGTAACACATAAATCATTTTCTGGCAACGCGCGTCCTCGTGGTAATAAAGAAAGAGTTTGAAGGAAATGGCATTCTTTAGTGAGCAGCTACCCTTCAGGACTGACACCGACTATATTTTATTATCTTCCGTCACTTTTTTATACTATATGTATTAGACTCGCTAACAGTTCTTGCACTCGTAGCTCTATAAAACGAAATATTTTGTCCTCTCATACTAAAGCCGATATTATCGGGGACATTGTTAGCTAGGCCATATAACTGAAAAATTTAACGAGGAAATGTTCTTCCAATGATGCTGCGTTACTTCTGTTGTAGGAAAATTATAGACGATATGCGACCTCCACTCTTTAAATAAATTCAGCAGGTGGTAGTAATAAATAGTATCACTTGAATTCTAAGCAGCTGTAATTTATTTGTATAGCAGTGGCGTGGTCACTCTGGCCCGCTATCTGGAGAAAAAATTGTACTCTACACGTGTTGGACAAAGTCGATGTTATATTAGCCCAGTTATAAACAAGAACTTTCAAGATTTCGATACGATGTTTCGGAATTTGTCGCAAACGAATCACATTGCGGTATCACTACTGAACTGCGGCACGCTACTTAACTGCACACTTACACGGCATGATAAATCTTTTTTTCTAGTTCAGCTCTATAGTTGCACGTATAACGTAAATCTTCCGGTGAAAACTGGTGTGCTACAGTAATTATAAAAAGACTACTTCACTGGAAATGGCTAATAAAATTGAAAAGTCCCATTCCACTAATAGCACAGGTAAAAAATAGCGTTATTTTTACAGTATAAAAAAGCTGGTTTGAACGCTTATGTAATATTCATGCAGTATGCTAAACGGTGTAACTGGATTGAAAAAAGAATCTCATTATATGACAAGTTTTTTTTGTATCTCAGTGGCAACTTTAAGCAATTCATTCTCGACACGCCAGACTTCAACACAACCCATATCCCCTTCCCCTAAATGCAGTGGAGTAAAACTGAAATTGTGTTGCTTATATTTTTTAGGACACATGTATTTGGAGCCGTCGAAGCGACTGCCGCAATTACGTCCACATCGTCAGAAGGAGAGCCCAGGTGTTACGCTTAAATCAGAGCTTTTCCACTGCGTTGCCTGGAAAGGAGGACGTTATTATTCGACTTCAAATGTTATGTCAGCACGTCTACATAAACTGCACGTGATGTTTTTGTTTTGATGATTATCTTCATAATCCTTTGATGACTAACTGACTCTGCTCTATTTTTGCTCTATTGCTGCAGTTTTCTTGGGAGAGATAAATTTTCTGCCATTATCTTTTCAAGCATCAATACGTGTATGCTATGTTCAGCTGAACATATTTTTGCACCATCTTCAATGTGTCCCTTTTATTATCTATATTCTGAGCGTTACAAAAACAGGTTTTTTTAAACCACCTTAGCGTGAATATAATCAAATTGTTTCGTGCGTTTTAGTCTTCCATTTGGTATGGCCTTCATCTTCGCGGGCGAAATTTCACTTTGCATATATTTCAGCTTATAATATTTCTGTATTTCAGTGTTTTCTTCGTTAGGACCATCGCAGAGAATTTAGTGAAAAATGCTGAACTTTTACTTATGCTTGTGTTTCAGTGTTATATTGTCATGGTGTAATGTTTACTTTGTTAAGCAAATTAAATACAAATTTTAAATGATTGACATCTTCGGACATTACTGCATAGTCTATTAAAAAAAGAGAAAAAAAACTTCTGGTACAACGCTTGAAGAAGGCGTATGATTTCAATATTTTTTTGTTGTGTTGTCAGAAATAAAAGGCCATCAACTACACCACCTTGTATATGAAATAGCCAATCAGCGATACAATCTATCGAAAAGAATTTAGACAACCACAAAACTTCTTTGGCGTAAATGCTTCCCGAGTTATATTCGTGATGTAAGTAAGAACATCGATGCGAAAGTCGGAAAGAAGACCCCCTATTTAGATGTAGATGTTCCCGTTGGATCGAACGGAAAAAGTGCGTTTGCACTTTGCGAATAATCAGAGAAATCATGAAAGTTAAATTAGACTGCTTGAAAGCCTTTTCATAGGGCCGCAGGACCCCGCAAACGTATCCGAAGATATAGCAGTTGAAATTGGGTGTGTGTTTTGGCTGTTTTGCTTGCTGTGTATTTTATTTTAGATTTTTTATGGGAAGTAGTGTTTGTATTAGAAAAACTCGAAATGAAGAGACCAGTAGTTGGCAATATAGGTTAATTATCCAGGATACAGGGCTCGCAACTTCACTGTTTATTATGAAAACTTTGGAAACAATTTTTGGAGCCAAAACGTCCGTCCGATTAAGAAACTATTAGTTCACACATCTCTCGAGGTGCACCTGCCGGTGAAGTTAGACGCCCTGTGCACCTCTTGCCAAAATCGTCACACCACGTTCATAAAGTCTGGGGTGAGCAAAATTCTTGCAGACCTGCTCCATGCATGGATCGGCGAGCAAACGCCCCGCCATGGTGGTCTAGTGGCTAGAGTACTCGGCTGCTGACCCGCAAGTCGCGGGATCAAATCCCGGCTGCGGCGGCTGCATTTTCAAAGGAGGCGGAACTGTTGTAGGCCCGTGTTCTCAGATTTGGGTGCACGTTAAAGAACCCCGGGTGGTCGCCCTTTCTGGAGCCCTCCACTACGGCGTCTCTCATAATCATATGGTTGTTTTGGGACGTTAAACCTTACATATCAATCAATCGGCGAGCAACAGCCCACTGAGTGAAAGCAGTGTTGAAACAGTTCAAAACAATTGTCCATTCTGCCGTTTTCTTCAGACTACTCCTCCTGAACGTTTATTACTTGAATCTATACAAAGAGCTGATTCTATTTGACCACGTCTCATAAAATATATGACGTTTTGGTGTGTCAAATGGAATGTAGACATTACTGACCTAACGTAGTACGATACAGAGTACTACACTTGCTGTATCGAGCCAGTTTGAGACTCACTTCTACCTTACAACGAAAAACAAACTGAAGTGAAGTAGAGCAGCCAGCATGTCTACATGATATAGCTTCACGTTTTCGCACATGTTCTCTCGTTACAGCTTCCGTACTATAATATACATTGCAACATGCCACCAAGCTATGTTTGATTGGTGCAGAAGCTATAGAGACAATTGTGCCTTGGACGGACGGACGGACGGACGGATGGATGGATGGATGGATGAATGGATGGATGGATGGATGGATGGATGGATGGATGGATGGATGGATGGATGGATGGATGGATGGATGGATGGATGGATGGATGGATGGATGGATGGATGGATGGATGAATGAATGGATGGATGAATGGATGAATGGTAAACTTTATTTATAGACAATTTTCGCAGTGGCGCACGGGCGCTGCCATCTTTGATTAATTGGCCGCAATCGGCTTTACCACGGCCAGTTGCCCAGCCAACTCAATGGGCCAGCGAAGCGAGCTTGGCCGTTAACGCCAGTAGCTGGGATTAGAGGACAACATGGCCACACCTTTGCAGACGCGACCGTCCACCTGAATCTGAACTTGCGCTTTGTACTCGCCCATCATCTTCACAACAGTAAATAAATCCTGAAATCATATATCATTTCCTCTCATCTCACACTGGCTACAAAGTATCAGGAATGTACAGTCTTTAATATAAGTTTAGTTTTGTCTATTTAGCCATGCCTGCTGGGCCTTGTCGTTAATGATTTGAGAGCTAATCGTGGAATTACTGCTGAGTACCGACAAATACATTGCTCGCAAAGCTTCAGGACGTATGTGTAGTGCAAATAGTTGTGTAGGTATGAACTTATGGGCCACACCCCGCAGTACGACGACATGTGAATCGCGAGGTGGAAGAAAACTGCATCCACAGGCACCGCCATGTGGACTTTTCCAACGTGTTCACGTGTGCGCAGACGCTACGGGGACACCGAGAAGACGCCACGACGTGGATGGAGACGCATAGAGTTTCCTAAAATTAACGAGATGGTACTCTGTCGCTGCAATCGTTCAGTGACCATGACAATGATGGCTAGTACTTAGATTTGCCTAGTGTTCGAGCTTGTCGGCTTCAAATAGACTTCGTGGCTTCGTTTTACACAGTGGTGATACAAACTGTAAAATACACAGTGTAAGATACACATTGGTGGTCCTTAGCTCACTAGTGAAAACTTTGTCAACTTCTTCTAGCGTCGCCCCGCCGTGGTGGTCTAGTGGCTAAGGTACTCGGCTGCTGACCCGCAGGGCACGGGTTTGAATCCCGGCTGCGGCGGCTACATTTCCGATGGAAGCGGAAATGTTGTAGGCCCGTGTGCTCAGATTTGGGTGCACGTTAAAGAACCCCAGGTGGTCTAAATTTCCGGAGCCCTCCTCTACGGCGTCTCTCATAATCCTATTGTGGTTTTGGGACGTTAAACCCCACATATCAATCAATTGCTTCTAGCGTTTCGCTGCGTGCCGCTGCTTCAAAAAGCCGCCAGCCTTCTTTTTCTAGTGGGAGGGCGCGCTGGTCGCCGAAGAGAACGGACGCGCATCACGTCGGCTCTGTCTTCCAAGAACTATTTGCCAGTGTTTTTCGGTCATTCAGCCCATGAAGTTTACACCAACGTGTGCGGAAAGTGACCAGGATTCCAGTGACACCAAAATTCAAGGTGGGAAAGTATTTTTTGCCGGATTTGAGAGGTTTTCAACCCGCGCCCCTTTGGCCCGACGCTCACGAAAGCCGGCCGTCCGACGAGACGCGCTGAGCGTCTCCTCTGACGCGGGCGCTTTCTTCGCCTAACAACGATGGAAGTCCAAGTGAACGGGGAGGATATCTCCTCCGAAGAGTTTCTGGAGGGCAAGGATTGGTGCACCATCGGATCTAAGACCCAAGTCAACCGCGCAAACGCGCAGAGCAACACCCAGAACGGAGCCCCCTCCTGCACCGGCGAGGGAGCGGACTGCAACCGACAGCGTTCGCGTCGACAACTGCGTAACATCAAGCAGCAAGTCATTAGAAAGAGCATAATGCCACTACTCCCACGGAGCGATTTCAAGATCGTGATACGACCACAAGGAGGCCTCGACGTGGCCACCACTGGAACCGTGCGCCTCGCATCGGCGATTTACTGCGCGGCCAACGTACCAGCTCATGAAGCAGGGGAGGACACGGTGTGTTCCAACAATCATCAAAACATCATCGTCGTGAGCACACCCCATGCCTCTCACGCCGATAAGTACAGACAGCTTCAAGCCATCACCATCAGCGACCGCCACCACGAGGTTAGTGCGTACGAGACGGCCCCCGACAACACGGTGAAGGGAATAATCAAGGGCATCCCGTTGGAAGAAGACGCCAAGTCCATTCATACCAGCATCGTTCACGCACGTAACCCTTACGCCCTGGCAGCCAAACGGCTCAGTAACACCACGACCGTCATAGCGGCGTTTGAAGGACCGCGAGTGCCCACTTACGTCAATTATGGTGGTGCTCTCCTTCGCTGCACCTTGTATCGCAAGCAAATCGACATGTGTCACTGCTGCGGGAGACTTGGTCACCGCATGGACGTGTGCCCAAAGCCCAAGGACAAAGTGTGTCGTGGTTGTGACGCCCCCAACCCAGGCCCCAACCACCAGTGTTCTCCCCATTGCAAGTTGTGCGGGGGCGCACACATGACGGCGGACCGCAACTGCCGTGCAAGGTACAAAACGCCCTACATCGTGACGAAAAGACAGTGGGAACGACGCAGGGCCAACGAGGAGGCAGAGGCCACTGCCACCAACTATTCCACCAGCAAGCCCCGCTCAAGATCCAGGACACCCAGTCGAAGCCACTCCCGATCTCGTAGCCGCACACCGGGACCCCGAAAGCAGCAGCAACGCCGAGCTCGCAGCCGAACACCCGGACGAACCCCAACGAGGGACGCGAAGGCAACTGATTCGGTGAGCTTTGCAGATGCGGTCAAAGGAAAACGCGCAACTAACGCGAAGGCTGGCGGCAAAACACACACTAAGATAGAGGCGGAGATAGCTCACTTAACACAGACGATACAAACGATGCAAAAACAAATTGAACGCATGCAGGCACAGATTCACGCAAAGGACGAACTCATGCAAAAGCTCCAGTCTGCCGCTCACAGCGAGACTGATCAACAGGCAATGCAGGAAACACAAGAAGAATTCTTAGAGGACGGTGAGGTCGAAGGCCCTGATACTAAACGCGGGCCGGCTATCTCCCTTAAAAAGTCAGTACGTTCCAAGCGTACGCGCGCAGCAACAGACGACACCCGAGTGAAGGCACTCGAGGCTCGCGTGAGCAGTCTCGAGGAAACTATCACCGCGACTATCACGCGTACGATTCAACAGAGCTTCGAGAGCATTTATCTCAGATTGTCTAGATTAGAAGCTGCCAACAGCGCGCTGGTGACGTCGCATAGCGAAGCGGCGCCACACATGTAGTACCACATAACCATGGCAAGACACCATTCGAAACAAAAACATACAATATGGCAGTGGAACTGTAGAAGTTACAAAAACAAACGAGCGCACCTACAACAATACCTGAAAACGATCCCCGAATGCCCAGACGTCATCATACTGCAGGAAACAAACGGCCCCGCCAAACTTTCAGGGTACCAGTCCATAACAGGCAAGGAGGAAAATCCAAACGTCACCACACTGGTCAAGCGAGAGCTCACGGTCATCGAACACGACACCCATGTCAAGGATATTGAAAACGTCCTCGTAGAGCTAATTCCACCGCGTAAGACGCCCGACAGCATCTTCGTACTCAACGTCTACAGCAGTCCGAGATGCCGCAAACACCGCTTTCACGTCCTCTTCAAACGAGCACTCGATATCGCCCAGGGGCAACAACTCTTCAGTGGAGGCGACTTCAACGCGGTGCATACGGCGTGGGGTTACAAACACGATCAGCCGAAAGGCAGGCATTTGTGGGAAACGGCGCAACTCGCCGGCCTCGAGCTGGTCACTGACCCAGCGGCACCAACTAGGCAGGGCAACAGCGTCAGCACTGACACCACGCCTGACCTTACCTTTACGTGCAATACACGAAAGGTGACTTGGAGAAACACCATGCAAGACTTGGGCAGTGACCATTACATTATCTCTATAGAAGCAGAAGGCGGCCCACAGGAACACAATGCCGGTCGCCAAATGAAGATCACCAATTGGGAACTACTACGAAAAAACCGAGACAAGCAACAGATTGAAGACATCAAAGACATTGAGCAATGGACCGAGCAACTTCGGCGCGACATCGAGAGGGCGACGCAAATGATGCCGTCAACAGCTGGGCTTGATAGAATAGACACCCGGTTACTACACATGTGGCAAGCTAAGACCCAACTGCATCGCCGTTGGAAACGACAACGACATTATAGGAGACTGCGAAAACGAATAGCACAGCTCAACAAAGAAATAGAAAAGCACGCACTTAACCTGCAACAACAGCAATGGGAAGAGAAATGCGCGCAGATGGAAGGTCAGCTCACTACGAGTCGCACATGGCAGATACTGCGGTACCTCATAAATCCCGTGAACACCAAGACCTCACAGAGGCAAGGCATATACAAAATCATACACGCTTACGGGGGAACGGAGCAAGATTTTCTACGAGAAGCGGAACTTCATTACATATCCCAAACACCCCCGCAAGTACATCCGGACTACAGGGGAGAAGGCAACGCCATCCTAGACGCAGAATTCTCAATTTCCGAAATCGAGGCGGCCCTCGTCAAACTCAATACCAAGTCAGCCCCAGGCCTAGATCGAATATCGAACAGGGCACTGCGCAACCTCGATTACAAATCGCTAGAGAAACTCAAAGATTATATTAACAAGTGTTGGGTGCGTGGAAAGTTACCCCAGCCATGGAAAAAAGCGCAGATCATACTTATACCGAAACCCGGCAAGAAATTGCAACTGCAGAACCTGCGCCCTATCTCCCTAACATCATGTGTAGGTACACTGATGGAGCATGCGTTCCTCAATAAACTAACAGATTACCTCGAGGACAACAACCCATTACTACACACAATGATTGGGTTCAGAAGACATCTCTCCACACAGGATGCTCTTCTGCAACTAAAACATCAAATCATTGAAAATCCTGGGTGCTCAACGAAAGCCATCCTTGGCCTGGACCTGAAGAAGGCCTTCGATAACGTTCGTCACGACGCCATATTGCGACAAATAGATTGAACCTCGGAATGCGAGTGTACAACTACGTCCGAAACTTCCTCACGGGAAGAACCGCACGCATGCGAGTGGGACAGCTAGAATCAAATCAAATCAACATTGGAAGCTCGGGTACACCGCAGGGCTCGGTGATCTCGCCGATGCTCTTCAACCTCGTCCTGCTGGGGTTACCCGAGCGATTACATCAAATTGATGGACTGCACCACACGCTATTCGCGGATGATATTACGATCTGGACGACAACTGGCAGTGACGGAGAGATCGAGGATCGCTTACAGGCGGCCATAGAATGTGTGGAACATTACCTCGTAGGCACGGGACTCACCTGCTCGGCCGAAAAATCCGAATTACTGCTATATAGACCGGTGAAAAAGGGACGCCCGCCCAAAAACTACGTACCTCCAGAAAAACAAGAAATCAAGCTAACATCATCAAACGGCTCACCAATCCCAATGCTAAAGAAGATCCGGGTACTGGGGATGATGATTGAGCAGAACGGCGGCAATGGGGAAGCACTGCGCAAGATAATGGCAAAGGCCACCAGCACGATGCAACTCATCCGACGCATCACGAACAAACATGCGGGCATGCGCGAAGGCAGCGTCATACGACTCATACAAGCCTTTGTTATTTCACAACTAATGTACACGGCACCGTTTCACAAATGGACAGTTGCGGAAAAAGACAAGCTAAACGCCCTGATACGCAAGACGTACAACTTCGCGTTGGGACTGGCGCCCGGAGTTAGCACCAGCAAACTCCTAGAGCTAGGGTTGCATAACACCCTAGAGGAACTCGTGGAGGCGCAACAAGTTTCCCAGCTCGAGCGCCTATCCAAGACCCGCCCAGGCCGACACCTACTCGAAAAACTTGGCATCACGTACCATACGCAGCACGGCATCAAAGTCGAAATTCCAAGATCGGTACGCGAGCAAGTATACGTACCCCCATTGCCTCGCAACATGCACCCCCAACACCATACGGGACGGCGTAAAGCCAGGGCACAACGCATTACTCAAAGCTACTCCAATGACACTGAAGCGTTTTTCACTGATGCTGCGCGTTATACCAATAAAAAGAGTTTCGTGGCGGTAGTTACCGGCCATCGTGGCAAGTACATCACAAGCCTCACTGTAAACACGGCACACGCTGAAGCGGCAGAGGAAGCGGCTATATCACTGGCCCTCACACAGACCAATGCCACATACGTGATTAGTGATTCGCAAACACCAATTCGCAATTTTGCCAACGGACGCATCTCGCAAGAGGCGTTTCACATACTCCAGCGACATCCCATACATCCAGGAGAGGTCGACTTCGATAACCGAAGGCACCTGTTATGGATCCCGGCACATACCGGACTGAGCACCCCCAACGAAGCGGCTCACCGCGTTGCTCGAGGCCTCACTCACCGAGCATCGCCGGAGGACGACGAGCCCCCGCGGGGAACTGCAGACATCTGGGCATGGGAGGATCGTATGACCAGGTTTCACGACATCACCACACATTATCAGCTACAAAGACGTATATACCCATCTCCTCACGAAAGGCTAAACAGAATGCAAGCGGTACACTTCAGACAATTACCAACAGATTCCTACAGAAACCCTAGACTCATGCACGCCATGTATCCAGACATATACACTACAAACAGATGCACGTCATGTGGCGAGGTAGCCACCCTTAGTCACATGCTGTGGGAGTGTCAGGGCCTAATAAAGAATTCGAACAGTGCCGATTCATCTCACTCTTCCACCGCCAGCCTCCGCTCACGTTGGAAGGCCGCACTGCTCAGCTCGAACCTGACAGCACAACTCTGGGCCGTCCAGCGTGCCGAGGAAGCCGCTTCGAGACAAGGTCTCGGAACCGCATCCGCGGTGGGTGCCCAGGCCCACTAAAAAACGCCAGACTCGAATCGCCTGGATTCGACAAATAAAGTTTATGTTCTTCTTCTTTTTCTAGTGCGCGCGGTGTGTTTACACGTGCTGTCCAGCGTTGCATAGCACGTTTCGCTTGACGCGTTTTGCTTGTCAGTTGGTGTGGTGGAATTCATAGGAGCTGAAAGGGACGCATGACTACAGCAAGTGTCTATCAACATGCAGTAATATTAGAAACCATAGACAAAACAGTGCTGAAGAGCCTGTTTATTTTTATAAGAGACTCAGAGTTTTTTGCACACAAGTAAACATTGCAGTTTACAAAGCTGAGTGCATGCTTCTTGAAGAAATGATTGTACAAAATGGTAAACATCACAAGCAATCGTGTAATGAAATATTTCCAGTACCGGTGATAGCAATCTCTTAGCGAAGCCATTTCATATGTTACTCAACCTAGCTAAGCACCTTACAGGCAGCGACGAGACGGCCTTATGAGGTATGCAAGTTTTTAATGTTTTACCACACATTATTATTTAACGTAGCATGCACAACAATTAAACGCGTTTTGGAAACGAACTACAATGACCAGTAGGTGTAATGCAGACATGCATATTCTAGTCCCGGCCATATCTTATAGAAGATGGTGCACATGGATCCAGAAATCTTATTTTGTTATGCAAGCACATATTAGTAAAGCAGATATTGAAAACAGGGTTGCAATACGTGGTACTTATTGCAGCTTTTAAAGAATACATGGTAACAATGAGCTCAGAAAACATGCTAATAAAGCTAGTTGGTATGAACTTGTGCTCATAAAATGAAGCTACACGGGTCCAAATTAAGCGACAAAGCCTAATGGATGATTATAATTATCACGAAGAGCACAATAGCTATAGTCGGGGGCCAGACACATGACGATGATGACGATAATGATGACGATTATGATGATGATAAAGATGGTGATGATGATGATTACGATGATGATCATTATGCTCTATGTTACTCTGGCGCACACCCATCAAAGGGATTGGTCAATAACCGGGTGGCAGGATCTTCAAGTAAAAGGCTTATGGTTTTACAAACACAGTATTTTTGGATTTACAAAAAATATAAAGAAAGAAAAGACAAAAATCAAATGAAGAGTATATCTGAGCAAGGATAGTTATTATTATTATTATTTATTTTTCTACACAGCTACACAAGGACACAGAGGAAAGAGGGAGAGAGCTAGCTGGCAACTGCCACCTTAAGGGGCACAACGCCTGCTCACTCTTTCAGGAGGAGAAAAGAAACAGAGGAAACAAAGATTAGGGGAAAGAAAGAGGAAAGAAGATGAAGAAAGGAAAAAATGACCAAGACTTTGACGAGTATGAGTAAAAAAAAACCCAAACAAAAAATAATAATAAAAATAAAAAAGAGACCGTCTATAAGCGGGTGGCCAGGTCCGTTTGGTTCAGAAATGTAAGGAGAGCTCGGTGGGCCTGGTCGTGTCGGGAAGCACTACCACTCGGAAAGAGGTGGTCGTCTAGAGTCGCACACTTGAGTCCCAGGAACTTATATTCCTTAATCAACAAAGACCACTGCGTAGCAAATGTGGGACAGTGCACTACGAGATGCTCAAGTGTTTCGCAGGAGCCACAAGCTGCGCACAACGGGCTGTCCACACGCCCTTGACAGTGTAATCATTCACGCACCAGCACAGAGCTTACTCTTGGTTTGTACAACAGCGCTCGGGAACCACGAGGCAAGCCACGGCCACGAACACGGGGAGGGAACGATCTATTTGCCGCACGCTAGTCTGGGTGCTGCTTTAGGAGGTGTCAGCGTATAAGCAGACGAGTGTTGTCCATCGTACATAGAATTCCCGGACCGTCACAACCATCAAGGTTGCATGACGATGCAAGGCGATCCGCTTCTCCATTGCCCGCAATACCCACGTGCGAAGGTACCCACTGTGCAGCTAGGCATACCCCACGTGACAGAATGTTAATGGATTCCATGATGCTGCTCAGATTTGGGCTGTGGGTCTCCTGGCTGGTGAGCCTGCTACGGGCACCACGACAGTCGGTGAGGATGACAGCCTTCGATGCTGGCAACCCTTCTTGTACGTACTTAAGGGCGACATAATTTGCTGATACCTCGGCCGTCACTGACGATGAGGGGTGCGGTATTTTAAATAACCGCCTGATATCAGTTGAAGCGCAGAAGAAAGCTGCAGAAGCACTCAGGCCATCGCTGTGTACAAAAGCGTCTGTTAACTCTTTTCCTTAGTCTTCGAAGTTTTCAAATAAGTGTGAATAGACTAATTGGTATAGTTCCGAAACAGATTGCTTACACTAATTGCGTATTCCTGGAATTGACAGATGGGTAGGAAAGGCACATGGCCTGTGCTCTGTCGATGTTGGCAACTGAATAGTTTCGCCGGAATTGCCAGTAATGTCATTGAACAAAGCCGCAATTTTACCCATCCGAGAAAGTGGGCGCTGTAAAAGCCTGTTAAGGAGTGTCCTGCCATGTGGGGCTCGGTTCACACCCTCTATATGATGTAGCGCTCTCTGGTCCACTTGCAGCCTTAGCAGCAACTGGTGTGCTTCAGTCAGTAGTAGAATGAATTGTGCTTCACGAGGTACTCCAAACAGTACTCAGAGGGCAACACTATGAACCCGTTCCGGCTGAGACAATAAAGTAGGTGGTACATTCGAGACTGCCAAAGCATACATCATGCTAGAGAGTACAGCTGATTGGTAAACCTGTAGCGTCGTCTTCTGATCAACGCCCTCACGCCAAGCAGTCAAGGTGGCTACATACTTGAACAGAGACACCAATTTTCGCCTCACAGTTTTAACAGCAGGGCGCCAAGAAAGGTGATCATCCATTGTTACACCCAGGTAGCGATGTTAGTGTACCCACTGTATCGGTGTGTCCGTGAGGTAAAGCCTGCTAAGGCTTCGACGAGCGCGTTGCCTTGGATGATACGCGATCGCAGCTGACTTCACAAGTGAAACTTGCAGGCCAACTTCCACCAAGTATTCTGAAGTTGCATTCAGGGCTCGCTGCAATATACCACGAAGACGTGGACCATGGTGTGATGGACCACTGACCCAGAGTGCGATGTCATCAGCATAAATCGCTATGGCTATAGGAAAGTCACATTCTTGTGGTAATCGGCCTGGAAGTCCACCAAGTACGCTGTTAAAGAGAAGCGGTGACAAGACGCTGCCTTGCAGGACGCCACATTTAACAGCGTGAGGTTGACTCTGTACTTCTCCAATGCGCACTTTCATTCTGCGCTCAGAAATAAAATCACGGAGAAAGTGTAACAGACGACCTGAAATTCCTCCATTCATCAGTGCACAAATAATCGCTTATGTGGCACCAAGTCAAACGCTTGCTGTATGTCGAGAAATAGAACATATGCGGAATGTCTACTTGCTCGAGCAGATTCAAGCGATGATACGAGATCTGCTACGCTGTCGAGAGCTGAACGGTGGCGACTAAATCCGCTCATGACATCAGGTAAGAAAGGGAGTTCTGGTAATCTGGCGTCCAGACAAAACAGCACCATACATTCAATCAGCTTCATAACATTAGAAGTTAGTGATATTGGCCAGTATGGCTTCAGTTGTGCAGGGCGACCAGGCTTGAAAAATGGCTTGACCACAGATGATTTCCATTCAAAAGTAGTCAGACTCGTTTGCCACACTTTTTTGTAGTCGTCTGGGATACTTTGATGAAAGACCTCATCTATGTTTCACAAGGCTTGGTATGTAACACCATCATCGCCTGGGGCAGTGCGACGGTAACAGAAGCTAAGTGCATGACGCAGCTCGGCCAGGGTAAATTCTGCCTCATCCATCTCACATGGAGGCCCATATAAAATTTTTACGGAACGATGACTGGCGTTGTCTTTTGACATAGGACACGTGAAAATGTTGGCAAAATCTTCCGCAAGAATTTTTGGAAACCGTCCAGTCGCGATGCACAATGCTGTAGTTGGGTTCTCGCAGACCTCGGGTGTTCGGAGAGCCGTCTATATGCGCTATACACACCAAAAACTACACGCCATATGCAACAAACTACACAATGCGGCCCAGCTTCTTCGACGAAGTTGTTATGTGTGCCACCTAATGGCTGCATCTAAGTGGTTATATAGGGTCCAATCAGAACTTCTTTTGGAACGCTGTGCCCTCCTGTAAGCCCGTCGTCGACAAGCACGTAGTCTCAAGAGCTTTAGGTCAGGGTTTGGCTTGTCTACCCTTTGCAGTCGTCGTACTGTAGCTTGCTGCAGACATTCACTCACTAGTTTGAACAGGTTATCGTGTGATGGCGGCCCCGCAATCAGCTGATGGAACTTGTCCCAGTTTGTCACTTTGTATGCCGCACTCTGGCTGCTAGGAGAATTTTCTGGAACCAGCAAAATGAGCAGATGATCTGAAGCCCATGGGTCAGCTTCGCTTGACCAAGTAACACGCACATCTCTCGTTGATATGGCAAGATCAATGGTGGATTGTTCCTTTCCTCTGCCGACAAATGTGGATGAGCCGTCATTAAGAGTCTGCAGATCATGTTTACCAATACGTTCATTGATTTCCACTCCACGATTGTTTTGTGGGCGACTACACCAACGAGCATGATGGGCATTGAAATCTCCACACAACAGAAATGACGAGCCACATCGAGATAGCAAGCACTTCAGCAATGTGATGTCCGAAGATCGCGTTGGCCGAAAATATATGCTTGCCACAGTCTAGTTATGTTCCTGAGTATAATGGTGTTACGTGGAAAATAACAGTTGTCAGTCCGCAGCCACAACGCAGCTCACCATTTGTTTGTTTGTTTGTTTGTTTGTTTGCTTGTTTGTTTGTTTGTTTGTTTGTTTGTTTGTTTGTTTGTTTGTTTGTTTGTTTGTTTGTTTGTTTGTTTGTTTGTATCCTCTAATTCATGGCTCGTACCCACTCTGGGGGATTGGCCAAGAGAACATATAGTCTCATATGGACGAAACTGCATTATTGCTTACAACGAAAAAAAAGGAAAGGGGGAGTTGTATAGTGAATTCTTAAAAAAAGAAAGAAACCAAAGATTTAGATTGGGAGAAAAAAAATCAACAACAAAGTAGACACTAATAGCTACAACTTGATTTTTGGAGCCGACCAGACAGCTGGTTTTGCCAAACACGATTAATTTGGTATGTCACGGATTTAGCCAGAATTGAAAATCACTTTTCAACCCATTTTTTGAGTATCTGTTAACGTGGGTTTTATGTTGAAAAACGTTTAGAGTCTTGAATAAAATTACACACCGCATCGAATGCATCTCTGTGGCAATTTCCCAAAACAGAGGCACCAAAACGTAGAACATTTTCTGTGGTTAAATTTAAACCTAGCTTC
The DNA here is from genome assembly GCF_043290135.1 of Rhipicephalus microplus. Lineage (NCBI taxonomy): Eukaryota > Metazoa > Arthropoda > Arachnida > Ixodida > Ixodidae > Rhipicephalus > Rhipicephalus microplus. The sequence continues at coordinate 82,725,740 of NC_134707.1, read as the reverse complement.
GCAAATGGAATATCTAAAAGTCGTTTCCTAATTAATGCATAGTTACGACATGAGCCAAAATAATGTTGAATAGTTCAATAATGTTCAATACTTATCAGGGGTGAGATATAGGAAATTCGCTATTTTTACAGATAGTTTAGAAAATATCACACAATAGACAGATTATCAGCACCTCAAATTTCCATGGAAAGCCCAGTGGAGTCCGTCAAAAAAACTTGAAATTATATTCTTCAGATTCCGGTGCCGTGTCCCCCCATTAAACTTTTATTTACACAGAGCTGGTCTGACACTTTCCCCCCTTTGTCCGTTCTGCGAAGAATCAGCTCACCGACAACGTCCACTTCTTCACTCTCAGTCTGAGGCACCTTTCTTGGGTGTACCCCATTATGCCCTCTTTCAGTCAGACGAAATCACGTAACACGACCCCCGGCGGCAAAAGCGCCGACCCGGCGAGTTTACGGGGCCACAGCAGGAGCAGTGTGGTAACGTTTGAGCCTTGATACGTGGACGATGTCCCTTGACAGGAGAGCGGAAGAGGTTGATGAATTATCAGGGACAATTTCATATGTATTGTTGGTCACTCGTCTAAGCACGCGGTATGGGCCCGTGAAACGAGAGAGAAGTTTTTCTGAAAGGCCTGCATGTCGCGTAGGGGACCAAAGAAGAACGAGGGAACCTGTTGGAAAGTGTTCACCGCGATGCCGCTCGTCGTAACGATGCTTCTGCGAGTCTTGGGACGCCATTAATCTGCTGCGGGCAAGCTGACGAGCATGGTCAGCTCGGTTAATAGCGTCGCGTGCATATTCAGAAGTAGACTGCGCAGCGGCTGGCAGGAAGGTATCCAACGGCAATGTTGGTTCACGTCCAATCAGAAGGTAAAATGGCGAGTACCCAGCAGTGTCATGCCGGGAGGAATTGTATGCGAACGTCACGAAGGGTAGTGCAAGGTCCCAATCACGATGGTTGGCCGAGACGTATTTCAATAGCATGTCTGTCAGGGTGTGGTTTAAACGTCCTGTAAACCCGTTTGTCTGGGGGTGGTACGATGTCATGAGCTTATGTTGGGTAGAGCTGGAACGCAGGATATCGTCAACCACTTTCGAAAGGAACGTACGGCCTCGGTCTGTCAGCAGTTGACGAGGGGCTCCATGCACTAAAATGAGATCGCTTAGTAGAAAATCGGCGACGTCTGTAGCGCAGCTTGTTGGCATGGCTCGCGTAACTGCATAACGGGTCGCGTAATCCGTAGCCACCGTGACCCACTTGTTTCCGGAGGCAGATGTTGGGAAGGGACCGAGAAGGTCCAAACCAACACGGAAGAATGGCTCCAATGGGATGTCGATGGGCTGAAGATATCCGGAAGGGAGTCCCGACGGCTTTTTGCGACGCTGGCAAATTTCACAAGCGTTGACATAGCGACGTGCAGAGCGTAAAAGTCAAGGCCAGCAGAAGCGGCGGCGGACACGTTCATATGTGCGAGAGACACCAAGGTGACCCACGGTTGGCACGTCATGGAGCTCGCGTAGGACTGTGGAACGCAGGTGCTTTGGTATGACCAGAAGTAGGTTGTGACCATTGGGCGATAAATCACGCCGATATAAGCTGCGGTCCTTTAAGGTAAACATGCGAACAGAAGCGTCTTGCGGTGAAGATTCGAGCTGTTGTATTAGGCGGCTGATATCCGGATCGCGACGCTGCTCGTCCCCAAGATGAAGCAGCTGGGAGATGGAAACGACGCAGCCCACAGAATCAGTGCTCGTAGGATCGCAGTCGGCCACAGGGTAGCGTAACAAACAATCCACATCTTTGTGCAGTTTTCCTTACTTATACACTACGGTGTAAAAATACTTCTGGAGGCGGAGTTCCCAGCGGGCGAGACGACTTGTGAGATCTTTGAAGGAGGTGAGCCAGCAGAGAGCGTGGTGGTCGGTGAGAACTGTAAATGGTCGGCCGTATAAGTAAGGGCGAAATTTCACGACTGCCCACACCAGCGCTAGGCATTCTCGCTCTGTGATGGAATAATTACGCTCCAAGGTGGACAGCAGCCTGCTGGCATAAGCTATCACGCGATGCTGCCCACGTTGTCGCTGAGCCAACACAGCGCCTATTCCGTAACCGCTGGCATCGGTGCGCACTTCGGCCGGTGCCGCAGGGTCGAAGTGAGCCAGCACAGGAGAAGAAGTGAGCAAAGTGGTCAGGTCGGAAAATGCTGCTGCTTGCGAGGGACGCCAGGCAAACGTCTCATCTGGTTTGAGTAAATCTGTTATCGGCCGAGCGATTTCCACGAAGTTCTTGATGAACCGCTGAAAATAGGAGCAGAGCCCCACAAAGCTGTGGATATCTTTGGCGGTTTTCGGCACAGAAAAGTCCTTCACAGCTCGAACTTTTTCTGGGTCAGGCTGTACGCCGTAAGCGTTAACAATATGTCCAAGTACTGTAATGCGACGGCGACCAAACCGGCACTTGGATGAATTCAGCTGATGGACGGCGAGACGGAATACATCAAGAATTTTCGACAGTCTCTCAAGGTGTACTTCAAAAGTGGGAGCAAACACAATCACGTCATCCAGATAACAAAGGCACGTAGACCACTTGAATCTATGGAGCAGGGAGTCCATCATTCGTTCAAAGGTGGCGAGGGCATTACATAAGCCGAAAGGCATGACTTTGAATTGGTAGAGGCCATCGGGTGTTACAAAAGCCGTCTTCTCTTGGTCCATGGGATCCACGGCAATCTGCCAATAACCAGAACGAAGATCGATGGAAGAAAAGTAGGCGACACCATGGAGGCAATCAAGGACGTCATTAATGCGGGGCAGAGGGTATGCGTCTTTCTTGGTGATGTTGTTAAGGTGACGATATTCCACACAAAATCGCCACGATCCGTCCTTCTTTTTAACTAATACCACCGGGGATGCCCAGGGACTGGAGGATGGTTCAATAATGTCCTTCGCTAGCATCTTGTTCACCTCCTTCTGAATTATTCTCCGCTCAAAAGCAGACACTCTGTAGGGACGGCGGTGAACAGGGTTGGCATCACCTGTGTGTATGCGATGCTGGACAAAGGACGTCTGCCCAAGAGGTCGGTCGCCAAAATCGAAAATATCCTGGTAGGCCTCGAGAAGATGTTGTAGGGCTTCAACTTGCGGAGGCGGATCAGTGGCGATCATGTCTAGAATTTGACGGCTGCCCGAAATTTGACGAAATCACGTAACACTAGTACCTGCTACACATTCAAAGTCTGCGTCGCAGAGGTTACTTGCGTCGATCACTGCGAAATGAACATCAGATCGTATGTACAATGACGCTTTGGTAGCATTTCGTGGATGTGTGGTGTCTGTACACTGGAAAGATGCACACGCCATCACCTTGCATCAGGTATTGCTGTGAACGCCCACGTAACCCGGAAGTCTGAGCTCATCATTTCTCCCATTGGTATCTTGCAGAGCTATAACATCCGGCGGATTCTTCATTGCAGGGAGCCTAAGAACGAGATCAGAATGGCGCGGTCGTAGAGACCTGACGTTCCATTGCAGCACATAGGGACGGGGCTTGCAACAGGTGTTCATGTTGCTTCTAGTGAAGACTGTTGAGAACTGGAGCGAGAGCCTCCAAGAGCTGTTGTGCCGTTAATCCTGCTGGCTATCAGATGCGATTTGAGACAGAGGTAATGTTGGGTCTAAAACGAATGATATATAGATATATATCAAAAGGCACGTTAACATGGCAATCGCTTTGTTTGAATTATGTAGTCAAATACCGCAGAGCAGACGTCCTTGTCGCTATACCCAAATTTAATGCTTCAAAGTTATAAAATTACTGCCACATTTAATTCTAATCCCAATTTTTTAAGTGGAGCTACAAGGTATCTTTTCCGCTGATAAGAATATTGGCAACACAATAAAAAGAAATGATCTATCGTTTCCATTTCTTCACAAAACTGACATAAAGGTGACGCCTTTAGACCAACTTTATGCAAATAATAGTTTAGTTATAAAATTCTACAACGCAATCTTGTATGAGTAGCTTCCAATTGCCATTTTGCGCACCACTGTCTATTTTAGCAGCATATTAGAAGTGCGAAATCTCGAAATTTATCCAAGGAGTAGCAGTTCAATTCATGCAATTCATGTAAGTTTCGAAACCTTATTGCTGTCGCGTAAGCTGTATCAGGCGAAATCGGGATAAGCGGACCACTAAGAGATACTGTGGCTAGTGCATCCGCCATCTCATTGAGACACATGAAATACGCAGGCGATACTTGTAGACCTGTGCTGCCCAGTCTTTATCCTCCTCGAACAAGTTATATCCCCTCATTTGGTATCATCGTATGTGACCACTTTGAATTCAGAGTCGACAATACTACAACAGGATGTGAGAAGCTACCATGACTGGAAGAGGAACATCATTTCTGCTGTTACCTCGTAACCTTTCCTCGCGATCAGCAGGTTTTGCGCGGTGGTAGAGCGTGGGTGTGCTTTCGCTCTACAGACATATGTCTCTGTATGCTGTGGGTTAGTACGCATGCAATCTGTGGGTAAAGCTTATGTATGCATTAGTTTGAAATCGGCGTACCGTCGCAGAATCCACGGCCGAAAGGTTCTTGTGTGGTGCTGGGTAATGGCTCCGCAAATCTCTCTAATATTGCAGGATCGTTTTCTGACTGGGATCGATGGATGTCAGGTCAAACCACAGAAAGCATGGAGAGGGAACACAACCGGCACCAAATGATGTTCACTTTTTTTATTACAGCTTTCTTACATTGCCTGCCTCTTTGCGACGATGAATGCCTTTTGGATCCCCCACAGTCACATTGGTGTCCCAGCCTACCATTGTATTGTCTTAGTGCGTATGCCTTAATGAAATCAGAAGACATCTTGAAAACATACCAGCTCGAATAACAATAATGCGTTTCTTCAATGTCCTTGCAATATGCACAATGTTGGCTTCCTTTTTTATCTGGTGCACTTATGTTTGCACTTATTTGCCGCACACCAGAAGACACGCTTCCTGCATTACGTACGCCTGAGGGTTCAAGCAATTCGTTTACGTGAATAACGTCCGCAATGACTTGTAGTTAACCTTTTTGTTAATTCGCAAGTATGCTTTTCTGTACAGCATACTTGAACAAGTGATAGCGGCACCTGTCGGGATTCAAGCGTAGATGCTGTCCTAGTTGATGGTACTGCAGCTTGTATCTTATGAGTGTATATCAAGAGAGCCGACTCACTTTTTGCACGTCATTTCGTAAGCGAACCACGCTTAAACAGGCTATTTGCACTAAACGACAATACTTTACTTTTTTCAAATGCATAGCAGGAAAGCTAACTTTATTATTTGGAATAGTGTATATTAAACCAAACTTGTCCTTAGGCTAAGATGTATTGTAAGTGTGCACAACTTCTCCGATGATGCTTCTTTATTTATTTCCATCCGAATGACAACATTCCCTTTGTGCCGACGGCAACGGCGTCATCCACAGCCTCTCGCTTCAAGCCGACTTTATTTGCCACTTCGTACATGCACCGCTGAAACAAGCAAAATCAAAAAAGACAGATGTAAACCAAAACAAGTTCCACTAATAAAAATACGGTAGCTTGTGTTGGCGAAGTCACCCCTCTGTTTCTTCGTATTACGTCCAAACATAAACAGCAAGACTACAGAAGAACTGATTACTATACGCGAAAGAATGAATATATATAGCTTTACGTTTGCCTCCAATATACTAAAAAGTTCTTATGAAAGTACTCATATTGTGGGTCATTGTGCTATAAAAATTGTCTTTTTCTTTTAGGGAAATAAAAATATTTTTATAGTATATCATTTCATTATTATTTCCTGTAAAGATCATCTGTTTCATTTAAGGAAAACAATTATTAAGGATATCATTTCTACACTTGTCTCTGAGTGTGACCCTTATCATCGAACGGAAAGCTGTACAGCTGATTGTAAATTCTTCAACTAAAAGCGTATTATTTATTGCTCTCTGAAAAGTACTAAGGAACCCAGTAGAGTGCTACAGAAAGCAAAGTGATGTTTTCAATACAAAAAAATGAATATTGTCATTCCGTAAACGCGTGAATTCCGAAATGGCGCAATAAATATGCGCTCAGAGCCATACTTTAAAGCATAATGTTTCGCACATTGATGATCACTGATACCGACCAACTGTAAAGACTACATAGGACTACACTATAAGCCACCAATGCAGGCAGGAAGGCAATAAACTGCTTGATATTTGCCAAAGGCGAGCTGCACAAGTGAATACCGGTTGTATTTACGGGTCAGTGTAGCTATATAACGTCCAAGTTGTTCGATTTTCCCAAATGATAGAATTTAAACTAACCAGCTCTAGCAATATTTACATTTGTGTAATGGTGATGTGCCGACAATATTTTTCGCAGGAAGATCATGCTGCCATTCAGAGATTTGAGACTCACTCGCGAGTACATAATTCGTAGCATGTTTAGATAACCCCATTAGGTGTACATTTAAGCAGGTGCATAGATTATTATTTAAGAGATGCATATACTCTTAAGCATAAATACTAATAAACAGTTGTATGAAAATATATGTGTTCTATATCTTCAGTGTGCACACGAAAACCTCTTCAAATTTTCTGTATAAGTTACATTGCTTTTTCAATCTGTTTTGAGTATGCGTATAAGTTAAATGTTTTTTTCGAATTGTGCTGCTAAGATGTCATTTATTTGACACTTCTGACATCCTGTTTCAACACGAATAACTGCAAATGTTTGTGTTCAAACAGCACGTCACAAGTGTCAGTTACCTAGAACGACTAGCCAGACTCTGGCCGTTTTAGATGTCGTTTACTAACTTAAAGTTCAATTCATTAAAAATTACCGTGATGTTTTATAAAAATCTTAATCGCTTGACAACGCTCACAATCTTGGGTAGACTGTGCAATATTTATTGTCCTCTGTGTTGTAACAGTCGACAGCACAGCGTCTGTGTCTGAGATGAAATGCTTCGTTTGTATACGTATTTCACCGAAGGTGCTATTCTGGGGACTGTCAAATTACACCATATTGTGAACCTTCGCAACGGTAACATTTTATCCACTTATAGTGGTGTAGCAGCCTGCTGGTCAAATAAGCGCTCACCAACAGGCAGAACTTGAAAATATCCAGAACGTTATCACGGACGCCAAGTCGGCATTTCTGCAGGTCTTTCTAGGACACTATATTTGCAAGCATGTTCACACTGTTCTGTGGATGAACACTTAGTTGGATATTCAAGAACGTGTACACGTATAACCGCAGAAGGCCTCATTATGACACTGTGACAAAGTTATGTAGCACTATGCGAACCTTTTATTCATTTGTATCATAGTGTGGGATATAATCCGGCTAGTTTATATTCGAAATTTCTGACGCCTTCAAGTAAAACTCACCAAACCGTCTCTGGCCGCCAGTCCGTGTTCCCGAGGCAACTTCAGCTTCGCATAAAGATCTGAACTCTGCCCGCAAGAGTTAATGTGGAAAAAAAATTGTCAGCTGCCAATAAACCACAATGGTAGTGCAATTCATCGCAATGCACATCAGATGATGTGAGAGTTTTCGGTGGTCATTCGTACTAATATCATCGCGTCGTTTTGGCTGTAATCCTGGCATGGTGGCAAAGCAAAATCAGTGAATGCTCAATTAGGCTCGTGGCAACGAGTTAAAATACCGACCAAGAGGCTGGGGTTAGGTGGCGTTTCACTGCAATGAACTTCTTTTACTTACAGTTACCACCACGTCAAGGCACCCCCGGCAGCCGACGTTAATGCCAGTTGCCTTAGCACTGCGCGCCTCCAAATAATATCGTGTTTTGAAAGTTAAAATGCCCCCCCCCCAACAAAAACGCTATATTAGTATGTTTTAGCTATGTAGCAATGGGCGCCACAACAAGTGCATTTGCTCTGCCTCAACTTCGTGTGGTGCTTACTGCCGCTATCGTCCTCATTGCTTTTGCTTCTTTTTTTACTCTTTTCATTGAATAAATTTCACTTTTTTCATTCAATTCTTGCCTTGCTTCTAAGGCAAGAATTGTGCCGCAGTATATATTTGTTCTTAGTAACTAACACGCGCGAACAGATCGTGGTAGCAACGAACGTCAAACGTGGTCGTGAAGGGATTCAAAGATTGTAAGTACTTAGCCACTTCTCTTGTTTTGATTTAGCATTTCTCACTTTCTTATCGAATAAGCATCAAACATACCTCATTCAGGGCGATCCCAGTGATACAGTCAAGAGCCTATAATCAGCAAAGACGTAAAAACAGTTTTGAAATTTGTCGAAGTACACGCATTTTCACATGATATTCAATCCGGCAACATTTTAGCAACGGTTGCTATTGTACATCCATTTATTTTAGTCAGCGCAAGCTACAAAATAATAAAAGGTAAAGAAAGACTCTGGCGAATTTTTTCGCAGCGTGTTTTTTTTTTTGGTGATCTGCACATTTATCACTTTCTCCTAATTAAATTTTCAAGAACTTGTTTCTTTTATTTGTTGTCTGAGTGCCTGTCAGTGCAAGTAAAAGTACACTACGAGCTGAAAATTTTCAGACTTATCACCTAGAGAATGTTCATATTCACATCATCGGTTAGCGTATGTAGCTCGTATTATGATTCCTGTCTGCGTTTTTCGAACTATTGCTTTCTGAGCAGTGACAAATTGCTAAAAAACACGAAACAGTATCTTTGTCATCATTTGTTCAAAGAAAATATGATGAAATAAAAAGAAGCGTAAATGGGAGTAGAGAGAGAAATAAATAAAAGCAAGAGACAGGGAGGTTAACCTAAAATATTTGGTTTGCTACCCTGTACAAGGTTGGGAAAAGGGTCCGAAAGAGGATAGAATAGAGAGATGTAAAATAAATTAGAAAAAAATTCCCATGCGCACACATTTAGGGAGCTCCAATCGCAGTCGTTTGGACAGGCCAGTTGAACGCAAGAAGCGCAGGAGTGCCTTCACAGCCTTCTTCTGCGACATAAAGTCCTGTCGGTAGCGCTGGATTCTTTCTTCTGAAAGAGTCTGCTTGTCCAGTTCATCTCGTGCATTGCAGAGTGACTGTCTCTGCGAGGAGTATTGTGGGCATTCACACAGAATGTGCCAAGTTCTTTCGTCACTGCCGGAATGGTCGCATGCAGCAGTGTCAGCCATTCATATGCGGAACGCGTACGCATAGGTAAATGCGACGCCCAACCATAATCTGCACGGCATAGTAGCGTCGCGTAGGCGTAATTCCAGAGGAATTCGAAGACTGAGAGTTGGGTCTACGGTGTATAACCCTGCATGGATGAAATGTGACTCGTTCCATTGTGATGTTGTGCGCTTGCGAGCAAGCGTGCGGAGTTTCCATGCAGCGTCAGTTCTGGAGAGCGGAATTGATATGTGATCGCTTTCAGTATGGGCAGAACAAGTAGCTCGATCAGCCGGTTCATTGCCAATTATTCCACAAAAACTTGGAAGCCATTAAAAGGCTATTTTATGTCCTTTCTCAATGAATCGGTGAATCTTTTCTGCAATCTCGAATACCAGCTGATCGTACGGGCCGTGGCGTAAAGGTTATAGAAGGGTTTGCAGTGCCGCCTTTGAGTCACGGAAAATTGTCCTATTTTGTGGCTGTTGATCGCTGATGAATTGCAATGCGGCATGAAAAGCTGTGAGCTCTGCTCCCGTTGATGTCGTAAGGTGGGAGGTCTTGAATTTTCTTGTCGTGTCTCTATTGGTATAACAAATGATACCGTCGAACTCTTCTCTAAAACAGAGCCTTCGGTGTATACGTGTAAAGAGCTTTGATACATCTCGTATAACAAGAGCAGAGCAAGCTGCCTAAGAGAAGGTGACGACATATCTGCTTTTTTCTGAATGTCACGTATAGGCACCATGGAGGAGTCAAAATCTTGGCGGCGGGTGTGAAGCATGTTGGCAAAGAATCGCGATATGTGGTTACCGGTCGGCAAAATGACGAATGTGGTCTGTCTGCTAGTAAAGAGGCTAGGTGGTGGCAGGGTGTCTGAACAATATGCCTTATATGTGTCCCGAGTGCCTCAACGTCGATATGTCTCGTGATGAAGTGGTCACCGGCGATTGCTATAGTAGCCATTGTCGACGCACTACAAGGCAAGCCGAGGCAAATCCGGAGTGTCTAGGACTGAACACTCTGTAGACTTCGAAGGCTTGTTTTGCTTGCATTGGTCAATGCCGGTAAGCTTTACCACAGGAAACCGAGAAAAAGTACCCTGTACAGCTGTAGCATTGCAGTGGGAGACATTCCTCAAGTCTTCCCTGCAAAGAACTTCAGTATATTACAGATGGCTATTAACCATTTCTTCATGTACGAAACGTGATTGCTCTGATAGATTCCTGTCAATTATGACGCCCAAAAACTTGTGCGATAGAAAGTATCGTACAGTTTGACCATTGACGCTTATGGTGCACTTATTCGTAGGCTTTTGTGTAAAAGCTACGAGGGCGAATTTTTTGGAAGAGATTTCCAAGCCTCGAGTTCGGAGATAACGTAATGTTTCAGTGGCAGCTTTTTGAATTATTCCTCGTAACTGCAGGCGTGTTATAGCCGATGCCCAAACGCAGATATCATCTGTGCACATTGATAGCCTTACCGTGCTTGGCAGATGCTCAGTGAGAGCAATCAGCGCGAGATTGAACAGCACAGGGCTGAGTACGCCACCCTGGAGGACGCCATGGTAGCTGTAATTTGGAGAGGTTTGACCGTCTTCAGTGCTCACAAAGAAGGATCGCATTGACAAATAACTACGTATCCAGCGATACATCCAACCACCTACTCTTACATCTTCGAGAGTGGTGAGAACAGCTTCATGCGTGACGTTGTCATACGCCCCTTTGGCGTCTAAGAACAAATATGCGCAGAGACACTTACGGCATTTCTCGTGTTGTACATAAGTGACCAGGTCGACTACGTTGTCAATCGATGATCGACCGCGCTGAAATTCTGCCATGGCATCTGGGTAGATGTTGTTACACTCCAAGTACCACTCCAGGCGTCCCAAGATCATCCCCTCCATAATATTGCCCACACAACTGGCCAATGCGATCGGGCAATAAGATGAGAGCTCCAACGGTGACTTGCTTGGCTTCAGAAGTGAAACTAGGTGACTTGTCTTCCAGCTTGTCGGGAGCGTTCCATCTTGCCAGGATTTGCTGTACAACTCCAGGAGCAGGGTTCTCGCGCGTACACCCAGATGACACAGGGCCCTGTAAGAAATTCTATCGGGCCCTGGTGCCGACGTGCGTCCACACAAAGCTAGTGCCGCTCTTTGTTCAACGATAGAAAAAGACATATCCATGCGGGAATCCAGTGTTTGTGGACAGTTGGTCAAAGACAATTTGGCCCTGTGAGTGGCCCAGATACTTTGGCGCAGAAGTCTTCTGCCACGTCAATACCGCGTCTCTGTTCAGAAAGTGCGAGAGCCCTGAATGGGGACTACTGAGGGGGTTTTGTGTGGAGACCTCGTACCGTCTTCCACAATTGGGATAAATGTTTTCGTGGGTCAAGCGACTCAGAAAAAGCAGTTCAACATTGTGATTCAAGTTTTTTTATCCGGCGCTGATTCTTCTTTTGTATACGTCGAGCGACTCGTAAGTCTTCTATTGCCTCTGTGCGTTGGTATCTTCGTTCAGCACGTCGTCGGACTGCTCGAAGTCGTTCTAACTCGATGTCAAATTCCGTTACTTTGGGAGAGCATGTGAGGGTACACGTAGTGTCGTGTATTGTGCTTTTAATTATCTCCTCTATGTCGAGGTATCTGTTTGCTTCACATAGCTCTTCCATGCGAGACTGAAATTTCAACCAGTCCACTCTCTGAACGCTATCGCGTATCTTAGCATGGGACAATCCTTCGATTTTGACGTAAGTGATAATGCGGTCACTTCCATGCGTTTTTATGTCTGAAAACCACTCAGCATGCCTGACGAGGCTTCGTGAGACAAAGGCCAGGTCAAGGCAGCTGCTATACCTTCAACCACGCAAGAGCGTTGAACTACCGTCATTTAGCAAGAAAAGTTCCTTGTCGGAGGCGAAGGGCACCAACTTTCTCACTTTAACGTTGGTGTTCGAACTTCCCCACATTGTATGATGAGCGTTGAATTTGCCGATAATGATGCATGGGTTAGGACTTGCTGACAGTATACCTTGTAGTCTTGTATGGTCGAAACGGCTTGACGGAGAGAGGTAGGCACCCACAACTATGATGGTCATTTTCTTCTTCACTGTTATACTTATATATTGATTGTCGTCGTAGTGTGACACCGGATGATGAGTGTAGGTGAGGTCGCGGCGAATAAACATCAGACCTACGTTATTGTCTGCAGTTGTAGGCGACATGAATGACTCATAACCAGAAAGTCTGATTTCTTTCTGCAAATAAGGCTCGCAGATGACAATGATGGGGAACTTATTCGTGTACACGAACCAATCGAAATCGGCGATGCGTGATCTCAGTCTCCGGGCATTCCATTGAAGAATAGCTGCCTTTTGGACCTCTTCTCTGAAATTCAGTGGCTGTTAAGCCATTATTTATTCAAGCGCTGCGAGTACTGGACTCAAAGTGCCCAGTAGTTGCAATTCACTTCTTGCTGACGTTGTGTGCATGTTCTTCAACAACAAGCGAATGTCGTTAATTAAGGATCGCAGAAGAGCTATCGCTTGCTGATCTGTGTTCCGCAAGTCCTCCATTGCAGCAGCTTGGTCTGATGAAGACGGCTTCTGCTACGGCTCTTCTGCGCGTTATGTACGTGTAAGTGATGGCCACTTATCTGTAGAGACCAATCTGCCCCTGTGTTCCTTTCGAACGTCTCTGTTTGCCGTGCTGGAAACTGCAGCTGGCGATCTTTCCTGATGCATCGACTTATTACCTGAAGTTGGCGCTCTCTGACGTGAAGACCTTCGACGGTGACGTCGTCGTCGCGAGATTTTCTCAGCAGATTCCTTGTGGGTTGAGCTGTCTCGTACCATTTGCTTCAGAATAGAAAATTCTTTCTTTATGGGCTGGCATTATTTGGAAGAAGCCTTGTGAGCACCCTGACAGTTAAGACACTTCAGCGTGGTTGCGCTACAGTTGTCTTCTGCGTGTGGTTTGGAGCAGTGGGGGCAGGCTGCGGAGCTCCTGCAAACACCCTTTACATGGCCGATCTTCTGACAGTTGAAGCATTGAACGGGTTTAGGAATAAACGGCCGAACTTGTTGATGGAAGTGACCAACCTCCATGTATGCGGGAAGACAGACACCTTTGAACGTTACTCGCACACAGCGTGTGTTACCAAGGCGTCTAACGCTGACAATGACGTTGTCTTGACTCGCTGGTTTTATAAGTATAGGAAGGTCTGCGTTTCAGATTCCCGTGTTAATATTGTAAATGACTCCTGATGTGGTCGCACCATCAGCTGGTATAATAGATCTAACTGCAATGTTTCCCAGTTGTGTTACTTGATGCAGCGCGCTCAGCACACTCGGATGCAGCTGAGTGCGCTGTTTAGAGAGTATCAAGTCAAGAAGACGGCCACGAAAGCACCCAGACTTAGGCGGCTAAGAAATACATCGCAGTTAAAAACGTCTCGCACTAAGTCACGCCAGGCTGCGTGGTAGCCGAGCTGGTAGACATCTTTCTGGTACTGGCATGGACAGGCTTCGGCCCTCTCACTTTTCTTTCTCCGGGCTTGCGTTATAACATATTATACATCACTATACCGGCTTTCTTTCACAAGCGAAGCTTTGTACCGAGTCCTTCCTGGTCAGTCGACCACAAAAAATTGTGACCATAATAACGGTTACGTGCAACGTAAAGTTCATAGATTCCGCTTCTCACCACCAAATCACTAAAGATGAAGGTGACCGCGAGCCCAACATCAAATGCTTGCAAAGCAAAGGCAGTGAGTCAAAGATCCCGAGTACGTACAGCCATGGAGGTTTTTTTTTTTTTAGCTAGACCTGGCCCTGGTGCTGCTATCGTTCAGTGACCATGGGATTTATAGGTATGACACGAATTTGCCTAGCCTTTGTGCTTGTTGGCGGTGAATGCACTTGTGGCTTCGTTTATTGCTGTGTTATGGTTTTCTTTCGCATAAAAAACAAACTGTTTTTGACTTAGTGACCCGATTTGAAGTGGTATGCCTAAAAATCTGAGGTGTTGAAACGTAACTACTAAAAATTTTGCTAATTCTTGTTTCACGACAAAGCAGCTTCAAGCCGCGCGAGGCCAGAAGGAACGTAAAGTAGGAAGATTAGGCAAATTCATGTAATATTCATGATTCTCACACACGCTGAAGGGCCATGCGTTGCAGCTCCCATCGACACTAGCACCGGAGTTCATTCTAGTGTATATTTAGGAAACTCTCTGTATTGCTAGGGGATACTACGGAACGGGAAGTGCAGCATCGACTTCGAGGAGACCCCCGAAACCAATGCGCATGACTACGTGCTTGTAGGCTTATGAGAAGTGGGAATGCTTGCTTACTGTACGTGATTTTGTTATCTCTAGAGCACCAAAATCTGCCCGCACAGCCACCTGATCCGCCGTGAAGGTGGCTGTGCGCGTATGCGTGTATGGAGTGGTTGTGAGCGCATATCTGATGTGATGAATATTGGAAGCCGTGACATGAAGAAAAGTGGGTGAAAAGTGGGGGAAGAAAAGTGAAATTATCTTTTCACCCACTTTTCTTCATATTTACTTTACAGTTTGGTCTATTATCTTCCCCTATACATTCCTTAGCATTATTGTTTGTTAGATCTCATATATATATATATATATATATATATATATATATATATATATATATATATATATATATATATATATATATAATTTGAAAGGAAGGCACGACAGGTCCGGGTATTTTCTATATTGAATGAACTTGCAGATAGCACATTTGAAAAGAAAATTGTCTTTACTAACGTTTCAGCCGTGGCATGGCCTTCGTCAGAGTAAGTAGGTATGATACAATGCAGCCGCTTTTATAAGCTCACGTCATGAACTCTCAGTTCAGCAGCTAGGACAATAAAAGTGAAAAAAACGGTAATCTGTCAGAACCTTGTGTTGACATCACTGACATGCGACGGGTGCATGAATATACAAGTTTCAAATTTCTTTGCGCATCAACACGTGCGGCACAGTATGGTTGGCAGGACATGTAAAACAGCTCTGATGTAAAGAAATCACGGTTGACTAATATACATTTTAATATACACTAAAATATTTTACTAATCTAAGAAGTCGTGTGCGAGGCAGGTGAGCTTTCCTACGTTTTGATTGATACCCGAACGAATAGTGTTAAATTTGTGGATCAAGAAGGATTCCCTCACTTCCCTATCGTGATTTGTCTTGAAAGCAGACTGAATAATAGTGGCCCTAATTTTGTCGAAACCGTGGCCAGGCATACTGACGTGCTTCGACAGCGGTAGATTAGGCAGGCTTACGGCATGTGCACAGTGATTATTAAAACGAATTCTGCAACTTGTCTCAGACCTATGTACTGAGCTTTGCATGTTGAACACTCGAGAAGATAGATGGCGTTGATATTATCACATGTGTAGTTCCCATTTATTTTTAAAGAAAAGCTGGACGATGTAATTAAAGCTGTTTTAGATGTCGTCATGTACGCGCATACTTTGCAACGTGGTTTGTTGCAGGGATGACAGCCTTCATGATGTGAACACGTGGTTTTAGATGAGGTTGGTAAATCACGAAGGTTCCGCGATCATCGGCAGACCACGCGTGGTTGTTCTGTAAAGATTCTTTGAGCCGCTCGCTCTGTATTAAAATGTTGATATGTTTCTTTAAAATATGGTTCACATTTGGAGCTGAGGCCACATGTGTGAAAATTAGGCTAGTCCACGAACAATCTTTGGGTCTTTTGTTAGTACTCAGCAGATCTGAACGGTTGAGCTCTTCTGCACGTTTGATGGCGTCTGTGATTATGCCGGCCGGATAGCTCTGTTTTTCGAGCGCGCTCCAAAGTTGCTCGCAGTGGCGGGAAAATTCACTGCTATCAGAGCATATTCTTTAAAACGGAATGCCTGGTTGTAGGGAATACTAACTTTATTGTGTTTCACGTGACTACTACTAAAGTGAAGATATTGCTGCCTATCTGTGGGTTTCCTGTAAAGATTAGTTATCAGCTTCCTGTTACGTAGAGTGACCATGACATCAAAGAAGCTTATGTTCACAGGTGAATACGAGTGCGAAAAAGAAATCGCCGAATGAGTGTTGTTAAGATCTGCTATGAAAGGGAAAAGTTGCGATTCACTATGGCGCCAGATTAGGAAAATGTCGTTGATGAACCACTTATAGTAAAATGGCTTATATTCACAATTTGCAAGATATTTGCTTTCAAGGAGCCCTATAAATATGTTTGCGTAGTTTGGTCCGATTCTTGTGCCCATAGATGTACCGCTAACTTGAACATAATGTGTCCCATCGAATTCGCAATTGTTAAGTTCGAGAATAAGCTTAAGCAACGTAGCTAACATAGATGCGGAAACAGGTTTGTCGGCATCGCAATAATTGTACGTGCAGATAACTGCCTCGGTGCCATCTGAGTGAATGATATTAGTGTATAGTGACGTGACATCTAAGGTAACGAGAAACAAATTTTGAGGACCTGTAGGTTAAGAATATCTGTTAGAAAGTGATTGGTATCTTTAATGTAAGAAGAAAAGCTGGACGGAATGGTGTTGCTGAGGCTATCTACATAACGGGAAAGGTGCTCAGTCACTGTTCCAATTCCACAAATTATTGGTCTACCGGGATTACCTTTCTTATAAATTTTGGGAAGAAGGTAAAACCTGCCAGCTACTGGGCTCAAGGTATTAGGGATTTTAGAGTGCTGTAGCTCATTTCTTTATCATTAAAGAGCGCAGTCAGACTATCACGGACAATAGCTTCGAACTCGTTTGTTGGGTCATGATCTTGCCCCTTGTAATATGATGCATCACTGAGCTGCCTATGGCCTTCGCTGATATAAGTGCTTCTGTCCATTACAACAATGGCGCCTCCTTTATCTTCAGGTTTTAAAATCACGTCATTATGACTAACGAGGGATTCAATTCCTTGTTGCTCTCTGTCAGTAAGGTTGCGGTGCAATGGTGGACGTTCTTTATATACCTGCATGTCATCGCGTTGTACAGCTCTGATATAAAGGTCCAGACATTTGTCTCTTTAGGAGGGAGGTGTGCAATGCTTGTAAGATGGCAATGATGAGCTATCGGTATTGTGAGCTGAGGACCGATCATAAAAGTACTCATGGAGGCGCATGTTACGTTCGAAATTGTGAAGATCCTTCACCAACTGAAATTCACTATAGCCTCCTGTTGCAGGGCAAAAATTATGTCCTCGAGATAAGACACAACGTTCCTCAATTGATAGATCGTACCATGACAAATTTATAGGGTTATCCTGTCCAGGTGATTTACTTTCCAGCTTGGCGCATTTAAGCTGTAGTTAGAATGCTTCCTCGTCGGCAGCATTCCTTCTTTTTTAAATTGTCACGGGCAACCTTCGACTTTTAAGCATCCAGCTCAGGTAACTTCAGTGACAGGTATAATTAGAGAGTTTTGAATTCTTCAGTCGTAAACTGAGAGGATTGCACAAGCTGTTTTTCCTGATTCCACAGACCCTTTTCTGGTGAATTATAATGGCTAATAAGTATGCTGGTTAGTTCAACAGACGCCCGATTTAAGGTGTTATTCCACCTTGACAGGTTTTTCTATGACATCTCTGATGTGGCCGGCTGCAGTTTTGGTTGCAAACCTTTAGGTGCACTTGTTGCCGCGGCATACATTCTACGCATAGAAATAAGCGCTTCACAACGAGTCCGTTTTTGCATAACCTTCCTGGTCCTTAAAAAGTTCATTGAGCCAGCAGACAAAGTACTCTCACCCAGCTGGCATTGTGTTAGTCTGTTCGTTCCTCTCGTGGTTGTGCCCCTGTTCCGGAGTCCGTAGCGTGGTTGAGACGGCAAAAGTGATGCAACGACCGCAGGCGGTGGTAGGCCAGACGCAGACTGTGTAGATTGCGACTTATTCATGTGGGCGCGCGATGGTTTCGAGGTGACGTTCTCTGCTACGGAAGGCTTGCTGGTCAGGGTGAGGGATGCTGTCGGCGCGGTGCTGTTTCTTGAGTTCGGCTGTGCTGTAGGATGACTGGGTGCTGAAGGTCGCCCAGCTCGATTCACTCGATGCGGAGAGTCATTCGTTGATGAATCGCACCAGGCAGCTGATGTCGCATCCACCGGTCTCCTGAAGCACAGGTGGCGGATGTGGCTTGCAAGCAGCGACACACCCTCGAAGCTCATATGAAGGCCGTCTGCTGCGAGGACGCGTGTGGGTGGTAACCATTCGATTTCATGATCGAGGTAGCAAACTAGCCAGGAATAGTGACGAAAATTCCGAAGCATGTTGTTGAAGACTGTTGCTTCTTTGTTGCAGCGTCAGACGAATGTCAGGTTACGGTTCCTTTGTCGACGGTTTCCACTTCTAGGCAGTATCAGCGTGGCGTAAATTCGAAGAATTTCTGGGCGGTCTTTCGCAGTGCTTTCCAGTAGATCGCGGTATTTTGCAAACGCCCCTCGTGTCCCGAACTCGAAGCCACATCGACCGTCCCTACATATATATATATATATATATATATATATATATATATATATATATATATATATATATATATATATATATATATATATATATATATATATATATAGCTATCTATCTAGCCGCCTATGCCTACGACTTTTAGCTCTCCTGGCGGTTTCTTTCATTGATGTGATGGTATTGGAACCAAGTTTGGTATGGCAACATGACTACATGCCACGCTCATATCGTGCTTGCGGCCATTTTGCCAGCTCCCCATGTACCAAATTTGGTATGGCGTAACGTGAATAGACGACCAAGGTAAATGACACATCCAAATATGATATTCATGACATGCGCGTCATGTAAAACATGACTACATTCCATGCTCATTGCGTGCTCGCGATCATTTAGCAAGCTCCACGCATACCAAATTTCGTATGGTGTAACTTAAATAGACGACCAAGGTAAATGACATGTCCAAATATGATAATCATGATATGCGTATCATATTGCCACGATGTAAAAACACAGGTCTTGCCGCAGAGATTGAGACACCAGAAGCAGGATTGTCCTTTTATTAGAACGCGCAAGAGAGTTCTTCTTCTTGATCCATTTCATTGTCCTTCATGGCACATGCACAACTGTCATTGTCTTTCTTTTTGACAAGCACGTGACATTTGCCTCCCTCCGAAAGAGGCATCGTCCCGATGCGCAACTTAGGCGCTCTACCAGCCGTATGAAGTGGTCGCGTCAACACAGTAACCGGGAGCTAATTACCTCGATGAATGCTGTTTCATACGCACGACATGCACGTCTTCGGGTAAATGCTTTTGGCGCTTAGAACTACAGTCAGTGTGAGACACAACTTCGTAGTTCACGCTGTTTAAGCGTCGTGTGACGCTGTATGGGCCAAAGTACCGTCTTTGCAGTTTTTCAGACAGTCCACGTCGACGTATCGTAATCCACACCCAGAGCTTGTCACCTGGTGTGTAGCTAATGAACTTGTGTCGGGGGGTCGTACCGTTGTGTATCTTGATGCTGTTGATGACAGATGTGCACACGCGGGAGCTTTCTGTCTTCTTCGGCGCGCTGAGTCAATTCTTCGGCGTCTACATGGATGTCGTCACACTCATGCCGCAACATGGCGTGTCATTCCAGTCGTGTCATTTCAGCGGTTTCTTGTCAAGTGGTATTTTAGCCAAAGGTCACGTACGGCAATATCTGATTGCAGTTTTTATGTTGCGAGGCAAAGTACATGCTGATCATGTCTATGAGGGTTCTATTGAGGCGCTCCGTCAGTCCGTTTGTCTGTGGATGGTAAGCAGTTGTTCTCCGGTGAGCTGTACCGCTGAGTCTGAAAACCAACTCCAAAAGCTCTGGGGTGAAGCCAGGTCCCCTCTCTGTGATCACTGCTGTCGGAGCGCCATGCCTAAGGACGATGTTTTTGATGAACTTAGCGGCTTCTGCTGCTGTGCAGCGCTGCATAGCTTTAGTCTCCGCATAACGGGACAAGTAATCGATGGCCACAATAATCCATCTGTTCCCTGTTGTGAAAGTTAGAAAGAGACCCAGGAAATCCATTCCAATCTGAGTGAACGACTTCACTGGTGCTTCGACTGGATGTAAAAGACCGGCTGGCTTGCTGGGAAGTGCTTTGCGTCTTTGGCAGTCGGTGCAAGTTCGCACGTGATGGTTAACAGCAGCAGGTAACTTTGGCCAGTAGTACTTGCATCGTAGTCGGCAATGTTCGGGTGTAGCCTAGCTGACCAGAAGTTGCTTCATCATGGCACGCTTCCATAATTTCTTTTTGAAGAGAGGCAGGCAGAACGAGCTAGTGCGAGTTGCCGGTTGGTGAGTTTTTCTTATAGATAACACCGTTTCGAAAGCAAAAAGATGGCAGTCCCTTGGCAAATAACCATGGAACGTCTTTACATCGTCCTTCTAAATATTACATGAGTGGTAACAGCGCGGGGTCACGGCGCTGCTCCCGTGCAATAGTGGCCATGTTGACAACTCCCAAGAATGCCACGTCGATGTTTTTGTCATCACAAGCGACGGTCTCTACTGGCAACCGTGGGAGACAGTCGGCGTCGGTGTGCCTCTTCCCAGATTTATAGACGATGGTCATGTCGAACACTTGAAGCCTTAGGCTCCAGCGCGCCCAACGGCCAGATGGATCTTTAAGGTTGGTGAGCCAGCACAATGAATGATGGTCGCTAACAACCTTGAAAGAGCGGCCGTAGAAATATGGGCGAAATTGGATGACCGCCCACACTACGGTGAGACACTCCTTCCCGGTATTCGAGTAGTTCTCCTCCGTGCGAGAGAGAGTTCTGCTGGCGGAGGCTATTACTCTTTCACAGCCACCTTGCCTCTGCACCAGAACGGCACCCAGACCTACATTTTTGGCGTCGGTGTGAAGTGCTGTAGGGGCTTCCTCGTCGAAGTGCGCAAGGAATGGACATGTCTGCAGGTGTGGTCCTAGTTCATTAAATGCCATTTGCTCTTGTTCAACCCAAAAGAAGGGGACGTCCTCACATGTGAGTCGTGTCAATGGCGCCGCAATAGAATAAAAGTCCTCGATAAATCGCCGGTAATAGGCGCACAACCCAAAGGAGCGTCTCACGGCCTTTTTGTTGCGTGGTGCAGGAAATTGCGATATTGCGTATATTTTAGCCGGGTCAGGTTAAACACCTTCATGACTTATGACGTGGCATAGAAGCTGAATTAGTTGAAACGAAAATGACATTTTCCTGGTTTTAAAGTAAGGCAGGCCGATCGTATCGCTTCGAGGACGGTGAATAAAAGACTGAGCTTTTCCTCGAATGTTGCTGAGAATACAATAACATCGTCCAGATAGACCAAGCATGTTTGCCACTTCAGGGCTTATAGTACGGTGTCCATGAGACGCTGAAAAGTGGCTGGCGCCGAGCGCAACCCAAAAGGAAGCACCCTAAATTCGTAAAGGCCATCGGGCTTCACAAAGGCCGTTTTTTCACGATCTCCCTCGTCGACTTCTATCTGCCAATAGCCACTTCGGAGGTCCATTGAAGAGAAATAGCGCCCATGACGCAGCGGATCGAGTGAATCGTCTATGCGGGGCAGTGAATAGACGTCTTTCTTTGTGACTTGGCTCAACTTGCGATAATCAATACAGAAGCGCAAACTGCCGTCTTTTTCATTGACGAAAACCACCGGGGACGCCCAAGGACTTTTCGAAGGTTGTATGACGTCATCCGCGAGCATCTTGTGTTCTTGCTTCTGAATCGCCTCGCACTCTTTCGGAGCCACATGGTAGTGGTTCTGCCGAAACGGTCGTGTGATGTCTTCAGTAATGATGCGGTGCTTGTTCAATGGTGTTTGCTGGACCTTTGATATACGCGAAAAGCAGTCTTCGAATCGATGTATAAGTTCAAGCAGGCGATTCCTATCAGAGGGTGGTACCGTGAAGCAGATGTCAACCGACAAAGTTGTCGAGGCGGGGACAGTCGCGTCATCTGGTTGCAAAGCAAAACAATCCCCGGCTTGGTCTACATCGCCGCAGTAGGCGATTTCGGTACCCTTCCGATTTTGACGGCGCTCGTTGCTGAAGTTTGTGAGGGGCGCCTCTGCCTGTCCACCAGTAAGTGCCAGGACGCCCCTCGCGATAGAAGTGCCTTACGTGAACAAAAGAGCGACTATATGCTCCGCTATCGCATCTTTATAGCAAGGCCACCCGCTGGACACCGACACAAGGCAGCAGGATCTCGGTGGGAGTGTCACATTATCTGCAATTCGCAAACGGCCGCGTAGTTCGTCGCTGCTGTTGTCGGCACCATTGTTGCAGTGCACGCTCGATGACAAACGCCTCTCTTATGAATTCATCTACTGTTGTAGGTGGATTTCGTACGAGGCCCGGAAACACTGGTTCCTTAACACCTGCATTAGGTGACGCACCTTCTACACCTCGGGCATGTCAGGGTAAACTCGTCGAAACAGACGGATCATACCACCTGCGTACATGGCAGCTGTTTCATTGGGTTTATGCACGCGGGCCTCAATCAGTTGCTGTGAGCGATCCCGTCGGTTCGAGTTAAAATACGTAGCGAAGAGCTTTCGACGGAAATCTTATCAAGATAGGAATGTAGCTTCGCTGTTCTCGTACCACGTGCAAATGCTATCTTCCAGTGCGAAATATGCTCGGCCAAGTTTATGCTGTTAACTCCATTGGTTGGATACAGTGACCCGTTCGAACTGTTGGACCCAGTTCTCGACATCCTCGTACACTTCCCCACAGAAAACTTCAGGAACGCGAGGATGCTCAAGAGCCACCTGCGAGGGAAGAATGGTCTGCGATGACAGAATAACCGTGGATGTCGTAGGAGCTGCCATGCTGGAAACAGGCGGAACGGGTGCGGACTCTGGATTTAGGCCTAGTTGGCGCCGACTGAATCGGTGCACTGGAGCCATGAAGAGGGACTGAGTCTCTGCACTAGGTGAACGGGTCCGAGCAAGACTGTCCTGCATCAAGTTGTAGGCTCCACCACCTCCACCAGTGTCACGACGTCAAAGCAGAGGTCTTGCTGCAGAGATTTAGACACCAGAAGCAGGTCGGTCTTTTGATGAAACGTGCAAGAGAGTTCTTCTTTTTCATTCATTTCATTGTCCTTCATAGCACATGCACGACTGTCATTGTTTTTCTTTTTGACAAACACGTGACAATATAAATCATTGCATGCTACGCTCATAGCGTGCTCGCGGTCATTTCGCTAACTTCACATATACCTAATTTGGTGTTATTTCACGTCAATAGACGATGAAGGCAAACGACACGTCTAAACATGACAATCAAGACGTAGACGTCAAGGCCGGCATAATTTACGTCTGCCTCGTAACGTTGTGCGGAATTTAGAGTGATGTATCGCCGTTCATCAATCGTGCTTCACACATCATCGATTCCGACTGAACGTGGGATCTGCCATTCTTTCATTTTATTTGTATCTGCCTCGAATCGTCTGTCAGGGACAAGTTGATATTTTTTCCCTAAGAACCAGTGACGCTTATCTCGATGTGGACGCCCAAATTTCTGCGAAACAAGCTTTGTAACGCTATGACAATAAAATGAACGTGCTGATCTGATACTGATAGACAAAACTATTTGGTCGTCTCAAGCAGCTTTTTGCACACACTTCAGTGTCCACTTGTCGGTTCCGTCGGCAGAATTTTGGC
Organism: Rhipicephalus microplus; assembly: GCF_043290135.1. NCBI lineage: Eukaryota > Metazoa > Arthropoda > Arachnida > Ixodida > Ixodidae > Rhipicephalus > Rhipicephalus microplus. The sequence continues at coordinate 82,701,918 of NC_134707.1, read as the reverse complement.
CGACGCTGAACTAAATTAGTGCAAGGCCTTTCTTGGGGTAATGTAGATACATGAGCATCGGCCGGGAATATGCCAGCGCGTTATATCATTATTATCATCAGCAATGAAGCTGTAACATCTAGTACCTGCCACACTCAGTGATCTGTACTGCAAAGCAGCCATATGACCTACCGGCTTACGGTCATTGTCGTCCCATAAATGCATGCAGGAAAAGTACGCAGCGCATGACACCTTGACAACCTGAAAATAAAACGTCGCCAACAATAAAAAGACGCTGCTTCATTGGCGTAACTTCCGCGTGAAAGTACTTACACTCAACAATAAGGGAAGTAGAAAGTTTTCCCAAAAGTTTGTTCAGCTACCTAATTCTTTTGAATTCCGTTTTTTTTTATTATTCGCATTGACTGAAACAAGAATTTCTATAAATGCCTTGGTAGCTGGCTTTTGTTTCATTTCTTACCTCTATGTCTAACTCCAAAAGCAGTTATCACTAAACGAACTATGGTATGCGTACACGCCACTCACAATTATATAGGATTGATGCGATTGACCAAGATTGTCTTAATTGTCAAGTCACAAAAAGTCGCATCTTCGCCACAAAGACGAAGCAATGAATGTGATAGCAACTTATTGGAAGGTCGCGCGCAGAATGGCAAGCAGTTCGAAGCGCGCCCCGCGTTTCTCACGCACAAATAACGTACAAAACATACTTACAGGTACAAATGAACGCGAATAAGAGTCTCAGTTGTTATTTCTGTGTCTTGAAAGCGCGCCCTTTTCACAAACGGAGACTGTCCAGCGACTGCAGTGACCTTTGTGTGCTCGGTAACTACAACAGAATTGTTCCAGTGAAAGCTCAAGGCATGCGGTTGTTTCCACAGCGAGATAAGCAAGCGCACGCGTGGAAGATGAGAGTGCGCACTCCCACGTCGTGACGATGTGGCGATGCGCACTCATCACGCCATCTCGCTGGTAATTCCAAAAACCCGAAATTCTAATCACTAGCATAAAGGGGTAGACATAGATAGCTTGCCATTTGAACGTTCAAGGAGGTGTTTCTTCGTCGTTCAGCGGCTAACGCCTCGCGCTCACAATTCAGAGGTCCGACGTTCGATTCTGTGCGCCACAGTCTTTTTGTGAAATATTAGTTTTCTCTTACGTTTTAATAATATAGAGACGTATACATATACGGTGAATGACGGCGACGCCGACACCCGTGGCAGAATGCAGCCGAGAGTGTCCATATAATTGCTATCGCAACAAAAGTTTCTTCCCTGTATTCATAGGAAGTGATAAAGCGACCCAGTTGGGTCATACGGAAAGCTGCTAAATCTTCCATATGCACAACTTTCACGAAAGAATAGTCATTTAGAAAATAGGCGATGGCGTCTAGATAGAGAGGGCGAGGGGTGGAGAATGGCAGTAACGACTTGTTTTCTGAGCCGTGCTCTCTCTTAAAGCTCAAGTAAATAAGCTGCGACTGTCTTGTTAGACGTCTCATAGTAGCCAGCTAATGGCGGATCCGAAGGCCATGGCAACTAGGTTTTGTGCACATGTCAGCTCTTGTGCGCTGAAAAGAATTCCGATTCCTTCCTTCAGCGCCTGTCCATATTTGCCCTCGTATCTGAAGTGAGGTATACTTGCCCATAAGCTACATTGCGCCGCATTACTTTCGCCGATTAGTTTTTTTGAACTACGAAGTGCCCTCTTGGCACAATGTTGATGCAATTTTGGTCGTTTAGACCACGCAGTTTGAATTTTCAGTTTCATGTGCTTCCTTCCGCCGTTTTTTGTAGAACCCCAAATCGACCGTAACCAGTGGCTTTTACTAGAACGAAAGTCCTCAAGAATACGAGTCGCTCGCGACTTCACCGCTAGGGGAAAGGTGCATGCCTCGGCAGTGCCTCGTACCTCTCACACCACGCAACCACGCATCTTCCCCTCGCTGTCATGACACGAATAACATCTGGAGGAAGCCTTGATTGGCTGCTGGCAGCACGCCAATGACGTTAACACTGGCGCTTAATGCTATTAAAGTAAGCGTCGTCACAATTAAGTGCTACACCTACCACTCTCGTCAGCTGAGAAGCACGGTAAGACCGAGAAAGAAAATGGGACAAGCCAAACCAGCTTCTTCTACACCCTGTATTTTTTTTTATTACAGCACGACGAGAAGTTCTTGCGGCCGCATGTTGATGTCGTTCAAGTGCGTTAATACTTCTCTATCATACATCTCACACCGCGAAGTTGTTTACTGATGCTTCATGGCTGTTCACCAAAAGCGCAGGTTCGGCTTAAAACATTACGCCTATGAGTATAGCACAAATATTCTGAAACTCAATAAACTGTAAACTTCCCGTACATGCACTTTTAGTACGCTGTTGACAATGTGAGACGTAGCTTCACGCCATATTTGCCGTCAAAGTGTCAGGTATCGCCATTATTATATTTTAACTCAAATAGCTACGCCCCGCTGTACGGTATACAACTCGTGCAAAAAATGACAGAAGCCAGTGTAAAACGTCACGGTATTTATATCTACTTGTAGTCTGATTAGAAAGCTCACTTCAACTTCAATCGGCATGGCAGCCAATTTCACGTTATCGCACACCACTTACCTAGCTTTTATTGATTCACAGAGCGGATTTCTCATTTTACCCAACCATTTCATGTATTTATTCGTTTTACTCATGATGGTGACATTTTCGAGGGTTCGTAGACCCTTGTTTTTAATGTACCTGGTCCAGTTGGAGGCCTACTCAAGGTTCAAGCTTTTTGCTTGTTTTGATACCAAGCGTACATACAAAGACGTCGACAAATTTCAAGTTCTAGGCAATTCAATGTGTCCAGTAGCGAGCACAATAAAGCTATATTGTTAGAAATTATATTTTGATTGAATGATTGACTGATCGATTGATTGATTGAGTTCCTTGTAATGTGCGAGAGTTTTTCTTCAAAATTGCGATGCGACGATTAGCGCACTTTGCCATCCAGTGAGATTTTTTCAGGTTACATTGCTCACGCTGGGCAGTATACGCTAGTGGATTGCTCATAGGATGGCTTCTTCAAATAATACAAAAATCAGAACTATGCAAAGCTTTATTCGAGCAGTTCTTCACTGCTGTCCAGACAACAGTAGCTACTTCTGACAACCATTCAATAGCTATGGACTGGCATTATTGACAACAACGATATGACAATGAACCAGCGCAACTTCCTCTGAATTACACTAAACATATGGCGTAGAATGATTGAAGCATGCATGAGCGTAAGGCAGGAATAAAAATCTTGCGATACACTAATGAACTGTAAATGAAAATTGTTAAGCACTTAACACGCACCTCTAATACACCATAAAAACATTCGAGACTCAAATAAGCAATTTAGAGTTTACATGCAACAATTTGGTGGCATCAAAAGTTGACCAAGAAATCGTCAAGTAGCTAGGCAAAACATGACTGAACTAAGGACATGACTTGTAAGAGCCATAGTAGTCTCTGTTGCTCTTAGAGATTTGTGCATGGCTCAGAGCCATACAGTGATCGGTATGGTTAGAGCCACCTGCACATCGGCCTGGAAGAACTGTTTGTGAAGGCAGAGGTTCCAATTAACGCTTGTATGCTGCAGCCACTCAATACTATAAGCTCGCTGCCAAGCTGCGTTAATGAATGCTCCTAGAAATGTGCAAATTCAGGCCAACGTGTAGCTGTCGTGATACGGGGCATTGGGGGCCTTATGAAGAAAGTGCGTACTTACCTGTTGCAGCTTATGTGGTGGGATAGTTTTGGCGTACACTACTAGTTCCTTCATGCAATCCTGTGCCATTTGACCGAACAGAGCCTTCGCACGCATAAGACGAGGTCCAAAAGCTGCATTGAAAGTTTTCGACCATTGAACAGGCTTACTGCAGCGAGGGAATGCGAAACGCTACGCTATTTCAAGAGTAAAATCTGTTGAGAACAGCGCAGATGCAGTCATCGCGTGAACAGGAGCACGGACAACCAATCGATGTGCTCAACCCGCCTAATTGCGGCATCCAAAGTTGATCAACCCCACAAGGTCCCCTACGGTTGACAAAGGAACAACATAGGATGTATGGAAACTTCGCTAAAACTGCTGCTTGGGGGAGTTGGTTCATGATTATTTACAAGATTTATCAGCGCAAAATGAGAGAACTTTTAGAAAAGAAAAGCCCACACAGCACTGTGTGTGTGTTTCTTTTTTAAAAGTTCCGTGTTTTCTAGCTGATAAATCTGTCTACATAAGTACGAAAACTAATGAAACTCAATTTAGGCAGACTTCGTGGCGCTCGGAAAACTACTCCGCGAGTGGCCGAGCGAATGCCCGAGCTCCATGAACGGACAGCTAGCACATCAGATTCATAACATACGACTGTGCGGGCAAACCCGCTCTGGAAACATTTTATTAGGTGAAATATTATTTCAACACCATTCACTTTTGAACTGCTGAAAGAACGCCAGCACATACAAAGTCATTTGCAACGGCGATTCGTGGCAGACGCTGTTGAAAACGACGCTGCTACGTGAAAACAATAGTCTTAACACTTTATCCTGCTAGCCCTTGCATGAACGTGTCCTTGCGAGGCATAACTGCGCTCGCATTGCTTCATCTTTTAGTTGACTCCGCGCACTGCCACAGTTTACCTCTTCAAACACGTTTCACTACACTGTCATGACGTCAATATTTACATCACTTTTGCTCAGATGTAGTGAGCAGAATTTGAGGCTGTCACACTGCATTCTCACTTGGTCATCTTACATCCCTAAACTCTTACCTGACTCTGTGGTGTTTGGCTACCACTGGCACTTGCACTAAAACACCCAACGTACATTCATCATCGCCTTAATCATCATCATCAGTAGGAGCAGCAGAACTGTCATGATCAGCACAGCAAACAGGAGAGACCTTTCACGGCCATATATGGACGAGGTCCGTCTACGTTCGTCAGATATGTGACAGGGAATGCCAGGAAAAATACACCAAACAAAACTTTGAAATTGTAATTGAAAATTTAGTACCAATAAGCAGGTTTTACGAGGACGGTAGGTCAAAACTGTTAGGTCCGCTCAAGGAGCCGCGACGCTCTCGTAAACAGAACAGCAAATAAGGTTCGGCCATAAACAACTTAATAAGAAAATAATGCATGTTTTCTAATGCGGTTTAGAAGGAAACAACATGGCATACATATAAAAAATGGTAGTCAGTACGTCATATTACTTTAAAGTTAATCAGAGGCGACTATATTGTGAGTAACTTTTGACATATATGCGAAACGCCTGTTGGAGTAGATTTTACCAGGTGGCTGTAGCAATTCCCGCCATACGTCATTCCACAGCCTTTTTTTTTTGTGTTCAACGAAAATATTAGCTAGACTATTCACAAAGAAATCAGACGTTTCTTACGTGGAAGCTGTGTGTGGCAGGGCGACCCGTGCTTGATGATATAAAGCACAGTTCCCAAGGTGAATAATAAATATACTTTTCCGAAAGTTGACACATTCATGGTTATCGGCTACAATGTCCAGAAGTGTCCGCTATGGGAGCCTGAAAGTAAAGTTCATAGCGTGAAAATCGAAAACGATTCTTAGCCTATAAAAAATTGGTCTTACTGAAACGTGTTCTGGGGCAAGTCAGTTCATGCTCAAGTAAGGTTGAGGACGCAAACCACGTAGACAAAAGAAGTCTCATTTTGTCTTTTGTTGTTCAACAGTGAAAGCTGTTATGACAATAAAACTCGGGTCACGCGCGATTCCGTAGTTGTCCGCCGCCGCCGGTGCCCGTAACCTCTACCGTGAAATAGGGAACTAAAGCTAGTTCCAGGAACACACTGGGCCTCGAACCCGGGTCAGCCTCGTGCCAGCCCAGTATTCTACCACTGAGCCTCTCTGGTGCTTGGGACTTGTTTGCAAACTTGTCTTAGGCAGGCTTCATGTCGGAAAAAAAATTGCGTTAATATGAGTAATAAAGCGTTTTAGAACAGCAAAGGAACAACGAGGCTTCACATAACGCGAATCGCGTAATTATTGGGTTATTAAATACTCCAACCCATTACAAAAGCTTGTTTTTGATCACCTAGTACCTGTGGTACATACCCACTTCAGGCATCATTCCTCATCGTCATCAGCCACTGCATGAACAATTGGCACTGAATTCCTTGCAAGTGTTCAGTATATACAGTGTTTCTCAGAAGAATGGTGAAGTTCCGCCGCGTTGGTCTAATGGCTAAGGTACTCGGCTGCTGACTGACCAGCAGGTCACAGGATCAGCTCCCGGCTGCGGCGGCTGCTTTTCCGAAGCAGGCGGAAATGTTGTAGGCCTGTGTGCTCAGATTCAGGCGCACGTTAATGAACCGGAGGTCGTCGAAATTTCCGGTGCCATGCACTACGACGTCTCTCATAACCATTTGGTGGTTTTGGGACGTCAATCTCCACATATCAGAATAATGGCGAAAATAGCATAGCGAATGCTGGTCTACTACCTAGAAATTATTATTATAATGCCGTAGTGGGTACCCAGAAAGTGTGCTTGCAACAGTTACCCACTCACTGTTTAGGAAAGGCTTTGGAAGGCCGCTTTTCAAGCTTTCGCTGTGACTGTGCTGTGCCTTCCGCGCAGGCCTGGCGGGGCTTTTTCGTTTTTTGTTTTGTTCACGTGGATTGCGTCCTTAAACTCACTTCAGCCAGAATCGGTCATTCAGGCTTAACAAAAAATATTGCAATTATTCGGTTCAAGTCATACTAGTAAACCCATCGCTGTATAATGTAAAACTGCCCCACCGCCGTGGTCTATAGTGGCTCAAGTACACGGCTGCTGACCCGCAGGTCGCGGGATCGAATTCTGGCAGCGGCGGCTGCATTTACGATGGAGGCGGAAATGTTGTGGACCCGTGTGCTCAGATTTGAGTGCACGTTAAAGAACCCCAGGTGGTCAAAATTTCCGGAGCCCTCCACTACGGCGTCTCTCATAATTATATGGTGTTTTTGGGACGTTAAACCCCACGTATCATCATAATGTAAACCTTTACAGCCTTAGTAAGCAACTATAAGCATCAAACTTTGAGCGGTATTGAACGTGTGACTGCCATATTTTTTTCTTCTTTTCACAAAATACCAGCTGGTGCCGCAAACATTCACTGACGTTTATTAATTGGGTGCGTTTACTGCACTGCTAAAGCTTATGCAAAATGGTGGTGCATTGCTTCGACGCCGGAGCAGTTAGGAACAGTACCTGCTTTCGGGAAATTGTTTTTTTTTACAACACCTTCATAGCAAAAGTAAGCAACTGTTAAATAGGAACTTCATCGACTGTTCTGAGTGTTTTAGCATTTTTTAATGTATACAAGATCACTGAAAGCTGCATCAAGAATGCAGCACCAACTTTCTTGGAGTCTAATTTGTGGCCCCCTGGAAGAGACACGCCAAGTGATACTCTGAAAATAACACTGAGGACAAGTCTATGTAGGCGCCACTGCGCGGACATTATTGTAGCGCAGAGAAGCTGCATTGTACGTTTCGCAACTCAACATTAGAGGCTACCTTAGTACGACACCTAATGTATGCTGTGGAGGTTTACTGGCTTGAAACGTATTTGAAATAACCTAAATAAATATAGATTAGGCTAACGCTTAGTCTTCAAAATGATGTATGATATTCCTTTTCGCGCAGTTTATAAATTATTCGTAATATCTGGTGAAAATATTTACGTGTCGTTGCTAGTTCTTCTGGTTTAATGCTAAATTTTAAGCCAAATCTAATAAGCGAATGGCACAGTGGTCTAATCTAAGCAGAGCGTGCAGTACAAAATGATAAAAGGAACCTATTCCAGCGTACTTGTGAAGTGGTGGCAGTTCTGATAATACACAAGGCACTTATACTCCGCGCAGCTGTTTCTCTTCAACTTCTCATGCTACAGCTGCGTTTATCTGTTGCTAATAGGCGTGTCACGTGACCCCATCTATGTTGAAAAATCAGCAATTGTTTTTGCTTTCGCAAGCCTTTTTCACACCGCGCACACAGAGTCAAGTGAAGCTGCAGGGACAAACTATTTCGCGACACCCGAAATCACGGATCTTTTGAAGTAATCATTCATTTCTATTACTTCTGAAAATGTGGGCAGTTGTAAGTTCTTGCAGAAAACGAACGGCTCTTTGTAGAGGCATGAGAATGAAGGCATTGTGATGAAGGCATCCAAAAGATGCACAGGTGAACTTTTGGGGGGACGCTGTTTGCATACGATGGTCAGTAGAGACCGCAAGAATTAAGGCAGAAGCCTCTACCCTTATCTGCTCGAGTATTTATCAGCTTTCCCCCGTTTCTACCAGGCATGTAGCCCGCGATGAATACGCTCCTCTGCCTCTTTACCCAAAAATGAAACCTTTTTAGCACAAGCTATGAAGGACTGTGTATGATTGAGTCCCATTGATACCACGTTATTTACGAACACTCAATAGTCTTTTGTAACAAAAACAAAACAATGCCGTAATATGGGAATTTATATGTTTTACGCGTAATGATTTTGACTAAAGTGCCTACAAATCTTTATCATGACGTCATTGAAGTTCTGCATCTTATGGACAATAAAATACCTCTTCAGTGAGCTTCAAGCGACCCCAGCGAAAAGTTCGTCAAAGTTAATATTCGCTACTCTGAAGCAGTCATGTTCTAACTTGCTATTAGAAACTAAAACAAAATTATCAGTTGTCTAAATAAAATGTGAACACTTCAATTTGCAATGCTGCTTTCTTAACTGTGAATTTCTGCTTATTTCGGCATTGTCCAGTAAGTGATGCCACTCTTTCTTGTCGTGTATGAAATAAGAGTGACTTTCACGAAGTCATTCTTCTTTCGATTCCTAATGGCTAACAACCCTGTTTGTGGCTCCTGTAGTAGCGAGGAGACACTACTGCTGGTCTTCTGCGACTGTCCTCGCTGCAATATTTGGAGAAGACCAATCGCAGTTTCTCTAGCTCCCACAGATCACAGGTCAACAAGAGACGAAACCATTCTGCAACGTAGTCTTAAAAGTCATTGTGGGTTAAAGTTATGAAGGCAGCGCTCAACTTTTTGAACTCATCTGAGTTTCGCAAGTGGCTTTAGGGCAATGGACTTATCTTGATGAGGTGTGGTTTGTGCATGTTTCCCATCTCTCTACCTCTGTAGTTATACCCCACCATTTTCCCCTGTGGTAGAGTAGTATACCTGCCGTCTAGATTTCTTAACATTCATACTTTACTCTCCTATTCTTTCCATCTGTCTATCTAGCATGTTTCGAGAAATGTTGTAATTCTTTGCTGAAGCTGTGTGCTTATGCCTGGACAGGTAAGGAATTGTGTGACCGACATTAAGCTTTCATAAAATCTATCCGACTCAACTGTCTGCTAGGCCACAGCGTACTTTGGTTTCCTAGATAGATAAACGTCTTTAGTTCAAAGTTTTTGTGCTTTGTTTACAAGAGTTGCCTCTTACTCTATTTAATTTTTTTTCTTATTCCTCAGGTTGGACTCTTGACGTAACATCTTGTGTAGATGTTATGTCACATTTCTGAAAGCAAAAGTCCAAATCGGCAAAATCTTCCAAATGCAAAGTGCTGCCTCTACCCACTTTTTAGGACAACACATGACCAATATGACCTGAGAGACATTGGATGGTGTCCGAATGTATGTTCGTAGAAATGAAGGGTGGCCTGCAATGATTTGAACGGAAGCGCGCTGGCATCGGGTACTCAAATAGATATTGTGGGGTATTAAAAAAAAGGTCCGTACAACTGGACAGTTATATTAGTGACGTTCATTCAGGTAGCATTTTAGTGTATGTGTATTCTATTTCTAAATATAAGTTTGTTCCCGAACTACGAAAGCGTGACTGGTATTAGCCTTTTTTGTGTGTGTAAATAACCCGATGTTTTTGTCCTGTGTTAAAACACAACCGTGAATTTTCCAAAAGTTTAAATTGCAGGGTGAGCACCAAAACTTTCAGTCACTATGAATATTACCATCATCCAGATTTTTCCTATAGCATGACATTACACCCAATTTCAACCCTAAATGACTCATTGATGAGATTTGGGGTACTGTTAACGCATTTTAAATGGCTCCGCTAGCTAAAAGTTGTTCAAACGATCTCACCCCGCCACTCTACCCCCATCTGGCCTTCATCACTGACAGGCCCCATCGGGAGGCTAAATTTTAAGACTGCTGCCCACCAGTGGAAGTCAGCATGAAAGATTTGCTTTATAGCCATGAGTGCGGTCATATTCAGTGAAGAAAAGCATCTCGTGAGACCATCTGTTTTACGTCATTACTTGCACGGAACGTACAACGCGTATGATGCCTTTCAGGATATGCTGATATCTACGTCAGGACATGTCGCTCGTTGTCGCACGTGTCTGTACTAATTAACCACATATTTGACATCAAAGGAAATGAATGGTGACCTTACAAAAGTTCCAACAGTGATGCAGTACAGTGAAAGGAAAATTTAATTACGGCTTGACAAAGGCCTCTATTCCAAGCGTAGCCACATCAACATGAAATCATTACGCACTATACAATATCGCAATATGTCTGTCAGGATTATGCTAATCTGAATTTTCAAACATATAGAAATTGTTCAAACAAAAGAACAGTATTTCGCCCAACCCTGCTTTCTTCTTATGAATGGGAATAGTTTATATATCCTAAAAAAGTGCTTACTGTGTTGATAAATCGCTACAATAAATAAACTTTACTGTCTAATGTGCTGTGCGGAGTATCTCGTCCCGATTTGCCGAAGCTCTGCAGTCAATTTTTTTTTACGCTTCTGGAAACGTAATTCGTTGAAACAAGGGCGATAGTTGGGTGTGTCACCTTTTCTGTGTCCTTTAATTGTTCATGCTTTTTTATCTACCATTCGAATAGTGTAATGATTGGAATGGGACATATTTAAAATACTTTCGTGAACGCCCATAGTTTAAAATGGGTTACTACTTACAGTATATCGAAAACGCACTCTTCGTTATTTCTAGCAGTTTCCTTATGCGATGAAGTCGTTCAGGGCAGAATCATGCGATGCGGCACCAGTGCACTTGTGAGTGTTTCCGGTGTATGCGTATTCCTTGCAAGTGGAGTGAAACACATACATTCCGACATACTAGCACTACTGATACGCTCCTACATTACTAAGAAGCAACAAACTACGTTTTGTTTTATCTACAGCTGCAAGAACCTCACGCTAGATTGTATAGCAGAGGACCAAATTTTCGTCGTGATAGATGGAGTTTATGGCTTTTTTTGTAGAATTTTCCTGCTGTGTGTACTTATTCCCTCAAAGTGCAAGTGCGAATCGCGCGACTGGCGTTCAGAGAGACGTAGATGACCGGAACGATATATTACGAGTGTCTCTCGTGCCGTTTCAAGCATAAATATTGCTCCTAAGCAGGCGTTCAAATTGACGTGGATGATCGGTATTATATATTATGAATGTCTCTCGTAGTGCGTCAAGCACAAATATTCCTACTTAGTGTGGATAAATGACGGTTTCCTGAGCACGAATTCAAGCAAGGTGAACAAATAAGTTTAGGAAACCTTTCGCGACATCAAATTCGAGCGAGTAGTCTAAGATGGCACTGAGTATAGCATACTCTATCCATCCTTACAAGGAATCAATATGCCTGGAAATAATAAAAATTCCTAAGGTTCCATGTCCCAAAACAACAATATGATCATGAGACGCTGTAGAGATGGACCCCGGAAATGTCAATTATGTGGTGTTCTTTAACGCGCTTGGACATCCCACAGTGCATCCCACAAAGAGTCTCACAGATAGCAGCACATTATCTGGCATTCGCTGTTCGGTTGATCAACGCCTGTGGTAAGGCATGATAAGTTTTCCGCTAGATGGACGTAGTTGTTCATTTTTAGAGCTATTTGAAACTTTCTGTCTGTTTTTAGCGGCGATGGCTGCACTATACCCCGGCCTTTTTTCGACGTAGTTTGAGGCTTCTCAAACGCGCCTAAAAATCGCCGAGTGGGCTCATTTTCGTCCAGAAACCTGTCAAACGAATTGCGTTACAGGGATCCTGAAACACTTTTTAGGTAACCATGAATTGAATTCACTAGAAGAGGTTATCGCCTCACGAATTCAGCGCCGCAAAAGTTTTAAGAATCCATCCAGTGCGAGTGGAGTTACAAAAGTTTGTCGCATGCAGCACCGGCATTATCTCTTCTCTCGTCCCGACGAGAGCGTTGGAAGCTAAGGAGGTAAGGGTGGCAGGGCCAAAGGAACTATCATACCTCGTGACCTTGAGCACTTTTTTTTCTTCGAATGCGCGGCTTTTCAGCGTGATCACACGCGCACGCGTGGACAAGTAGCGGCCTCCCACGGTAATCTCGGTAACTTTATTTTTCGGTCACAGACACACAGACAATTTTTCGCTCACAACCAACGGGGCTTACACCGATGGCGAGATTTCTGCGACATGAGCTCTCTAACGCTATCACGTTAACATAAATATGGTGGCACCACCCCTTCAATGCATTTCAACGTGAGAGCGTTAAAGAGCCCGTGTCGCAGAAAACCCACCGCTGGCGTCGGCCCCGGCGGTTGTGAGCGAAACATTCGCCGCTGGTGTCGGCGTCTTGCACTGTATATGTATACGTATCTATAATATGAAACTCAAGAAAATAAAATCCGGAAAATGACTCCAGTGCGTGGAATCGAACGTCACCCTCCGTGTCATGAAGGTGAGGCAGGCGTTAACGACTGAGCCGCCGAGGGGTACCTCCTCCAACAATCAAACGGCAAGCTATTCATATCTACCACTTACCAATGTCGACGGCCATCTCGGGGGGGGGGGGGGGGGGTTGACTATCGTTTTTTTTTTCAGCATTATCAGCAAGATGGGGCAATGAGCGCGCGGCGGCTCTCATCTCTCACGCGTACGTTGGCACGCGTAGAGGAGGGGAGTAGACTGTAGAGAGTTTTAGTACTGCGGAATGGTGCTACGTACCCATCACGCAAGCGCCTTGCGTTACGTGGCGTCGTTTGCCACTAATCGGCTTTTAGTACGCCGTAGCACCCGCGTACGTAACGAGCGTGAAACGTGTTGCGTCATCTGGTAGATAAAAATAGAAGCACGTGTTGTTGACAGCCAATGTGAGCCAATCTAAGTGTTATAGCCAGATTATGGCCATATTTTGAGCCACTTCGCCGGTCGGTGCTTGCCTTCGATACCACCATTTCGCAAAACGAAGTCTCGCGCTATCGCGAACTTGTTCGAGAGCGGCGCGATCACCTCACACGTACGCACGCACGCATCTCATGCGTGCGTACGTAGCGGCTGCGTACGTAATTCGATACGTGCGCGTTGCGGTCTGCGCATGCACACTACGCAGAACGTGGCGTCCTCACGTACGCAACGCCGCCACGTACGCAGCGTACGCAGTACTAAAACTCTCTTATTTCTCGCGCGCCCTTATCTCCCGGTGGGAAGGATCATACATCTTGGCTGGCGTTGGGCTTGCACTGGAACGATTCTGTTGTAGTTACGGCATGCACAAAGGTCACTGCAATTGTTGTACTGCCTGTGTTTGCTAAAAGGGCACACTTTCCAGACATACCGAAGTAACAACTCAGACGCTTATTCGTGTTCATCTGTACCTGTGAGTACATTTCGTGCGTCATTTCTGCGTCGAAAACGCGGGGCACGTTTCAATCTGCTTGCCATTCTGCGCGTCACCTTCCAATTTGTTGCTATCGTGTTCATTGCTTCGCCTTTGTGGCAAAGCTGTCACTTTTTTTTTCGCGTACTCACTCTGATGTCCGTCATTAGATTTGACACCTAACGTTCCAAAAAAGCGGAGAGTGCTTGCCGGTTGAGCAGTCGCTGGTTTCCCCAGGACTTTTTTGGCAAAAAGATGATGACGTGCAGAGAGCACTCATGCCTTTATCTCATAGTCGCTGTACTCACAGAAGTGGAGGAGGTTGTGTTGACAATCTTCCTCTTCACCCTCTCAATCCAGATGGGAATGAAATCATCGTCGGATTAGTTGTCTTCCGAAACGGCTGAGTACAGCTCTGTGTCCTTAGTGTCACAGGGCAAGTTTCCTCTCATCCTCGCAGTGGTCGGCCGAGATGACTGCTGGTCAGGTGGTCCTCTGAAATGCCCCGCGTCCATGGTTGCAAGACGTAGAAGTGAGGCTCCAGGAAAATCTGAAGGTTTCACCAAAACATTAAGAGAGCATAGATAAGAGCGTTTGGATACCCAAACCCTTCATCGTCGTCGTCTGATAAAAAGGATGAAGCCTCAAGAGGTCCAGGTGCTGAGGCGTACCTGCTGAACCTTCGCTGAACATTGTTTTGGGGCAAAGCTTCGGATTCTGGCCACACGAAGACAAACATAGCTGAAAAAACGAAGATTAGATAAACCCATGTGCTACCCGAAATTTTCATGCTGGCTGAAGCATCATGGGTTCCAGCTTCCTTAAACGTCAGCGCCAGAGTTCTCTCTAGTGTTATGCAGAAAACTCTATGGATCTGGCTACTCTGCTTTTCTTACTCAGTAATTTTTATCTTGACTTTATTAAAAACAAACAGTTAATTAATGCAAAACTCGCGCACGGAAGGTCTCCATTCACAAAAGCAATATTGACACTTCACTGAAATGTCTGCGTGCCAACAAGTATGTTCACCGTCAGAAAAACTGAGAAGTTGGACGAGACACAATGGAAAAAATCACGAAAAGGAGCGAATGTTCTCGTCATTTCTTTGTTTGCGTCTCGCACTGCTGCGCAGTTTTTTTGTTTTTTTTTGAAGCTGTTCTGGCACCAACTCGTCCAAATTTCACTGCTTTGCACAGGACAATGTTCACGCGCATGAAACAGAAGAAACTTTAAGCATTTACAGACCGCATCTTGCAGTTCTTTTTTTTAAATGTACCTCAATGTTCAATAGGAATGTATTCTGGAGTGCTTATAAACAGAATGCATATAATAATAGGCTACAGTCACAAAATACTCACAGGTGTACTCTACACAAAGAAATTTTCGCAGTGTCTTTTATCAGCATGCAGTTGATATTTCACTGCTGCCATCATTTAGTTTTTCTTCATTACTAGTGCAATGTTGATTATGCCTCTGGCTACAACGGCAGTTCAGAACAATTACTAATATACTACCTTGCTTTTCATATTCTCGCTAGAACGCTTGTTTGAGCATTAGTTCCGAAAGTTGCATCTTCCATGTCAAGCTTCCCGGGATTTCTTTTCACAGTGGTCGCCTATTTACACCATCAGGTACTTATGCACATTTTCTCTTTTCAGGAACGTCTCGTTGAACTGGCATCCGAGTTGACTTACGAACTTCAGGCTCTGGTTGATGCGATGACGTTTCGAATGCTAACAATAATGACGTTTGGGTGGACCTATGTATTAATGAGGACGTGAACTCATTTGATGTATAAGTGGACGCGCAACTGACTAAGCAATATTTTGGAAGTTATGTCAATTGATGAACCTGAGTAAAAAGAAGGACACGGAAGCATATCCTCTATATGTGGATGAGCGCATGACTAAGCGAGAATAGAGCACATATGCCAGTCGAATAGAACATATAAAAACAAGGACATGACCGTATTTTATTTATATCTGTATGCGGGTTAGACTAAGCACGATTCGCGCCCTTATGCCGTTCAAATGAGCCTAAACAATGATGATGATGATGATGATGATGATGATGATGATGATGATGATGATGATGGTGATGATGTGTGGGGTTGAACGTCCCAAAACCACCATATTATTATGAGAGACGCCGTGGTGGAGGGCTCCGGAAATTTCGACCACCTGGGGTTCTTTAACGTGCACCCAAATCTGAGCACACGGGCCTACAACATTTCCGCCTCCATCGGAAATGCAGCCGCCGCAGTCATGATTTGATCCCATGACCTGCGGGTCAGCAGCCGAGTACCTTAGCCACTAGACCACCACAGCGGGGCATGGGCCTAAACAAAAATAACCACATGAAAGCATTTCATGTAAATGGGGATGTATACTAGACTAGACTAGTCAGAATTAGCAGAGTTATGTCTTTCAGGTGGCCCTAATTATAAACGAGGACATCAACGCATTTCATGTATATGTGAATGGGTACTTTACTAAGCAAGATTTGAGCAGGTATGCCACTCGGATGGACCTAAATAAAAAATATTCAGCAGATTCTATGGTACCCAGAAAATCGATGTTTTGCAAAGCATGCGGATTAAACGTGAACTAAAATGTACGTTAGCCCGACATGACGGCTTTATTAGAGGAGTACATATGAAATGTGTATCAATTGAATAGCGAGCACTGCAAGTCGAATTGACGCTTCAGGAACATAAGGGTCTATTTGAAAAGTGGTTCCGAGACCAGGCATGGCTCTCTGGTACTGTACTTGGTTTCCACGCTGGGGTTTTGTTTTTGTTGAGACCTTTACATTTATTTTTTGCATTGATGAAATGAACGCTGCCGATGTCAGCTTTTCGTTAACGCTCACGCATTGAAATTGCTCATGTGTCTTCCCACCTTTCCTGGGTAAAATGTATTTTACCTGTGGCACACACCCGCATACGTGTGCTATATACCCGCGTGCGGATATGTGGCACTGTCTAGTGGTAAGTGTTTGGCGATGTACGCGACGCTATTTTGACATTATTCACGCCGTGACCAATTAGCTGTGCTTGTCAACCGTTTTTAACCTCCGGTTTTAATTTTGGTCAACCCCAAGTTCAGGGTGTGATCACGAGATCACCCAGATGAAGGCAGCTAAACAGACAGACAGACAGACAGACAGATAGATAGACAGACAGACAGACAGACAGACAGACAGACAGACAGATAGATAGATAGATAGATAGATAGATAGATAGATAGATAGATAGATAGATAGATAGATAGATAGATAGATAGATAGATAGATAGATAGATAGATAGATAGATAGATAGATAGATAGATAGATAGATAGATAGATAGATAGATAGATAGATAGATAGATAGATAGATAGATAGATAGATAGATAGATAGATAGATAGATAGATAGATAGATAGATAGATAGATAGATAGATAGATAGATAGATAGATAGATAGATAGATAGATAGATATTTAAAGACCCGAGCCAACGGGGGGGGGGGGGGGGTCGACTACCTGCCACACCTAACCGTGCGTGGCAGAGCCTTGTCCGGGAAAAAGGGATCCTGAGGATTGAGCTGTCGCCGGGCGATTGGCCCCCCGGCAGAAGAAATACGCCCCTTTGGCCCCGGCTTCATGTAGGCAGCACTCCTGGGAGGACGCACCCAGGGAAAACCGGCAGTCACATTTCCTATCCCCCTGTCTGATCTTTTTCTTTCCTGTCCTCTTTCCCATCTGTCCTGACTCCTGATCTCTTCTGTTACTTCCCCATTTTGATAAGTGGCTTGGGTTAACCTTGTGCACCTATCCAACCTTGGCCTACGCGCATTGGGTTATGATAGCTGTGTATGGCTGGCATCTGCATGATTCTCATATCGCGAATTTCGCGGCGTCTTCTCAAGTTTCAAGTTTCAAGTTTTATTATTTCCAAAAACAAGGTACAAAATCTAAGATATACAGACGAGGGTCCCAGAGCCAGAGACTTTAGTGAGACCCTCGGTTTGTCCATACAAATCGACGGTAAAATTTATACAGAGCAACAGAAAATTCTTACAATATACAGATATCAAAATGCACTTTTATATCACAAATCAAGCCAAAATACGCAACATGGTATAAAAAAACGAAGAACAAACGAGTCAAACAGGTAAACGATCACAAGTAAGGTTATTCGAGAGAATAATTTTTGACGATGGCGGCCACCCCTCGTTGGACTCCGCGGAGGGTGGTCGCCCTCGTTACCGAATCATATTTTGTTATCATGCATGGAGCGTTTCCCCTCCTGACTGATCGCGCCGCTTCAAAGCGCGTACGCACCGATGAACTGACTTTTTTCAGCCAATCGAAAGCAGTATTTCTTCATTATCATGTTGTACATAGTGAGAAGCCCGACAAGACAGCCAGAACAGTGTCTCCTCTTATTGTATCGCGATCACTGACCGCACGTTAGGTGATGGCTATAAAGTTAAGAAAATGGCTAGCACAGACCTTTTTTTTAGAAGTCCGTGATAAAACTAGATTTTACAAACTTAGCAAATTTGCAACATTCTGTGACATTTCTTTTCGTGTAACACCCCATTTATCTATAAACTCCGCACGTTGAGTTGTTTCCCACACAGACCTCCTCTGTATAACAGAGGCTGAACTCCTTGAAGGCTGCAAATAATGGAATGTGAATAGTGTGAAACGAATCATCATTCGAAGAAACAATAAGGAGATTCCCACGAAACACTTGGTACTGACCTTTGCCACCAGTGAACTACTGCATATAATACACACTGGCTACACTAAGACACCGATCATATCGTATATACCAAACCCTCGCCGATGTTACCAGTGTGAAAGGTTCAGCCATGGTTCTCAGAGCTGTCGTGGTCGACCTGTATACTTGCGCAAAATGTGGTGCCCAAGGCCATGCCTCGGACAAATGTAATGAAACTCCACACTGTGTAAACTGTGACAGAGACCACGTGGTATATTCGCGTTCTTGTACACAGTGGATAAAAGAAAAAAATATTACACTGAAGATCCACGAAAAATATCTCTTTCACAAAAGCACTCCGAAGGTGTTAAGCCTATTACGGCACTACCTATGCTGATGTGGCGCGTCAGGGAGCAGCATCGCATCACCCTCTGCCACTACCCAGGCCAACACAAAGTGATCCACCAGGTGTGGCAGCCGCCCTCGTGGTGGAAGCAGCCAAGTCTGCTCCTCCTGCGAAGCCACAGACTCAGGCGATTTCGGGGTCGTCGGATTTATCGACCACGTCTCGCTAGGCGAGGTCGCAAATACGTAACAGCAGCTCGCGTATGCGGGTGTCTAGTGCCCCACATGAGGTAATGGACGCAAACACGGTACCTCAGGTGCCGGAAGTGTAGCATGGCTCCCTGAAGCACACTAAGAAAACCAAAAACCCAATAACAGGGCCTGATGACGGCCCTGCTACTTAAGCGACAACTTACCACTTAAACAGCCACTTCATTTTCGTAAACACAGTACTACTTTCCACCCAATATGGAAACACAGATTGTACAATGGAACGTCAGAGGGCTTCTTACAAACTTCGACGACGTCCAAGAACTTCTACACACTCTCTCACAAAAAGTGCTGGGTGTACAGTAAACAACCTAAAATCTAAACACACCAACTTTCTACGTAGTTGCATCATTTTCCGAAAGGATCACGATAACGCCTTGGCATCATCCGGAGGTGTAGCTGTTATAATTAAGCAATGAATAGCATGTAAACTCCTAAAACTCCAAACGTCTCTTGAAGCAGTGGCTGTTCGAGTGGTGCTTCTAAATAAACTCGTTACCATTTGCTCTGTATAAATACCTCAACATTTCCAACTGCACAAACAATTCTAGTCATTGATAGATGAACTTCCCGAACCCCATCTTGTCCTAGGGGACCTCAATGCACATAGTAGCCTATGTGGTGATTCTCAATGCAACGTGCGAGGTCGCCTAATTGAACAGTTCCTTTTCTATTCCGGCACCTGTATCCTGAATCGCAAAGAGCCCACATATCACAACCTCGTCAACAAAACCTACTCCTCAGTAGATATAAGCATCGCATCAACATCGCTTCTGCCTTTACTTCAATGAAAAACCATAAAAGAGCCTTAAAGAAGTGACCATTTCTCGGTAGTTCTCAGTACACCACTATCATATGAATGTACTTCACAGGTTCCCAAATGGCTCACCGGAAAAGCCGATTGGGAACAGTTTCGAGAAGATACCCTCTTAAACTGGACTGACTTGTGAGCGTTAAGCCTAGAGGCTCTGATGACTACTTCACAGTTTTTTTTTTAATTGACATTGCCACCAAATGTATTCCTCAAACAAGTAAACTATACGGCAAACGACTTGTCACTTGGTGGAAGAACGAGTGTCGCAAAGCGCGTAAAAAACAAAACAAAGCGTGGAGATTACTCCGAGAATCACCGATGGCCGAGAATGTCACAAATTTTAGGAACATGAAATCCCAGGTCAGGAGGACGCGCACACAGAAAAAAAGAAAAATTTGGCAAAATTTTTTATCTGGTGTAACATCATATACACAAGATGGTAAGGTCTGGAACAGGGTGAGAAGGGTGGAAGAAAAACAAGCATATGCGCTCCCTCTGGTGGGCGCACAAGGCGAAAGCTTGGAAGGCCAGGCTAATCACCTTGGAGCATACTTCGAGCAAGTTTCCAGCTCGTCACACTACTCTCAAGAGTTTCAATGGTATAGGACTAGAGTGTAAAGCAGAAACTAGATACCAAATGTACAAAATAAGAGGCATACAACAAACATTTCTCCGTAGCTCAACTACAGGCATCTCTAAACTGCTGCAGCACTTCCACTCCGAGATCTGACCGTGTGGTCTATGAAATGTTGAAGAACCTAGCTTTTGAAACGCAAAAAACCTGACTTTACCTCTACACTGCTATCTGGGTTGCCGGCGACATCCCTTCTAGCTCGAAAGAGGCCATTACTATTCCAATTTTCAAAGAAGGCAAGGATCCATCTTCCGTTACGAGTTACAGGTCCATCGCACTGAGAAGCTGCCTATGCAAACTTTTTGAAAAATTGATAAATCCCTAACTCGTAAGCTTCGTTGAAACTAACAGCCTACTTGATTTGTACCAGTGTGGGTTCCGCGAAGACAGATCCACCATTGGCCACCTGGCACGCATCGAGGCAAAGATCCGAGATGCTTTCGTCCACAAACGATTTTTCCTATCTGTCTTTTTCGATATGGAAAAAGCCTACGACACCACACGGCGCTTTGGGATTTTGCGAGACCTCTCACGCTTAGGTGCCCGAGGTAATATGCTATGCTCAACATAATTCAAAGTTATCTGTCCAATCGCACTTTCCGTGTCCGAGTGGGAAACGTCTTGTCTTAAACTTTCGTGCAGAAAACAGGAGTGCCCCAAGGCAATGTCCTGAGCAGCACACTTTGTCATTATAAAAATGAATACCTTGCATACTACCTGTACTCCGCGAAACTTGTTATACTGCACATACGTTGACGACGTGCAGATAGGTTACAAATCATGCAACTTCGCAATGTGCGAGCAGCAGATTCAGCTTGGCTCGAATAAGGTAACCAAGTGGACAGATGAGAATGGATTCATTATTAACCCACAAAAGAGCACCTGTGTTTTATTTTCAAAAAATAGAGGTCTGCATCCAGATCCGGACATCGACTTGCATAGTCAGAGCCTACCAGTGAAATCCGAGCAAACATTTTAGGCATCGTATTAGACAAGAAGCTAACATTCATTCCTCACATTAAACATTTCAAAAAAAGTTTCTGTAAGCAATTAATGTACTCAAAGTTTCATCGAGAACGTCATGGGGCATGCAGGGATGAAAAATGCCTGATGAACCTTCATGAAATCGTCATATTCACACGCCTTGATCACAGGGCGATAATTTATCAGTCTGCAGCACCAAGTGCCCTGTAATGGCTTTACCCTGTCCACCATTTGGGCATCCGCGTTTCTACGGGTGCTTTTCGCACCAGCCCCGTAGAAAGCTTCTATATTGAGTCTAATGAGTGGTCGCTTCATGTGCAAAGTCTTTTGTGTATTTTCTTAAGGTTAACGCTGACAAGAAGCACCCCTAATACTCCACTTTTAAGGATTTGTCGAGTTCCACTCTATTTCAAAACAGGCCTTCAATGAGGCAGCCCTACTTAGTTTGCCTGAAGGGTCTAGCTGAGAAAACTGGTGTGTCACTGGAACACAGATTAATCGCTCTTGAAGTATACCCTCCACCATAGCAGTTGCAGACTATAGATAGCGATCTGTCTTTCCTAGGAGTTACAAACACGCGCCAATTGCCCATATCCGATCACACTTCCTGGAACTTCAACACTAATACACACGTCCTGAGTTCTTTAGAAATGCGTCTAGATCTAACTCTTCTGTGTCCTACGCTGCTTTCGTCCCATCCTTTTCGGAGGCTGCCCTTTTGCATACAGATACAAGCATCGTCACATGGAAGCTTACGCGATACTTGTGGCCGCTAAACACATCAAACAATTACAACTACAAAAAGCAGTACTTTACATGAACTCCATTTGTGTGGCAAATGCTCTGCAAACCCTTAAAAACAAAAACCACCCTCGTCTCACTTTACTGCACTTTATGCACACTCTACACACTCAAACACCATGTTGTAGTGTGCTGGGTGCCAGCGCACCGTGAGATCCAAGGCAATGTGATGGCGGACCAGCTCGCTGCAGCCGTCCACGAAAGCAGCGGCCGCCACACCCACCCATATCTATCCCGGCCCTTCACCTTGAACCATCTCTCAAACGAAATCTCAGGGATTGCTGGCAGAGTAAGTGGGATAGACAAACACACAAAACTACATGTTGTTAAGCCACCCCTTGGTCATTGGCCGCCAGTATCGAAATCGCGTCGTACAGAGGTAACGTAAACAAGGCTCAGAATAGGGCACACACACACGACACACTCATATCTTTTGTGTGGTGGCGATCCACTATTGTGTAAAAGATGCAGTGAGCACTAACAGTTGTTCGCATTTCAATCCAGTGTCAACAATAAGACACTCTAAGAAGACAACACTTTTCATTACCATTGCGACCACAGATACCAATACACCCTGCAATGTCCGTCGGCAGGAAACCAATTTTCACTCATAAATCTGTGCTAGCTTTTTTTAAGAGATGTCCACTTCTATCATGTAATATACACAGGCATTGCGTAGCGCGACTTCTCAAAAGAGGTTGCTGCTGTGATGGCTACACTGAAAAGCACTTGCCTCGCGGCCTTTGGACACAAGGACGCTGATGATGCACTTGTGCTAGTGCCAAATATCTTCACTATGCTTTTATTGTGAGAACCTTTCGCCACCCATTCTTACTATACATTCCACGTCACTGTCATTATTTTATTACTTCTATGGTATGCCCAGTTTAGCGCGAGAAATTTTATGGCTTTTATTTTGGGATTGATTAGTTCGCAACGATGGCCTACTGTTCGTACACACTACAGCGGACAAACCTTCACATACGCATGGAGTTGAGCATGGTGTGGCCAACTGCCAACTCTCGCCCATAATATGTTGGGATGCAAATCGTATCTCTAAATTTTTCAATTCTCGTCTATCGGGGACAAAATCTCGACAGAGGCAGCGGGAGACCTAGATTGCTAACAAGGATCGGGAAGTCTAGCTGGCTTTGCTCGACCAAGCCCTGCGAGCCGCAAAGGGCAGTGGAGCCCTCGACTGAGGATCCTACTCATTTGCGCCGAAAAATTTTTGGAAACGAAGAGAAAATTCCTTGATGCTTATCACTCCAAAAATAATGCCATATCAAAGTTTCTATCAATACGTTCTTATACAATGTTCTCCATATAAATACAACAAATAAATTCGACTTATCTCATTAAGATGAACCACTTCTATAATTTCGCTTTTATCGTGATATTGCGTGATTACATACTTTTTTAAGAAACTTTATCGCACTTTGTGTGTGTGTGTGTGTGTGTGTGTTTTCGCAAGAAGATCATCCGAGAAGGAAGCTATACTGCTCATAAATTCGCAGCTGCTTGCCTAAAAGCAGCTGTGCGATTTCCAGCTCTAGTAGCAGTGTCACCTCCCAGAACTATGAAGATGCGCAGGTTTGCCTATAAGAGCTGGACAAACAACATTTATTACCTCCTGAAATGCCATTCTCCGTTCACGGGAAAGACACGGACGTCAAAAAAAAAAACTGTACTGTCACGACGCTGTTTAATCGCATTCACAGACTGGCAATCTATAATGCTGACCAAAGAGATTTCCGCTTACACCTGTCCAACTAAAACAACTGTACGGCGAACACGAAACGCTTGCACAGGGTAATGATCGAAACATGAATCGCTTTTAGTTTAGAGTGAGCCAGCTAGAAATATATTCTCGCAGTATTTCTATTTCTTTTGTGAAGACTACCTATTCTTCAGCACGTAGCACCGCTGTGTCCATGTGTCCTGAGAGAGTGAGAAAAAATATTGATAGAAAGGTGGAGAGCCTGAATTACAGTTTGCTCTGGCATGCTACTCTGGACTGGGTGGTGGCACATGTCGATGTACCACCACTCATTGCGAGAAACGCGGAAGCGGGAAAGGCACACCATGCCATATCTGCCTTCAGCCACGACAGCCACATTGTTTAGTGCGCAACGATGGCCTACTGACCCAATCATTAGCTGGGGCAGTTGCGCCACCCAAAGTTGAAAAGTTTACGCGCCTTGCTGTGGGCCTATAGCAGCCCCCTGGATAGCGGAGCGGTGGTCTGGAGAGAAATAATGAGAGGCGGCATGTGCCTACAACGACTCGGGAGCGTCAAATGGACGCCAACGAAGAAAACTCTTTGTGTCCTATTAGTAAATTTTTCGATGACTATATATATACCAAAATCAGCACGCTTCCACGCTAAGGCACTAGGTAAAATAAAAGACGCATAGGAGAAAATTTGGAAGTCACCGCCACTTTTGAGTTTCTGTACCAATGGTCGTGACGTCATAGCTCCTAAATATGTCTAATAGGGCTCACGAAGTTTCTAATTGCTGAAATTGCGAACGTTGTATGCAGTGGGGGCCATACATTTAACACATCAATTTCGGAAAGTTTTCTATCAGCAAACCGATTGCATAAATATTTAAAAAAATACACTTTGCCCCGCCACGGTGGTCCAGTGGCTAAGGTACTTGGCTGCTGACCTGTAGGTCACGGGTTCGAATCCCAGCTGCGGCGGCTGCATTTCCGATGGAGGCGGAAATGTTGTAGGCCCGTGTGCTCAGATTTCGGTGCACGGTAAAGAACCTTAGGTGGTCGAAATTTCCAAACCCAGCCCTCCACTACGGCGTCTCTTATAATCATATAGTGGTTTTGGGACGTTAAACCCCCCTTGTCAATCAATTAAAAACTACATCTTGAAATATGTGACGTCCTGCGCAGAGATTTAAGCGTGAAATTGAAATATATAGCGATGGCGTCGATTTCTTCATGCTATTAAAGAGGCACTGACAACCTTTTTCGGGGGTGAGTTTACTCTGCCATACAAATCTTCTGTATATAGAGGCGGCTCTGAGCGAGTGTGACGCTCAGCAAATGCTGATAAGGTATTTTTTATGATAAATTCAACTTTCACGCGGTGCATCTACTGACATCGACACTAACTTGATGTCAGGCTCCAATACTAATCCTAGTGACTTCATGCAGCAGTCTGGCTGGTTGTGATGACGTCAAACACCAAAACACAAAAATGGCAACTTCCGCTTCGCCTTCTGGATTATCTGTTCGCACCCTTACAGTGGCTAGAATAGGGAAGTGTGATGAATGCGCCGGCTAGCGCGTAACGCCTTGGGAGGAAACCACCAGATGGCGCTGGCACACACTTGCACGTGTGCCAGGACGTCACATATTTCAAGATGTAGTTTTTAATTGATTGACAAGGGGGGTTTAACGTTTGGATATCAAGGGAGCGTACGATAGCGTGGTTCAAGAGGACTTGTGGGGAATACTGGACACACTAGGCGTGGAACATGTAGTCACTAACCTTTTAAAGGGTATCTATAAAGGTAACAAGGTAGTTATAAAGTGGGAAAAACAGGTATCCAAGCCTGCAGAGGTAAAACGGGGGCTTAGGCAGGGGTGCCCCCTGTCACCCTTATTATTCATGATGTACCGACAAGGATTAGAGGCAAAATTAGAGGGAAGTGGACTGGGCTTCAACCTCTCTTTAGTCAAACAAGGAAAACTTATTGACCAGGCACTACCAGCATTAATGTACGCAGACGATATAGTGCTAATGGCCAACAACAAGGAAGATTTGCAGAGATTGATGGACATCTGCGGTAATGAGGGAGATAGGTTAGATTTTAGATTCAGTAAGGAAAAATCAGCAGTCATGATTTTCAATGACAACGAATGTAGTGAGCTTAGAATACAGGAGGTCACGCTAGAGATAACAGATAAATACAAATATCTGGGCGTATGGATAAGCAATGGGATCGAGTATCTGAGGGAACACGAAACATACGTAACGACTAAAGGTAACAGGAATGCAGCAGTCATGAAAAATAGGGCACTGTGGAATTACAATAGGTATGATGTTGTGAGAGGAATATGGAAAGGGGTCATGGTTCCTGGGCTGACGTTTGGCAATGCGGTCTTGTGCATGAGATCAGAAGTTCAAGCAAGATTAGAAATTAAGCAACGTGGAATAGGTAGGCTTGCTTTCGGAGCTCACGGGAATACACCAAATCAGGGAGTACAAGGTGATATGGGATGGACATCATTTGAGGGCAGGGAAGCTAGCAGCAAGATAAAATTTGAGAAGCGATTGAGAGAAATGGGGGAAGAGCGTTGGGCTAGGAAGGTTTTCAGCTATTTGTACATGAAGAATGTCGATACAAAATGGAGGAAGCGAACCAGGAAGTTGACTGGTAAATACTTAGAAAACAGCAGGTGGTCAAACCAAAAAGAACTATCGGTTAAGAAGGAAGTGAAGGAAACGGAGACTGACATGTGGAGAATGGGCATGATTAAGAAGTCCGCACTAGAGATCTATCGAACATTTAAGCAGGAAATTGCCAAGGAAAGGATCTATGATAATACTCGGGGTAGTTCTCTACTGTTTGAGGCTAGGACAGGAGTACTGCGAACCAAGACATATCGGGCCAAATACGAAGGGGTAGACACAGTGTGCAGTGCGTGTGGAGAGGAAGAAGAAACTGCCGAACACTTGATAATGTTCTGTAAAGGGCTTCACCCTATAGTTCAGGATGATGGCGCAGAGTTTTTCAAAGCACTGGGGTTTAGGGACCGGGAGGGCAAAATAGACTTTAAGCAAGTAGACTTAACTAGAAGGAGGTTATCTGATTGGTGGCTAAAGTCAAGGCACGAGTGAAAATTATACTCTTCACTGCAAAGTACAAATCCTCAAACTCACTTTTTAAGGAAAAAAAATATAGTTTTAAGTTCATTAAGTATTACGGCTTGGTGGCGCTAGCCACCGCCCGATCTAAAGGGTACAGCCATATCCATCCATCCATCCATCCATACGTCACCTAAGGCGGCGCTGCGCTGCGCAGAGACGGCAATCGACCACGCGCGGGGGCAATGTGAAACATTTAAAATATATTTTCTTGCTCGTGGATGGCCTCAAAGGGCGACCGAGAAAATATGTTAATTAGCTTATGAAAACAGGATGCCTATGCGGGTGCACGACTGATCTGAAATATCGTCAGGTCGACAGGATGCCGAAAATGAGCGCGTAACAGTACTGAAACATTTTATCGATGAGAAGTGGTAGAAGAGTGAAACGATGAGCTCAGTTGTGAGTCATTGCTTGCAACACTTTTCACGGCAAACCACCGTTTCCTCAGCACTAATCTGTGAATAGTTGATTGATGATTGATTGATATGTGGGGTTTAACGTCCCAAAACCACCATATAATTATGAGAGACGCCGTAGTGGAGGGCTCGGAAATTCCGACCAACAGGGTTTTTTGAACGTGCACCAAAATCTGAAACCTGTAAATGAAGCCTCATCAATCAAAGCGTCATAATCATGAGGCGAGAACCACGAGTGGTGTCTGAATGAAATCCTTTAATTTCTGCACACAGGTGATAGAACACATTTCCGAGTAGTGACTCACTATCCATTTACAACAATGCATTCTTAATAATTTGTTGCACGTCCTTTTTTTTATCCCCAAGAAAAAAGTTTATTAGTTCTCAAGCGCCCCACAGAACACTAAGCTGCAAGCCTAGGTTATGTTCCTGAGCTTCAGGCACTTCCTCTTTTCACGGGAAGATGCTCGCTTTTTGTGGAGTACCTTTGTGTAAAAACACAAATGGGTGAGCAGAAAAAACTTGTTTACTTGATTGGTGAAGCTCGGACCATGTTATGTGCAGCCCAGTGTGACATTTTTTTTTTCAAGCAGGAAACAAGCTCTTCCAAGCTGTCACTGTGAAGCTCGTTGTAGCTAAAGCACTTTGAAAAAGTGATTTCAAAGGCGTCGACAAATGCGAAGAGCTTCTCCGAAAGTCATACCCATAGGCGTCCACCCGAGGGAGGCAAAGGGGGCTGGCCACCTGGGACGGGGGCGCTAAATCTGTTCTATCTAGATGGGTGGCGTAAAATCTGCCTCATACACTGATTTAACATAAAGGAGACACCTTGCAATAAACATTCGCCCCCCCCCCCCTCCCCTGAACGGCAAGCACGCCCATGGGTGTACCCCTTTCAATGCGGACAGTTTCGCCCATCCAAGTGTGCTCGAAGTGCCGGGAGATGTACCTCTCACTGAAGTGCAGCTCGCACACAGCCGAGTTATCTTGAAGCAGCTTGTCAGCGCGCGGGATCGCTCTACGCCACTGCGCTAACAGAGCTTCGTCCTTTGGAACGCCGAACAACGCATGCTTCCTTTCAGCTGACTAATAGCCTGTGGTGAACTCGGGGGACAAAGCAATGACTTTGTTTTTGCGCCATCAGAGTGCATACAGAAGCACTGTTTTCAGAGTGCCACCGCAATTAAAAAAAACGAGGACGAACGCGCCCGACGAAACTGTCGGAAACATGCAAACGACGTTTAAACGATTGTGCGCTCCCCCACGTGGCTCCTCCTCGGAGGCTTCAGTGCGCTCCGTAGGCGCCGCTTGCCGCTCATCACACTTTCCTATTCTAGCAACTGTAACATGGCGCGGTCGTGCTGTCACTGTCATCCAGCGCACCTGTGAAACGAGCCAGCAGAGTGAGGAACAGTGTACGTGCACCAAATACAAGATATACGCTCTTCAGACGACAAATTACTCATTTAATATTGAATTAGTCATCATGGCGCCAACATGTTGCCCTGTAATATCTTGGGCCATCGGCTGGGAACAGATTCCCGTCTCATCAGGTGCTGGGGCAAGCGTGGGTCGACTTCGTGCGCCGCGGCCGAGAATGGGCGCCAACCAAGCGGATTTTGCTCTGTTCGCTGCACTTCCATTCGGACGCATACAGGCATGACTTGCGGTTGCTGACCAACTTCGGATTGTTGACGAAGAATCAACCCAACGTCGGGACTTTCCTGCCGCGACAGCTCCCATACGTACGGCGCGCAGCAGCCGAAGCAGGCGATCGAAGAAGCGACGCGCGGACGAGCATACGTCACGAAAACTTGCGCGTGCACACACAACCATTTGGCGGCACTGCTCGCACCATGTCTTTACGTCAGGATACAATAGAAAACAAAAGTATCTTTTTAAACCATGCCGTAATTAATTTTTCAGGGTGCACTCGCGCTTACCGGTAGATTTCCTACGCGGTCAGGGACAAGTGAAAAATTCCGCGTGATCCATTTTAATGTGCCTGTGACGATAAAATGAGGGACATTTGAGTTTCCAGAGTACACTTCATCAGTCTAAATTAATTCCTATCCTCACTTTACTGCCTTTTAGAACTTTTTTCACTTAATATGAGCAATGGAAACAACGTAGAAAGCAATAATATATCTGCACATTTATCGAAAAAAGCTGTTTGAAAAACTGGAAGGAACCGCTAGTAAATCAAACTTGTCGCCTACTAATACCAGGCCGACTTATCTGCCACTGCGCCTAGCCAGATTATGTACTTTTCTACAAAGAAGAGAACCATTATTCTTTTATATTTAGAAAATAATACTCAGGCTTAGCAAACAGAGATCAAACACATAAAACCAGTCTTGATGACCCTGGAAGGCGGATATGTGTCGCATATTCAAAATTATCAGCTCCTGGAAGACGTTTTCTGTCGATCGCAGAGGTTCTGCATTTCTATCGATCAGTCATGCTTCCCAGAAGTTGTGCAGAATAATGCGAATCATTACGCTAGAAGTGAAGCTCCTGTCTTTTGTCCACGTCAAAATACCTGATATTGGGAAAAAATACCTACGGTATTTTGTCTGTGTTTGCTGTGAAAATTCTCAAATTAACACTGTGGGACAACAGTCGACGGAACAATGTTCAGCAGTTTCTCGTTTTGTGCGCTGTCTACAGTTGGCGTTCCACGGTACAAAGAACATTGGTCGTTTGCCTTGTTTTCGCAGGACCATAGCGGTGGCATTGCACTTACGCGTCAGCTTCAGCTACGGGAGGTACCCGGTTCAATCCACAGTGCCACCTGGCCACCCTCCATTTTTCAAAGGGCGGGCTTCGGAACAGTGACCCGATGCCCGGTAGTGAAGCTTACTCAGTCTGGAGGACTCCCAACCCGTTGTGCGAGACCCGGTGTTTTCACATGAAAAGTCCCACAGCGCATCCTACCCAGAAATAAACTGTCGCGGCTTCGCACTAGTCGAGCCTAACCTTAAGGAAGAGTACAAATAGGCTGCCTTTCAAGTTTTCATTTTAAATGCGAAGCATTTCTTAGCGAACTTCAGCGACTTCGAGCATATCTATCTATCTCTCTATCTAGCCGCTTACGTATGGGTGCTCTCATGGTCTTCCCTTTAACTTGGCGTGATCTAAAAGTAGCATGGGAGTCTAAGATCTTTTGACGAATATAACGCGGTGGTCAATACTTCAATAATGTCGCATTACCGTCGCGTACGTTGTCAAACACTTCTCGCCAGACAGTGGCACATACTCAAGGACAGGTAAGTGCTGGTGGTATGTGTGTCTGTGCCACAGGTGATTGACACTTACTATCTGCCCAGGAACGACGAGAACACAGATGGGTTATTATAACGCCGTCATGAAATACCCGACATTGGTAACGTTTACCCGACGAATGCAAACAATAAATGTCAGGGTACAGCTGGAATCGAACCCAAGCATTCTGCGAAGCAACGAAGGATTTTTACAGAGCTACGCCAGGTTTCGGAACTACTTTTCAAATAGACGCGATTCTCCGTGAAACGTCAATAGTGGTTGCAGTGCTGCCTACCCAATTTTATAAACATTACATATGTGCTGCCTCAATAAAGCCGTCTTGTCGAGTTAACGCCAATTGTGGTTAGTTGCGCTGTGCTGATGCTGAGTTAAGTAGTAGTGTCAAGGGCCACTATCTTAGCGAGCAGTGGCGCTTCATATCACTTTCCGGTGATGCTAATACGCATATCCCAGTTGAAATGGCATCGGGACGCGAGCGCAAACAACTGGTTATATAAACATATGCAACTCTTCAACATATGTCTGCGCGTGCAACATTCGTACCTATACTGAGCGCTATTTCATGACGTATCGCTCAATAACGAAATTGCGACACGGTCACCTTTCCTCCGCATGCTTCGCACAACGTCGATTCCTAGGTACATGGGATCTGGCGAATTTTTAGTTTTCTTTTCTTTGTCTTGTTTTTTTTTATCTAGTGTTCTGTATATCTTTCTCCTTATGTTTTGTTCGATTTCTTCCAATTTATTACTCTTATTACCTTGAATCTTCCTTCACCCTTTATTTCTCTCTCTGCTCTCTCTATATACGTCACAGTCCCTCTGTCTTTCCTCTTTATGACATTTGTTTCTTTCTCTGTCTGACGTTCTCTTTTCCATGTATTTCTATTTTTATATGCGGTTCCTTCTCTGTTTCGATTTCTTTATCCTATTTCGTTGTTTCCTTCCTTCTTACTTTGCTGTCTCCATGCACAAGTGGCAAGGTTTGCACTTTCTGATAAAGCTAAGGAAGCAACATTTTTTTTACACTCAAGCACATCTTCCATGTCTCACACCACCTTACCAAAGTGTCAAGATCACGTTGTGAAGCACAAATATTGTCAATACTGTGTATTTATTTATAAATAACACGATTATCCGCGTACAACCTCACGGTTGCTAAGAAAACATAAAATGAATAACCGAACCAACATTAAAATTTAGCAGCGGGCTATAGGAAGACTGGGTCACGTAGTCATATAAAGGTACCACGTGATACCCAGGGGGCATTCTTCATAAGCATGTGAAATTTCAGGCGAATACTTGCTGCCGCTTCTAAAATATTACGCTACAACTTACATATATCGTGCACTCACCCGGCTATACCCGCTTAATCATGTCGATGCTGGCTGTACGGCCTAGGGTGCCTAACATGTGTAAGCTCTGTTATGCTACAGCGGCGACCATTGATTGTCACGCCTGAGATTTCGTTCTTGACATCGCTGAGGCGGTCAAGAATAACGAATGGGCCTGAGTAGTGGGCCAAGAAATTGTCAGAAAAACCACAATTCATGATCCATAACCACAAAAGGACGCCATTAGTATAAGATACGAGGCGATGATAGCCGTCGTAACATTTCTTCGAACGCTGTTGAGAGCATAAGATGCCAGAGTTCGGAGGCGTGCGATGGAATGGACTGCTTTTGCGCGGAAAAGTGACTCTGCTTGCAAGGTTTTCACATCTAGCATAAAAGATGGAATAATACTAAAACCTGCGCAGCGATCGAGCGTAAAGGAGGAAAAATAGAAAGTAGCCTCTGATTTCCCTTTGCACGGCATTGTACGTGTACAACCGGGGCCGCGTCTGTATAGAGCGCGCGAGGAGCTTGTTTTTGCTCCGCGGGGCAAACTCTCGAGGCACTTTCGAGCTCTCATGTGGTCAGAATGACAGCTAGGCCACACATGCTTCTGATACAGCACTTCGGAGCCCTAAACTTCCTCGAAGTTTCGCTCCGCGGAGTAAAAACCGGCTCCTCTCGTGCTCTACCCAGACGTGGCCACGACTGTACGTGACGTCTGGTAGTTATTCGTGAAAACTTTAGTGCTTTAAGTCGGCAAGAACGAATAGCACGTTCGCGAGGGTTCAGTTTGTTCGTCCTAGCATGTCATTGGGCTTCGGGTGGAACGGGATGGCATGCTGGCACTGTCATGCAGACAGACGCAGCGTCTCAACAATGGTATCAGCAATGAACTGACCTCCCTGGTCACTAATGAAAGCACCTGGAGGACTACGGCACAGAATCATGGAAAACGAAGCATAAACTGCCATACGTGCAAGGCGGTTGCAGCCGCTATTGTAGCTTGAAACAGCTACAATGGTGTAGCGAGTGAAGTGTTTGACACAGACGTTGACCGATAGATTGTCACTGTTCGATTATGCAAATGGGCCTGGAATATAGACGCCAACAGTGTCGAAGGTAAAGTTGGGAGGTGGCACCAGATAAAGTCCTGGTGACGTACTCGTGGGATGTTAGTGTCACTGACATTTTTCGTAACGAGCGAGGTATTATTATGCATGCATATTTTTTTGGCTAAAATAACCATTTTCGGAGACAGTAAAACGTTCTAGTGACACCCACTTGGCGGCAGGTTGTGTGCTTTTGTAACCGAGACGCGTAATACCGCTGAGTGCGAGGTATGAGCAAAACCAGACGGGTGCCTTATCCGCCATGATTCTTTTATTGCGGACAAGGCACTGTTTTCTGTTGTCGCCACCACAAAATAGCTTGGATTTGCGTTTTCGTTTGTGGCGGTGAACAGCGAATCTAAAGAACCGTCTTTGTGTTGTGCTGTCTGAAAAGTTACGACGTCCGAAAGCTCGCAGGTATTGGGGCATTGATATACTGATTGATGTCATAAGCATTGCACTCAGTCGTCGGCAGAGGAAGGCGTGATAGACAGTCATCGTCTGCGTGCTGGTTACCACTCTTGTAGTGAACTGTGAAGTCAAACTCTTGTAAGCACAGGGCCCATCGCACCAGTCATCCAGATGCACCTTGGAGGCCTACGAACCAGCATTGAGAATGATGGATAGTGGTGACTGAGGGTCGATGACCATAGATCTACGGGCAAAACTTGTGCACCCTTGAAAACGATTGTGAGGCGACTCCTGTTCTATGACTCAGTGATTGCGCTTAGGCTTCGTGAACCGGCGACTCACGAAAAAAACCACAAATTGAGCATGGTCATGACGTTAAATGAGCCATGCTCCAAGGCTGATTCCACATACATTCGTCTCAGCAGAAGGATAAAAATGGCGTAACAGTGGTCCCGAACTGAGCACGACCTGCAGCTGCTGAAAGGCTGCTTCGCGAACTGGTGCCCACCGGCAAAGCAGATATTTTTTCCATAATGTGCCGGAATTCGTGCTCCACAGAGTTCGCGATAATTTATAAAAAAACCTTTTGTGCAATAAGGAACGTGCAGATATTGTTTTGTGCCGTTTTCAAATACGTTCAGGAAAGGTTCAGCAGCTAGTTTTAAAACTTGTTACGCTTCCAGGCTCATTTAATAAATAGTACCAATATACATACGAGAGTGCGCAGACACGCTGATGACGTTTTTTTTTTGCGCTGTTAAGTGCTGACATCAAGCGGTAAATTATGATTGGGCTTGCTTTATTTGTGGCCACAGGCAGCTTACCGCTGCCTGTGACCACAAGCGGGTATGTGCAACACGTGACTAATGAAAATGATTTCGTTAAGTATACGACAGGGCATTTCATGACTGGCGAATTGTGCTTGGCATATACTGAAGTTCTCCTAAGAAAAGTTTTGGGCACACAAAATAAAGACGACAACGAGAAAACCTCTCAAACGTAGGCAGCTAGAAGATAGATAGATAGATAGATAGATAGATAGATAGATAGATAGATAGATAGATAGATAGATAGATAGATAGATAGATAGATAGATAGATAGATAGATAGATAGATAGATAGATAGATAGATAGATAGATAGATAGATAGATAGATAGATAGATAGATAGATAGATAGATAGATAGATAGATAGATAGATAGATAGATAGATAGATAGACAGACAGACAGACAGACAGACAGACAGACAGACAGACAGACAGATAGATAGATAGATAGATAGATAGATAGATAGATAGATAGATAGATAGATAGATAGATAGATAGATAGATAGATAGATAGATAGATAGATAGATAGATAGATAGATAGATAGATAGATAGACAGAAAGACAGACAGACAGACAGACAGACAGACAGACAGACAGACAGACAGACAGACAGACAGACAGACAGACAGATAGATAGATAGATAGATAGATAGATAGATAGATAGATAGATAGATAGATAGATAGATAGATAGATAGATAGATAGATAGATAGATAGATAGATAGATAGATAGATAGATAGATAGACAGACAGACAGACAGACAGACAGACAGACAGACAGACAGACAGACAGACAGACAGACAGACAGATAGATAGATAGATAGATAGATAGATAGATAGATAGATAGACAGACAGACAGACAGACAGACAGACAGACAGACAGACAGACAGACAGACAGATAGATAGATAGATAGATAGATAGATAGATAGATAGATAGATAGATAGATAGATAGATAGATAGATAGATAGATAGATAGATAGATAGATAGATAGATAGATAGATAGATAGATAGATAGATAGATAGATAGATAGATAGATAGATAGATAGTGCCGTTGTTCGCTAAGAAATGCCTCGAATCTAAAATATTTGGCCTATGCAAGCATTCTGTGCTCATGCTTCAAAGTAAAGCTCATTCAAACATTACAGTCGCCTCGTATTTTGTTTCAAAGTTATCAATAACTTGTGCTCGCTCGTGTAATATTTCTTAGATGGGTATCCACCAAATGGATTGGGCAAGACCTGTTGAGGTGTACAATACCTAAGAGTGTGAAACGAAAATAAACGCCTGAAAACCAGAGAAAAGAGAGAGAAGAGAAAGACGAAGTAAGAAGTGCGATAAAATAAAGGCAATAAAGACGTAAGGACGCAAAGAGAAAAAAAAAAGCAGGCAGAGAAAAAAAGTGCCACAAGTAATGACGATCAGCCCTACTACTGAGTACAACAGAATAAAGAGGAGAAAAAAAAAATAGAAACGGGAAATAGAGAGACCAAAAGCGGTAGAGAGACAAAAGAGAAATAATGAGAGAAATGAAAGGAGCGCATAGACGAAAAAAATAACAGAAAGCAACCAGAGGAGATAGGCAGAAATTGATATGAAAAATGAATTACAGCACAGGGAGCCATTCTACAGCTTGTCAGGAGCCCAACTTGACCGTGTTGAAAATTTTAAATACCTTGGTGTATATTTTTCTGTCAATTTATCTTGAAATAAACATGTTGGTTACGTAACTGGCCAGGCCAACGGTGTGTTAAACTTATCTAAACGCAATTTGAAGTGTGCCCCAAAAAGTCTGAAAGAGGCTTTGAATGTTAAAAATGTCTGACCTATCCTTGAATATGCCTGCACAGTGTGGGATCCTCATGGTCAAACTTTAATATATAAACTTGAACGCATACAAAACCGCGCGGCGTGCTTTGTCAGTAGTAATTACAATTTTAACTCTAGTGTTACATGCATTAAGAATAACTTAGGATGGAAGCCTCTTAAGCAGCGCAGGAAATTCTTGCGATTAAAGTTTTTTTTTTCATTCTATATTCTGTGATAAATTCCGCATTAAATATAGTTTATACATGATGAGCCCAAACTACGTGTCACATAGAAATGATTACTAAAAAAAAAATCCGCAAGGTCAGCTGTTGTACTGGGGCCTTTGCAAAGTCTTTTTTTTTTCTTTTACCATGCGCGAATGTAATGGTTTGGATGCGTGTGTTGTTGACCTTCTATCCGATGCTTGTTGTTCGTTACTACAAATTTGTGCTTTTTGTGAATGCGCAGGAGCTGCTGCGCAAATGTGTGCCATTTTCGACGGCGCAAACGTGGCCCTTGTTTGACTGTAATACTGCTTTTTTCCCTCTCCCACCTTACAATAATGCCTAATTGGGCGATGTAGGTTGCCCTATAATAAACTAAATAAGCTAAAACCGAAAAAAAATGTAAGGACATTCACCCATGTCATTGTAGATCCACGTAGGTTCTATCTCAACTAAAAAAAATACGACATTTTATTAGTTGTTCCTGTAAAAAATATGTTAATGAGAAAAAGTAAAGCAAAATTCAGAAAAAATTTAAAAGGGTGCATTCAGATGGAAAGCAACAAGGGTGTGTATTGCTGTGTATTTCTTCTCAGCTCCACTTACGCAACCAACATTTTTTTAGTTAATGACTGCTTACAAGTTTTTGTAGTTGATGCACACAAAATTTTATAAGAATTGGTTCAGTACTTTTTGAGAAAATGTACATTGAAGTTCAAGAGTGTATAAAAAACGCAATGTCAAAAAAACTAAGTCATATGCGCGTACTGCTTGCGCCAAAAGGCACGTGGTGCGCCTAGGCGTGGCATACAAACTGCTTGGAGTGGCCACTCAATGTCAGGCTATCACAGGTTTGTTCCTCAGGGTGCAATGGAATTTGTACAGTCGAAATCAAACACGGAATTACCTAGTATTAATGACACAAGAGGGCTCTAACCCGGGTCCGCTCAGTATTCTACCACTGAGCCGCACCAGCGCTTTAGGCTTGTTGGCAAACTGGCATTGGGCAAGCTTGATGTCCGGAAAGCAGTCGCCTTAATACGACTTATAAAGTGTTTTAAAACAGCGAAAGAACAACCAGTTGTCGCACAATGCGAACAGCGTAATGAGTGGGTTGTCGAATGCTCCAACCGTTACAAAAGCTTGTTCTTGTTCACCTATTAGCTATGGCACATACCCACTTCAGGCTTAATTCTTCATAGTGGTCAGCCACTGCACGAACAATTGACCCAAGATTCCTTGCAAGTGTTTAGCGGATACCATGCTTCTCACAAGAATGATGAAAAATAGCATAGCGAATGCCGAGCTGCTATCCCCAAACCTTTTTTATTATTAATGCCATGGTGGGTACCAAGCACGTGTGTTTGCCGCAGTTACCCAATGAATGCTTTGAAAATGCTCTGAAAGGCCGCTCTTGTAGCTTTCGCTGTGACAGTGCTGCGCCTACCGCGCAGGCCTGGCTTTTTTTTTTTTTGGGGGGGGGGGGGTGCCTCATTCTACCATACTTCATCAACTCAATCAGTGGGCTTCGCCAGGGAACCAAGCGAAACGTGCTAGCCAAGATTCAACCAAAAAAAAGAACGAGGATAGACCGGTTCGCGAGTGGCACCGTGAACTCTGCTTCACCGAGCTAAACATCTGCATACTGTAAAAAAACGCTTGCTGTTGGCATAATATTATCAGTGATGTCAAGCTTGCGCTATAGATTCACCATATGCTGTCTCCGGGACATATGTTAACTTCAGCTACACTATCGATTACACCAAGATCAAGAGATTTAGCCCTCACTATGCACACGAGCCAATACACGTCAAGGGGGGTGCATCTGCGTGGATTGGTGCTACAACGGCCAAGCACCAAGAGACAATGTGGAAGCTCGCATAGATTAATGTACAGTAAACAATGAACCACTTCTGTGAAGGTGCATTTCAATTTCGTATTATGCCGATTTCAGTGACGAAGGAATCTGCCTTTTTTTTTTACTTTGAGTGTGCACTCTCGCATCACAGGCGTTTATAGGGTGACGAATGTAGCGGAAGTAATTCTGGCCCTTTCTTTGTCAATTTATTCACAATAAGGAGCTATTTTACGTTGTGAAATGTTGGCCTTTATTTCCATCAGCAAGTTGTAATCTCCTGTTTTAAGTGGGGCTGACTTATTGGATCGTTTGTTTTTGTTACACCACATTATGTTGTTATTAACCTGTGTTGTATAGTTGTTCCTTACAAGTTTACCTCCGCATTCACTGCAACCCCCTCTCGGGCCTGTAAGGTATTTTTCAATAAATAAAAATAAAAAAGCGTTTGCCACGCGAACACGGGTTAAGTGAGCAGCTGTGGTTGAGGAAGGTAAAGTCCGGTTTGGTATTTCCTTCAATAGCCAACCACGATGCCAACAGCAGCTAAAACACACATGATTGTACTTATTTTTAGCCACCAGAAGATTTTTTACTAAGTGTGGCTCTAAATCAATTTATATACACGATTCCTCCTACGCCCATAACATAAGCCTGTAACACGAGCAGAATTTATGACAACAGTTATTTAGTCTTACGCCCAAAACCCACCCTATAAATATGAGAGACACCGTAGTGAAGGGTTCCGCAAATTTTGATAACCTGGGGTGATCACGTGCACCTAAATTTGTAAGCACATGGGCCTTGAGCATTTTTGCCTCCATCGAAAATGCGGCCGCCGCAGGCAGGATTCAATTCTATGACATGCGGGTCAGCCGTCGATCGCCTCAACCACTAGACCAGCGTGGCGGGTACCACCACATTTTGAGTTGTTATATAATATGCCCAATACGACAATAAGTTCTTATAGTTAATACAAACTTAGTGCATTCTGCGGACCATCGCCTCAGATTTACCTAATATTTGGTGTTGCATCTAATATACACATTGTAGGGCCCTCTACAAAAAAAAATGTCTGGACATTGTGGTCACATTAAGGCAATCATTCTTAGATGGGCAAGCTCAATAAGTCATATGAGACATTCTTCTAGTTGACGTTGTAGCACTAGAAAACAGTATCCTCAGAATCACTGATTCACGTCATTTTCAATGAATCAACTTAACTCGCTCATATATTTGTTACAAACACGGTGAACAGTGCCTTTTTACACTCTGCAGCGACCAACACCGATAAGCATGAAATAAAATGATGCTGGAAGGTGGTCGTACAAACCCAATATCAGAGAAATTGTCACAGTGTCATCGAAAACATTCGCGTCAGGAAGATTGCTTTGTTTTCATCACGAAAACCCCCATTGCCTGCTCTTACATATGCTACGCGTTACTCTCGCTTCCACCCCACAACTTCGCCAAGAATGCACATGCTTCTCGTGAAACATCGGAATGCAGCT
Organism: Rhipicephalus microplus; assembly: GCF_043290135.1. NCBI lineage: Eukaryota > Metazoa > Arthropoda > Arachnida > Ixodida > Ixodidae > Rhipicephalus > Rhipicephalus microplus. Next base: position 82,662,023 of record NC_134707.1, on the reverse strand, counting down.
GCGTCTTTGCAGTACTTTTTTTTTTGTCATACGCTCTCTACTATGTGTCGCGTTGGCTTATCACCTATGACGTTTACCACCTAAGCACCAAAACAAAGAAATGCTTACTGGTCACGCCTTTCGCACACTTGTTGAGATTACATGCTGTAGTGGCCCCGCCCTGCGACTAAGTTCAACCGTAAGAAATCTTGAATTGTGAGAATTGTTTCCTATTTCACTGCGAGGGCGTGCGTCATATATATATTGTTATTATGGCGCGTCATACCTCAGAAGTAAGTCGTTCCACTAAGAATCTGTGAAGTGCAACATATAATAACGTCATCACTTAGTATACCACGCACATTGATTCTAGAAATATGACACATCACTGCCACGTGGTGTAAGTGTGTCGAATGACACCACGTTTTCACCAAATAAAGAGTGCGGCTGCGTGCTGTGTGACCGTATAAATAACTCGGCAGTTGTTGCAAACAATCATTTTACTTGCCACATCCAAAGGTTGCGTGCGTTGAATCTGGACTGCAAGCGGCACTGCAACAAGTAGCACCTTAATGGCCGACGACAAGAAAGAGGCGGACTGGAAAAGCCGAAAGACTCCACCGAAGAAACAACGTTGTGATTCGTCCTCGAGTGGCGAAGAAACAGGGCCTCCCGGACAGCCTCAGCCTCTGCCACCGCCGCAGCCGATGACTGTACTGAGTCGCCACAAGCAGATTCAGACAGAATTTCAGATCAATGCCGAAAATACGCTAAGTCTGAATGAAATACTCGAGCAACGCTCAGGCCACATGGGTCCGGACCCCGCGAATTTCTCGGTGGCCGGTCCAAGCAATCCGAAGGATGCCGCCGCGGGAGAGACTTCGTTCGCAGCACCATCCACCAGTAGAAGCCAGGAGATGCCGTTAAACGTGTCTTCTCTCCTCGCACAACGCCACGAGAAGTCGGAGTCGGCGTCCATAGCAGTTCCCCCCATCAAGGAACAGCCTCGCACTACTACATCAACCGTCGTTGCGTCCGGTGGCTCGGGTGAGAAAGCTCAGACGAGGTTTGGTTTCCACTGTTTTCGAGGTTGCGACAAGACACCACCACCAACACCGAAGCACATGTCTAGCACCGTTGACAAGCCTCCGTACAGCAGTGCCGACAAGCCCACGTCAAGCAGTACTGACAAGTACTTGTATACCAGTGCTGACAGCGACACCTATTCGCCGGAACCCCGTCTGAAGTCGCAGTATTCCCGCATCACGCCACACCCGGACACCCTTAAAGTAGAGGAAGTTCCTTACGACCCTAACGAGATGGAACCCTACGTTGAACCGCCGAAGACCTTTCGCAGTGAGGGTGTTAACACCTTGTATACCTTCATCAGTGAGTGTCAAATTCAAATGCATTCGCGGCCACCTCCGACTCCACCCGTGCATTCTGCCGAAAAGCCGTCGAGTGAGCAGGAGGAAAAGATGGACGAGGACGACGGTGAGAGTGCAGATTAAGCTGGCGGGAACACGCCATATCGAGAACCGAAAGTTTTTGCGATTCCGAAAAGCATATATTTGAACTGTGCGACCAAGCGATAGTACTTCACGCAGTTTCTACGTGTATGTTTTGTTGCTTCGTCCTCTTTGTCGCATAATTTCAAGCATCAAAATCGTACTCTAGTTGTTTAGTCCTTGTCATTTGCTCCATGATGTTTTTTTTTTACGCATTTCTTGACTCTCCTTCAGAAATGGTGCGCTCTGCCTTATCTCAGTCTCTATTATCATTGATCATGTTCTTCAATAGGTGCTCAATTTTAACGACGATTTTAATTAGCATTGCCTAGCGACGCTCAATGTAACGTTCTGCGATGTCTATCTTTTTGTTGTTGTTGGGTGCGCAGGGCAAGCGTGTTTTTGCCTCTGAATAAAGTGCGATTTTCTATTCTCATTCACTGCCTTTGTTAGTGATCTGTTGCCATCGTTTCTTTAGTGCAGTCTACGTGATCTCGGACTCCCTTATGTTCCACCGCCTTTATTAATGTTGTTACTGATTTCCTCGGTAATAGTAAGTGTAATATTTACGTACGTCGTAAACTGGCGTGGTGTTTCAAATACACTGTCGTTCTTTGTGAAAAGGAACACGCTAGCTGGTCAGCTGGCTCTGCGGTGACCGCTTTCCGCCCAACCAACCCACAGCTGAAAAAAACACGTCAGCTTTGGGTGGCATGTTTCGTTGACATACGAGATTGGGAGCGTAATCTGTTGGCGCTTGTTCAACAGTCGTAACTCATCACTTTTCTTTATCGCCAGTAGATGACTTCAAAAGAACACATGCTTTTTTTTCAGTGACCGGTTCATGGTGGTGTAGGTATTTGTACGGCGCGCATTCCACGTGATCGCCTCTTCCCTTTCACCAAGGATGTTGCTGCACCTCAGCCGTGATCTACGATATGTCTCAGTTGCGTGAATAATAACGTTAGTAAAATGAATATCTATAATGTGTGTTCAAAACATTCCTTATTGTGAATGATCTTGTCACCGTTTTCAATTTATCCTGCAGGTTACCCTGTTAAGTTCGGCTCATCAAGTTTTGCTGCAGCATCTGACAAGCTTGCGCATCGTTTGGCATGAATTTTATTGCAAAAGAAGCAAGCATGCAATACTTACGTAGAAATACGAAGTTTTCCTTGCACTTGGTTCACAAAATCGATAGCACATTCCTTAGGCTCCTTCGAAACATGCGTTTATTTATCTTGTAAGACTGTTTCTCCAAAACGGTGGCTGTCAATTTCCAATTTTAAGGTCCTGCGTAGCGAATAAATTTTTGCATAACTGTTCGGAACCATGTTGGGCAATTACTTACTGCAAAGCATCCTTCAGCTATACTGAATTCACAGTTGCTTGAAGCGACTCGTCACATTTTTTTCTTCGTCGTCACCTGCATATCTTAACTAACACGAAGCCCGTCTGCTTTACGCTCCACGTTCTCAAGCCAGCAGCGGTAATGTGATTATAAGAGGGAGTTTTAGAATACCGTTTGCAAGGGCTCTGGGCGTTGCAGGCGAAGCGGGCGCCATAAGAGTTTCAGAATAGCGTTTTCCCTGCTGCGAACCGCAACGCACGATCGCAGCGACACCGTAGCCTCGAAACCAGCGCTTCCAGGTCACATGCGGGCCGCCATCACCGCCCGTAGCCTCAAAACTAGCGCTTGCGTGCCACATGCGGGCCGCCATCACCGCCCGTAACCTCGAAACCAGCGCTTGCGGGTTACATGCGGGCCGCCATCACCACACGTAATTTCGGATTTTCTCCGTGCGGTCCGCGAACGCGAACACCGACTCGCGTTATGACGCAGGCGCAGTGGCAGTAACCACACCGCAAGGGCTCGCAGTGCGCTATTTTAAAACTCCCTAATGTTTGGCTGCTGACCCAATGGTCGGGGACATGACGTGGTGGCCGCATATGAATGTATGTGAATTGGAAGAAGCCAATCAACTTAAATTTACGCCGCTTTAAAGAACCGTCAGTAGTAGATATTTTCTGAACCCTGCAGCATGGCATCCCTTGTCTTCAAATGATGGTTTTGTGGCGTAAATCCTCAACAAATACTTTACTGAATACATGAGTGAGAGGCACTTGCCATTCCGAAAACACCAGTTTGCTCTTTCCTGGCACTACCACTAACGGTATGAAATCACCCAAGTGATCATGTGGTATGTCAATGACTCGAAACTTTTCAACTATGTAAGTTCATCTACGTACTAATTTGCCTTCTTTGTGCAGCTGAGTAGCTTGCAGATTGTCATTTCGCACATCCTGGCGTGATGCACTGTGAGCACCATGGTAGAGATTTACATTTTTCATTATTCAATAAAGTGTGTCACATATTACAAGTAGCGAATTGTGCTAGTGGGAACGTACTTATCAGGATCAACGATTGTGGCGTGCACTGTCTTGTGCAGTTCGTCCTTTTTGTGCACTTATCGCGATGAGACGCAATAAAACGCAAAGCAGAGTGTGTTTCCTTCTTGTCTATGCTTTATTGCACTGAAAATGCTTTTCAATGGACGAAAATAAATGCACTATACCGCTAGAGGGTGCATATTGCGGAAATATACTTGTTTATATCTAGTAACTAATGATTATGTTTCCTTGAGATACACTGCTAATATTTATTTCTTATTCGGGCACCGTTGATTGCTTTAGGTGACGTCATGAATGACGTGCAGAGCTCCGATTTTGTCGCTTCATATCGGCTATATGAGCTTTTTGTGGCCACTTATGTCAGCATTTATCAAGGCAGGTGAATGCAGCTTACATTGCGTTGCTTTTTGTTTATGCACAACCTGAATGGCCCCATTAAAAAATAGTGAACTAATACTCAACCTAGATCAACAACATGAAGAAGTAAGCTAAGCATTTATCTCAAATTGACAAAGGAATGGTATTTTGAATATAAGCGCGCAGTCTCTTGTGGTAGGTTTTTTTTTTTCAATATTCACTACAACATTACAGGTGAAATTAACTCAGTTACTTGCTTAATCAAGGACAGTTCAAATTAAATTGTCTTTTGTAAGTTTGAACTATTTCAGTTAACCTATTCAGGCTATGTTCTGCTGGAACAGTTAGTTCCCATTCTCACTATATTTAAGCACTATTATTCCATTATCTGTTCTGTTTTGTTTTAACTGTTTTGCTGTGGAGAGGTTGAGGTGCCTATTGCCTTGGCTACTCCATATCACAAAGTTCTGGGGCGAAAAATGAAATAATAATACAGAACGGTACCCAAAAATAACAATACGAAAAAAAACGTAATAGTACACTGAAACCAGTTCAAATATCATGCCAATACACAGTTTTCTTACCACAGTTTACACAGTTATAAGCTATTTACACGCACACCTTACTATTCTACTGTCAGTATATAAATGACCACATTTTATATATACCCATCTCTGGCCGTCTGTCACAGGCGCTTGTCCAGTCCGGTCTCCACTAAAAAGTCTGTCAGGAAGATTATTGCCTTTTTCTGGAGATGCATCTCAGGCCATGGTCCAAGTAGTTTCTTTATTGTGAGGGGCCGTCTGTCCAAACTTGCTAATTTGTTCTTCAATTTTTCTCTTTCATTCGCGTATTTAACGCACTCCAAAAGAACATGGCGAACATTTTCTTCTGAATGACCACAATGGCATTCCGGTGAGTTGGATCGACGTATCTTGGGCAGGAAGCTGTTTGTGTATGCTACTTCCAATCGAAGTCGGTGGATTAATGTCTTTAGGTGTCGTGGGAGGTCTTTAGCTATGCAAAATTTTCTGTGTGGATCAACTTCATAAAGTACTGTTTCCTTTGATTTAGGATTCTCAAACCACTTCTTCATCGAACAATGGTTAGCTCCTTGCGATATAATATGTCGAATATCCGCCCCAAACATAGGGATTGCGCAATCCCGTTCTTCCTTCAATGCTTTTTTGCGAGGCTATCAGCCTCTCCATATCCCTTACCTGTTTTCAGCGTATTTTCTACGCATATTGTGAAGATTTTTATGCATACTAGCTTGGTTTTTGGTGAAAAAGCACGCAAAAAGTGTTGTGACGTCTGTGTGTGTTATCGTAGTGAAAAATGGAGTGATCCCAAGAATAGTACTGAGCAAACACGACACTACATTTCGGGTAGCAAGCCATCATGTCACAAGAAGAGCAAAATTATTCCGCTATGATTCCTCCGAACTATAACACACAGCTGGCACTCAAACAGAACTGGGCTAGATAAAACGCATAGTCGAAAATCACAAGAACTGCAGTGTTTAAAAAAAAGAACACTCGCATAGCTCAATATGCATTCACAAATGTGACGATGGTAAAAGCGCACTTCTTTTTCCGCTCATTCGGCTTCTATTTCTTCTCCTGCCCCGCTTCATAACTATTCATGCACCTAACTTGTTTTGCCACAGCCTCCAGAATCGGAGGCGCATTGCAAGGTTTCTGCACTCTACGTGGCTTTGCAGAGCCTCTGAGATGGGCCCGCCGGTGACCAAGCGACGATGTTACGTCGCAATTGAGAACGCCACAGTGACGTTATGGTGAACTGATTAGAACGTCATGACTTTTGGTCTCCCGTAAATTCCTTATGGCATCAACACGCTCTTGAGCTTTTTGTCTTTGCATCCTTCGGGGTAAACTTTACTCTGACAGTTCATTGTCGCATTGATTAGGTACATAATAATAATATTTATTTCGGGTTTAACGTCCCAAAACTACTATATTGTTACGTAAAAATGACACGAGGCGTGTCTATTTAGTATATATATATTGTAACTACTGATGCGTATAGCATTGACTAAGATGAAGGACAGCATGCACACCCGACAGACCACTTCCTCGTTGTCGTCTTCTGACCGCTGATAAGTCAGCTACGTAACACTACGCCCCCCCCCCCTCCTCCGGCGGTAAAAGCGCCGTCTCGGTGCACATTAACTACGGTCTTCAGTAGGCAAATGGTAAAGCTATAGCCCGCTGACGTGCACAACATCACTGGGTGTGGTTGCAGGCAGCCTTGTGGTCTTGGATGCAGAAATGATCTCATACGTGACGTTGGTTACGTGGCGGACAATACGGTAAGGACCCATGTAGCGAGACAACAACTTCTCTGATAAGTCAACTTGACAAACTCGGCACCACAGGAGAACGAGAGAACCTGGTAAGAATCGAACGTCAACATGCCGGCTGTCGTAGATGGCTTTCTGGTTGGCTTGCGAAGGCGAAAGTCTAGAGCGGGCGATCTGACGTGCGTGGTTGGCACGACCAATAGCGTCGCGTGCATATTCGATTGACGGCGTTGCAGTGGTTAAAAGTAGGGTGTCGAGTGGTGACGTCAGATCCCGGCCATAGAGCGAATAAAAGGGTGAATAACCAGTGGTGTTGTGGCGCGAAAAATTGTACGCGAAAGTCACGTGAGGTAGCACCAGGTCCCAGTCATGGTGGTCGGAGGACACGTACCTCGCGAGCATGTCTGTGAGGGTGCGATTTAGGCGTTCGGTGAGGCCGTTTGTTTTGGGACGGTAGAAAATGGCCAACTTGTGCTGCGTCGAGGAAGAGCGCAGAAGATCGTCGATTACTCAGGACGGAAATGCGCGGCCGCGATCCGTGAGTAATTGGCGAGGAGCACCATGGTGTAGCATGCCATCGTGGAGCAAAAAGTTCGGAATGTCAGTAACGGTGCTGGTGGGGAGCACTCGAGTGATGGCATACCTAGTCGCGTAGTGTATAGCAACGGCGACCCACTTGTTGCCCGATTTCGACTCAGGAAAAGGACCGAGAAGATATATACCCAGCACCTCCACCACAATGATGTTACGTAAAAATGGCACGAGGCGTGTCTATTTAGAATCTATATTGTAACTGATGCGTATAGCATCGACTAAGATGAAAGACAGCATGCACACCCGACAGACAACTTCCTCGTTGTCGTCTTCTGACCACTGGTATGTCAGCTACGTAGTAATATGATTATGAGAGACTGCGTAGTTGAGGGCTCTAAAAATTTCAACCACCTGGGATTCATTAACGTGCATCTAAATCTAAGTACATGGTCCTCAAGCATTTTAACTTTCAACTAAAAATGCGGCTGCCATGGCCGGGATTTCGTCCCACGACCTGCTGGTCAGCAGACGAGTGCCTTAGCTTCTAGACCACCATGGCGGGTTGATGTTGAAGTGTAAAAGGCTGTCTACTTGAAATATAGCTTAACCTAGCTGTGTTTCTTTGTTGTGCACCTCATTCATATTATCACTGCATTGGGCTCGCACCTGAATGCACCCTCCGGGGCCAGAGATGAAGCCCGCGAACTCAATCACAGCAGCCAATGATTAAAATCAATAACACAACAGTTTATATTAGATATCGTGAAACCCAGCTGGCATCAAGCCCTGATTGCACTAAGTCGAATTTCGCCATCAAAAAATAAACGCCAGAAGACTAAACTCATTATACAGCTAAGACGAACCAGTAATAACTACAGCTGATGCAATGCTATTAAGGATGGTTGGCTAGAATGTTCATCACCTTTCACTGGATTTAAGAAATTGTTGAGATCAGATGCATTAGAACATGCTGTCACTCGTGTCATTGTTACTTCTTATGCCAACTTTATTTTCCTGCATTTGCTCTACGGCAGCTGTACAATAAAGCTAATCGTTCTTTTAATCTCTCTACTCATCAGAGAGATGCGTCATGGAATATGGGTGATATCTTATTGCCGTTTCAGTGGTTCCCTGTCTCCAGGTTCGACCATCTCGCTGTTAAGTTACGAGCGGAGGGAACACCTAGAGATTTCCAAAAGCATTAGCCGTTCATTGCCGGCGCACAGTACTTTAACCAGCCATACGTAGAAAATATTGACAAACGCATAAGGTGCCTATAAAGGGAATAATGATCAAGGATAACGTTGGTCGGTTAAGTTTTTCCACCCACCTTTTCTAAAACTTCCTGCACGTCACGTGGAATTCTGCAATCCCGGGGTTATCACGTAGAATTCCGCAATGCCGGGGTTGGTTCTACTATTACCAGATGACAATCAGCACGATGACGACGTCAGATTACGCCGTGGCGTCAGTGATGGCCATAATGTGACGTAATTTCAGCACCGTAGTTGTAGAACTCTGATGAGAAACCATTTGCTCTTTTATGGGCAGTGCTACAAGAAACACGTGACGATTAGATTTATAGCAACACGAAGAGGTACATAGATAACATGAAATGTCATGTATATATCTTCAAGCGTAAATGCCATTTTCTTGGGAACCGGTCATTGCAACATCGCATGCGGAAAGCACGTACGAGCATCGTGGACACTTTCCTTTGTCTCGCGTTCCACAACTGGCACCTTAATGGCTGACGGCAAGGAACGACGGAGAAAGTCACCCGAGGGTCGAGAGAAGAAGCGAGAAGGCCACGACAGAGGCAGCGACGAAGAAAAACATCAGCTTTCACCGACAAAAAGCGTTTCGCCTTTTGCGCGTGCTGAGCGGGCCTCGCGGTCCCCTGGAAGCCAGCACGCTTATTCCAAGTCACCATCAAGCTCGTCCAGATCTTCATCAAAGTCGCCGATGCGACAGATGGGAACAGCAGTGCTCGACGCGCTCAAGCGAACGCCATCGCCTCGGGATCTGTGCTGCGGGACCTCGTCCGAGAAGGAGGAAGCTGACCCGAGCAGGTCGTCCGTGCGCAGAAAGGCCTCGTCACTCTCCAAAGCATCGTCGCCCTCGAGTGCTTACTCGCCGGGACCATCCGCGATTCCCAACAAGTCATGCCTCCGTCAGAGATCTCCGTCACCGAAGCACAAGTCTTCCGGGGCTTCCTTTACGCAGTCGGACAGTCCGCCTACGACAGGGGAACACGGGACGACGCCATTCCGCGATGCCGACACCAAGGACGCCCCCGGTGGCAGCGAAGCCCACAGTTCCCCTCAAGTGACGTTCAAAGACATCAAAGAAGGCATCATGCCTCCTGACGACACCCTGTTCCGGATGTTTCGTTTTCGAGGGGAAGTTCGAGAACGCATTCCAGTTTGCGAAGCAGAACGGTTAGTGGAACCAGCTCCGCCGCCACCACCGCCGTCGACGCCATCGCAAATGGAGGTGACGGAAGACTCCACTGTCGCCGATGCGCATCAGCTGCCGCATACGCAGCAGTCTTCTGGAGCGACGCTACCCGACCTACCCGAGAGAGCGGAACGAATGGAAACGGGTTATTCTGAATGATCAAAACAAATTGAAGGGCGTCAGTGAAAGCTTAAACATTTTGTTTCTGGAATCGATTGTAAAGACTATGGTGGTTCAGCTGACCAAGGAGCCCTCATTACAGTTATATTTAGCTTCTGTATTGACCGACATGCTTCCTATAAAGAAGGCCTTTGAACACTGTGGCAATACGTGAATTCGAAATGTGTTTTTATGCTCAATTACTCTTGATGATATAATTTTACTTAAAAAAACATCTCCTATGGTGTTATTCTTCTGAACTTGGATGCCTAAAGTGACCCCAATTATGTTTTCCTGTCTATATTTGAAGGAGCTCTTTTTTTTTCCTCTGGGGTATTGAAGGTCAAATTGGCCAAATTTTTCACTGCTTCATAGCAATACTAAGTTGTATGATGCACCCTTTGCCTACTCAGTTCTTACAATGAAGTGTACATTGACTTTATGACGCCTGATCAAAGAAACGCTACGGCAGGTTTGCAAAACCTGCGCATCGGAGGAAGACGTGAAATACAAGTATTTGTGGTTGTGTACTATCAGGCATGTGCATATTACGCTCCGGGAAGCTGCATAAGCTTATAGATGACTTGCACTAACATCCCTGAAGCTGTCATGTTGACGCACTGCATAGTAGGATGCAATATTCTGGACGCTGCGTTAATGTTATTGCTGCATCACCAGCAACTTTTTTTTCTTCGTCATTTACACACAGAGACCGATAGCAGTGTGGCTGCATCGTTATCATAGTGAAAAATGATAACGATGCGGCCACACTATAACTGTGATAACTTCATAGTGAAGTAAATAACTGTATTATGCATCGTTTACGTCATAAACGTCCCCATTTTGGTGAATCAGTACGCTGGGTCTAGGATGTCACGTGCGACCTATGTACAACATGCTGTGTTACACTTTGTAACATTATTACAGTCATATTCGCCTTTACGAACAGTATACAAAGTACCCGGTTTTAGCGCGTTCTGCACACGCGGGCAAAAGAGCAAACTAGAAACGCACGCATCGCTTCACTATCAGCCGACCAGGCACTGGAGTGAAACAAGAAGCCCACTTTGTGACTCTCGTTCTGTAGACGCACCGATATATGACGATGGGAGGAGAAGGGGTGTGACCAAATTGCCGTACTTCATGAGGCAGCCTGAGGTATGTGAGCAGACGCACTCTCGAGCACGCTTAGTTGCGTGTGCGTGGGTACATCATTATCAATCGCATTGCAGTCAATGTACTCGAGTAGTGAGCGCTACACAAAGCTAGTAAACATGCATAATGGTGCCGGTCCGCCTCACGCCCCTTGATGTCTGGCCAATGGTGGACCATAGCTAGATCGCCGTTATCTGCTTCGCGTAACAGCGACTCCTGTTTGGAGTTGGTTGCCGGATTTTCGATCACTCCCGCTTCTCTTCCGAGTACTCTCGGTCGCCCACTCACTTCTGGTTTTCCAAATATTCGTCGAAATTTTCGTAAAACATGGAACTGACACGAAACGAAATGCATGTTCGAAGTTCAGAGCTACATTTATAGCTTATGATATCGGAGTGGAAATTTACTTACGGTGAAAGTCACCTAATTATCATCAATAAATCAATCTCTTCAGTGAGCAAGCGGAGGGTTTTCTTCGTAGTAGGTTGGATAGTTGCGCCTTCTTGCGGAGCATGTCCCAACTACACGGTATCTTTCACATGGCCTCTTGAATCCGTTTCCACAAGGTCATGTAACGCGAGTTCTACGATACTACAGTGTACAAGAGAAGAGTAGTGCTCGGAACGGCCGAAACACCGAAGTTCAGATAGGGAAGCCAAAATATGGTCAAGCCACTTGTGGCGCTGAAATCGGTTGCCCACACTGCTCCCTCGCTTGCGAGTTGCGCGCAGCTACGCCAAGGTGGTGCATGGGTAGAATGCCCACTTTTTCATTTATTAGGGCCAGCTTTGACTCGCAGCTGTACATGGTGAGCTTAAGTTCACCTGTTACAGCTGTATTGTTTGTGTCACCTGTTATTAGGTGTCATCTGTCACAGCAGCAATAATGTTCCTTTTTTTGTATTACCTTCAGATGCTACACATGTTCACAAAACATGGCGTCAAAGGCAAAGGCTCACTGCGAGTCTCGAGTTTGCGAAAAAATTGTTGGCTATTGTTCGTTTTTCTTTTAATGTCATGCATCACATGAAGTATTTTCAAGATTACTTCAGAGTCTAGAGTAGTATACTCGTGAGGATGTGTAGGGACGAAACGGTACTGTGAAGTTGCTTTCTATTGTCTACTCCCACGTGCCGCTATGTATAGTTGACATTGAATTGCGTTATTATTGTGATGTAGAAGTGTGAGTATCTGTATTCAGTGTTGAAATTTTGTATTCTTTCCCTCCCCACTGCAAGGCCCTTGGGCGCTGTGGGTACTATGATAAATAGATAAATGCATGAGCGCTGCAAATAATAACACTCACTATGCAATTCCTCCTATTTGTTTTTTTATTACACGTTGCTTTTTCTATCATTACGTAGCATCTGAAGCTTGATACTAGTTATGAAGAAAAAACCAAGGCCGATACTGCGTTAAAAAGCGACAGTAAACATTAAAGAGTTTTGTCTACCGCTGATATTCAAAGCAGCCTTCATAATTGCGAAGCACGCATTCTGTGCCTGCACTACGTTGGCGGATCCACTAGCAACCTTTCACGGACGACACCTTGTAGGCTACTGATCGCAAACCCACAAGCGCAGGCACGCCATTCAGGCTTCACTTTTTAAAGCTTGTTCCGAGCACTCCCATGTTCTTGTAAACTTGCGCAAACGTGTTCCGGTAAACTCCACACAAACACCAACGCTCCAGTGCCACCACGTGTCACCCGACGGAAGAATTAGTGTCTCCTCCCATTATGTCTTAATCGTCCACCTACCGTTGTAAGCCTTGACAAATGACAAATCTTATGATGCAAGGCACTCATTTTTTTTTTGTAGCAGGTAAAAACATCCGTGAGCGCAGTATTTGTATCGCGTGGCACATAACAAGGTATCAGCATGCAAAAACTTCGAAACGGACTTAAATGAGACCATGTTTTCTATATCAAGTTTGCGATATATGCATAGGTGGTGAATCGTGGCCGGCGTTTAGCTGATACGAAACGAGTTGTCGCCCAACAGTCCTTAAGGAATGAAGATACAAGATTTACAATACGTTCGGCTAACGGTAAACGATTTTTTTTCTTATAGCTGAACAATAAGCACTCAGCTGTAGGTAATCTGTTATAATCGTTAGCGTCACTCATCGTAACAGCATTCCTGTCACAGCATTTCCACATAAACAATAATAAACTCAGTGTAACTTTATTAATCTAGCTTTTCACGTCCCAGCGCCACATTATGACTATAAGATCCCATAACGCGGGAGCCAGAAATTTCGGCCATCTAGTGTTGGTTAATGTGCGCTGACATCACAAAGTACACGGGGTTCTAACTTTTCGCCTCCATCAAAATGCAACCGCCGTGGTTTCGATCGCACCGTGACCTTTGGCCGAGCAGCCGAGCACCCTAGCCACTGTTCCAGGGAAGCGAACAATAGCCCCACCACGGTGGTCTAGTGGCTAAGGTACTCGGCTGCTGACCTGCAGGTCGTGGGTTCGGATCCCGGCTGCGGTGGCTGCATTTCCGATGGAGGCGGAAATGTTGTAGGCCCGTGTGCTCACTTTTGGGTGCACGTTAAAGGACCCCTGGTGGTCGAAATTTCTGGAGCCCTCCACTAGGGTGTGTCTCAAAATCATATGGTGGTTTTGGGACGTTGGACTCCACATATCAATCAATATCAATCAAAGCAAACAATACTCAGTGTACAACAAAACAAATACGTAATTGTACTTATTTTATCAATAAAACATGCTAAGGTATTATGTTTGGTAAAAGAGGCTCCTAAGATGTTTTTTTAATCACGCTTTTTTTGACCACCGTTTTGAAGCGCTGAGCACCGCCGCAGATGTCTCGATTATTATCGTGGCACCAGCCATGTTTTTCGAGATGTGGTTGCAAATAGCTTGGCTAATTCATCGGCGAATATTATCCTAAATAAATTGCGTTAGCACCGCTGAAAGAGAACTTGAGAAAATCAGCAGGCCCGGCCGTACTATGGTAGTTGTACAAGTTTTTATTTTCACAACTGCTGATATATTCTTCTATGCATACTTCAGCGCACAGACAACTATAGGTTACTGATGAGCAAAAATAAGCCGATCACACTGTTCAGTATTAAAGTGGAAGCATGTATTCCGGCCAAATTCTATTTTGAGTCTTCGCACGTAAAAGTCATCTTTCTAATCAAACTTTAATTATAATCTCAGTGTCTCTATGCCGATTGTTTCTACAGCCGGCGGTGTGTGAGATTACAACGACTGATACTAACAAAACGACCCCAAAGCTCAACGTCTGTTTTACTGTACTGACATACTCTTTAACACATTTGTTTCTAAGTGCCTTCCGAGATTTCACGTGAACGACCTATAGAGCACAACACGTTGAAAAATCATCTCTCAAACAGCAAAGCATTACCGGCTCAGAGAGCGCAGGCACATATCTCAGCCAGGTGAAGCAATATAATTTTGCTGATTGCACATTCAGGGAAATAAAAAAGTGCTTTAAAGCCAAAGCAGTTGCATTATTATGCTTCCCGGAGCTCGCGCAGCACTCCATGTTCACTTCAGCCGTTCCTAAGCACAAGCTGCTTGCTAAGCTATTCTAAGTACTGCGATGGCTGATAAGAGGTCGAGAAAGGATGGAGCGGGAAAGCCGACGTACTCTTTTGAAGAAACCATGCCATCTTGAACCCAGTGACGAAGAAGCCAGGTGTTCCAAAATTACTCTGAGCGGCGAAGAAGTTGGGCCTCCGAAAATTGAACCTAGGGACGAAGAAGCTGACCCATCGAAAATAGAGCCTCCAGCCATGCCAGTCATGAATCAGCCCAAACCAACTGTTACTTTCGACCTGGCCATCCAGACGATGTGGCGACTCTGTCCCAACTCTATCCCATCGAGGACTCCAGAGAACGCATTCTTAGGAAGCATGCCCGGCACAAGCTAGGCCCAGCCGACAGAACTGGGGGGCCAGAGTGTAGCTGGCGGGCTAGCCACAAGTTCTCCATCGCAAACTCGTGGCCGAAATTCCGCCACACTCACACAACGCGACGAAGGCTTACACTCTCATACATGGTTTGGCTATGTTCGCCTTGGCCCCGCCGCGGTGGTATAGTGGATAAGGTACTCGTCTGCTGACCCGCAGGTCGCGTGGTCAAATCCCGGCTGCGGTGGCTGCATTCTCGATGAAAGTGAAGAGGCTGTGCGCCCATATGCTCAGCACATGGACATACAGCATCTTTCGGTCCACGTCAAAGAACCCCAGGAGGTCGATGTTACCGTATCCCTCCACAACGGCACTTTTCATAATCATATGGTGGTTTCGGGACGTTAAATCCTACGTATCGATCAATCAATCTGTTCACTGTTGTGCGACATCTCACTCATAGCAGATGAAGCATGGCAATCGGCGCTCACCATCTTGGACTACGTAATCGAGTTGCGGGCTTTCTAGATGGCCCACCGGTTCGCGGTAAGGCTCGCCCTGCTCAGGCTCACGTGTGTGGGTGTGGCCCCCAAGCCTAGACTCCTAAATGAGAGAAGTCAGCTCTTCGGGACTTCTGTGCACATCCTTACTGACCATCTGTCTGACATACTGTTCTTCCTCTTCGTTAGAATTGCTTGAACAGCGACTGAATAGCTCGTCATTATGATCAGATAGTACAGTAGAATCTGGTTAACTTGATCTTGAAGTAGACCATAACCTTGTTGTAATCAGTCAGAGTTCGAATTACCGGTGCACTGCTTGAGTGATCAAACATTGTGTCACACTGCACGGGGAGAACGTAAAGAAGGCGCCTGTGCACTCGCTCTTGCGAATTAGGCACTTCTACATGTTCGTGCCAAGTGTTTTCGTAAATTGAGTTCATGGAGCTCTAACCGCGGACAGGTTCGATCCATCAATGATACACAAGAAACCAGCACTGTCATGCACATATGGCAGCAGTAAGCAGTAATGCCGAAGTGCATGACGCTGTTTATGCCCCAAGGCACGTTTATTTGCACGAAGGAGTTGGCGCAATCAAAATAAAAAGAATCGGCGAATAGCATTTACTTTCTTCTCTGCTGTCGAAACCTCATAAAGATCGTTTTCAGCTTATCGAGGTGCCTGAGCAAAGCGTCCACATTCTCTTCTCCTGAGGAATTTGTCTTTCTAGCGGACGTACACCATTGGTAAATTTGGTCTGGCCTAGATTTATTTAGCACATTTGGTCTGGTTCTCTGTTTGTTACGTTAGAGCATATGATTTCTTACATGATTCAAGTTACGCGCAGGTCACTTTATGGCGCAAGAGTCTAAGGAACGGTAATAAAAAAGATCGTTTGCCTCATTATTAACCTTGTCTTCATATTGAAGTACTTAATCGTGAGTCGTCAAGACTGTGCGTGATTAAAGAAAGATAGTGCGATAGACGTGGCTTCTGCGAATCAGCAGGTTAATGTAGTAACAATTATCCCGGCGAAGACTTGTCACTGTCCAAGAAGTCATAAAATTGCGCGTGGTGGCGTAAGATATATAACGTCATCGTAGAGGACATGTCGAAGTACAGTGTCAATTTTTATGAAAGGAAACAGGACGACGTGTGGCCTGCGCGCTCCGGTGGCTGCTAGCAGCGCGTTCTAGCGGGAACGATAGCAACCACAGTCTCTTTACACGTCATCTCGCGGCGAGCAAAACAACCATTCGTTGCTGATATAGAACGGAAACTTGCAACCACACCCACTTATAGGCGATTACCAGCTCTAGCGTAATCGTCTTGAAGGGGGGGGGGGTCGTAATTTTGGCGCTGGTTCTTTATCAGCATTGAATTGTTGTTTTGATCGCCGCGAGATGACGCGAAAAGAGACTGTGGTTGCTATCGCTCCCGCTTGAACATGCTGCTAGCAGCCACCGGAGCGCGCAGGCCACACGTCGTCCTGTTTCCTTTCACAAAAATTGACACTGTACTTCCACCATAAATATTTAACGTTTATGAAATGAAACGAAACATATTCACACCTGCGCACAACCACATTCCCAAAATATTAGGGCAGTTTTCACACCCATATTCTGCAGATATCCCCAAAGAGATGCGTTTTCTGTCGTTGATTAGGACAGTGCGATTGGCAAGCTACATATTACGCTCATGGGAACAGATAAAGCAGTTTACGTCACAGAAAAGGCGGTGTATAAAGCTGGAAGTGCTTCGGTACTGTCCACCATTCTGTGACAGATACTAAAGGTGCGGTAGTTAGGAACCACACCGTGGGACTAAGGTTAACGCAGGCCGAGATCTACGCTCCACGATAAATCCCCATGGCTGACGACCAGGACAAGCGCGCCATCGCCAAGGATGACCCAAAAGCTGCCACTGACGATTCATCAAGCAGCGACTCAGATGACGGCGAACAACCGGGGCTTCCAAGGTGGCGGCCGCGGCTGCAGCTTCACCATCTGGAAGCACCAACGCCTTGCGCGAGCCCTGAATTGACAGCTGGAGGTGCCTCGGCTTCTGCGAAGTCGGCCCCAAGTACTTCGAGCAAGCTCTCTGCCTCGTCCTCGCCGGTGAAGCGTGCGGCAGGTGCCGTTGCCGGAGCAGTGTCCACCGCTCTTAGAAAAGCTGTGACGAGTCAGTGCTGCGTCAATACAGGTCAGGTAACTTCGCCCGAGGATGTTTCGCCAGGGTCGGCTCCTTCGCCAGAAGAGCTGCTGCAGAAGTCACCTGATAAGTCTTGCCTTCGCGTCAGAACCCCGTCCCCGGAGCCCGTCTCCCCTAAGCACAAGGTTACCTTCGCGGGAGTCTCCGAAGCGTCGGTCGACGACGATGATGACAGCAGTTCGACGTCCGAGCGCGAGCCTTACCAGCAGCGTCACCCACGTGACGGTGCACCAAGCTCCAGCCAGCCGGCTCAAGAAATGCCCTGGGCTACCGTGGTGCCCCAGGTCGTCATTCAGACACCATCGCCTGCGCAGTCTGAAGAAGGCTCTGAAAGTTCTCTGAAACCTGAAGCGGAGAAAAAGCGTCCGTTTCTCGAAACCGATCTTTAAAAGAGTGCACGCCACATTGGAAGTTCGACACCGTAGTAATCTTTTTCTGCAACTACAAGGCCTTTCTGAAACGCTGCAACCGAGCTTGAGTACAAGTTGGCAATGTGCGTTTACATGGTGTCTATTACTGCGCGTGCACTCAGATTCACGCAATTTTGTTCGGGAGGGACACAAATTTAGCCCTAGCATGCTTTAATTCTGTTTACCTTCCTTTATGCGCGTGCTGTTGATAGTATTCATCTTATTTTTACCTTCGTAGACTTCTGGTTTCTTTGAATTGGCTCTCCAGCATCGCTTATGTATTTTTAAGTGTTCACAGCATTGTTTTAAGACTGAGAGCGTATTCCGCACCAAGTTTGTATTTTGCTCAGAGTCCCTTCCGTATTTCTTTTCCGCATTAATAAACCACAGCACCGTCTTCGACTTGTTTGCTATGTTTCTTTCCTGTTTGTCTTCTAATTCCTTCGCACTATAGACCGATCACTTGAGATCCCTTCACGCATCCGCAGGCGTTGCAATAATGCGAAATTTTTGGCCAACTTGAGAATCAAAGGTGCTGTTTCATTTATGTTTCCACCTGTTTGCTGCTCACGGTCCAGCTAGTTGGTGTTTTTTTTCTGTTGCAGAACATACCTTTTCATAACGTGGAACATACCTTTTCATACCTTCATAACGTGGAAGCACTACGCTACACAGTGAGACAGCGAACAGCCTGGCGTGGCCAGCGGTGCCGCGAAGTGTCGGGACGTAAAAAAGCACTATGTATGTGACCATGTGAAAGGACATTCTCCAATTACGTATTTATTGTCTCGGGTGGCATCACAACACGCTAAGAAACTCGAGTGGTTACACACGGCCGTGATTTTTCAGGGTGATGTGCGGTAATTTCAAGTTTCGACCAGGGCATACGTGTCAATATTTCGTCTTGGCTTTGAAGAAGCATTGACTCAATTTCAGGATTAGGGAAAACTGTTTTCAGGTCACTTTCCACTGACATTTAAGGGCGGCTATGTCACTTAGTGATGTGTTTTGTTTTTGCTGCACTTTGATATTCACGCTAGCCGTAAGTTATATATTAGGGGTTGAATAATGAGTGGAAATTTAAACCGTGTGATAGCAAATTGCAAGTCTTCCCCGCAGGGCTGACAGTTACCGCGTGCACGCAAACAAGAATTTGGTTATTTTTCCCAGCTTAACAAAAGGGCTTTGAAAGGTTGCTAGTCGCCAAGTGCAGTTCAATAACTTGTCACTCGCAGGTGCACGTGAACTGTAGCCACCACTTGCACCGTACGTATACTGAACCAACGATAAATGTACCCGCCACAATAGTAAAGAGGCTGGCAGATGTTGTGCTTGCTACTTATAGGTAATCCAAGCTGGACAGATCCATTGATGGATGTACCGATGGATGGAGTGTACCCTTCCTAACGGGTTGGTGACAAGTGCCTTATCAGGCTTGATAAATAAAAAAAAATTCAACAGATCCCAAGTACCGTGGGAATCGACATTATGTAAATCACGCGTACGGAAGGTGAGTGACCGTATTGTAATTTCTTTACATAGCGACACGTCATTATATTACGCTAAAGCTATGTATAAATGTTGCACAAATAGACACATGTTGAATAGTTGCAGATGATTATAAACCAGGTGTGTGCACTTGCCCCACGATGCCAACCCAAACATCAGTCTTATCACCACCAGAAGCGACAAGCTGTTATGAAGCGCAAGTGGTGGAGAGGGCGAAAGCCCTGGACACTGCTTGCGCTTCACATCGCTTCCATATATCAACTCCAGCGCATGCCACATTTACTACAATTTACGCTAGCCCGACGTGATGGCTGTTTCATAGAAGTACATATGTTACGTTTATGGACTCAGATAGCCGGCACTGCCATCCAATTGATGTTTCACGAACATTAGGGTCTATTTGAAAAGCAATTCCGAGACCTGGTATGTCTCTGTAGTAGAATACTTGATTGCCACGACGAATGCTTGGATTCGATTCCTGCTGTGACCCTGACATTTATTCTTTGCATTCGGCGGTTAACACTGCTCATTTCAAGTTGTTCTTTAAGCTCACGCGTAAAAATTTTCATGTGTGTTCTCGTTATTTCTAGAATATATACTAAGTATCAATCACCTGTGGCACATACCCGCATACCAGTGGCACACGCCCACCCGTGGTCATATGCGGCACTGTCTGGCGGGAAGTATTTGACGACGTACGCGATGGCATGGTAACATTCATACATTGACGAGCGCGTCATGTTGGGTATTGGTGAAACCATCTTACCCTTCCATAATAATTTTGGTTCATGCCAGCACCCAGACATAAGTGACTAGCTAGCTAGCTAGCTAGCTAGATAGATAGATAGATAGATAGATAGATAGATAGATAGATAGATAGATAGATAGATAGATAGATAGATAGATAGATAGATAGATAGATAGATAGATAGATAGATAGATAGATAGATAGATCAATAGATAGATCGATAGATAGATAGATAGATAGATAGATAGATAGATAGATAGATAGATAGATAGATAGATAGATAGATAGATAGATAGATAGATAGATAGATAGATAGATAGATAGATAGATAGATAGATAGATAGATAGATAGATAGATAGATAGATAGATAGATAGATAGATAGATAGATAGATAGATAGATAGATAGATAGATAGATAGATAGATAGATAGATAGATAGATAGATAGATAGATAGATAGATAGATAGATAGATAGATAGATAGATAGATAGATAGATAGATAGATAGATAGATAGATAGATAGATAGATAGATAGATAGATAGATAGATAGATAGATAGATAGATGAACGCCCAGAGTGCTTGCTGAAGATGAACTTACTGAATATAAGCCCGCATCGCATCTCTCATGAGCTTGCAGCACGATAGGAAACGCTTCGCCTCTTAAAGAAACCTTTTTCAAGATAGGCCACGACGATTGCATGGCCGACCTGTCCGTTGCAGTGAATAGGCGCTGCCGGTGAAGGCGGCTTGTAGCCGGATCCGGCATTGCCGGTGGAATGGACACATGCGCTCATGTGCTCCTAACTTTACTCGCAGCACTACTGAGGATCAATTATTACATACTGACGCACCACAGATACAATGCGAGAGTTTTGCGCGCGCATTGAAGTGGGGGTTCTCTGTAATGGCGAAAGCCGTGTGGTTTACAAGTTACAATAACAGCAGTGGCGCTGGTAAGTGTTGTTTTACAAGTCTATCACGTGTTCTTTATTTGGGGTGTCCATTGCAATGAAGTTATGTGAATAAGCTTAAACCCTTGTTTCCTCTCTGTTTAAAATGATGACAGAAGGAAACAAATTGCACAGCACACGGGTTTCTACCATTTTCCCTCCGGTGAATTGAGGCCACAGCGACCTGCACCAAACCCGCGATCTTCGGGTCAGCAGCCGAGCACCTCAGCCACTGATCCACCATGGCGGACTCAAATAGCCAAGATAGTAACCGGCTCGTAAAGACGTAGGTTTTGTGATGGAATGCTAAACGAATGTCAAATGTGGAAAGGCAAATTTTCTCGTCAAATAATTTTGTGCCTTCTCATACAGGCGCGTGCTGAAAATCAAGGACTTACCATTTCGCTCTTTCACGAGCCATCATCAAGTCTATCGGACGTTCACAGACCTCCTTTTCCCTACATATGTAACGTCCCTCCTTACAGTGGTAGGGCAGGTTACCCTAGATTTGCGTACGTAGGTGTAATCTCTTTGTTGTCTGATATCTTAGGGCAACTATATGCTCAAAAAAAGCGTTATTGCCATAATAAGGCCTCAGATCAGGACCTTTATTGGTCATCCGTGTACCTTTCTTTTTGATCCGTCCCTCAAAAAACTCGTTTGTGCAATGCAATGAATATAAAGTGTCACAACTGCGTTGATTCGAATGCTGCCCCTACGAGAAAAAAACTGCCACACTAAAGAATACGGTGACCGAGCACTCGTCTCGCCGAGATGCTGTAAAGATTGAAGACAATGTCGGCGACGCTACCTTGTCGACTAAGCACTTGCCTCAACCAACTTCTCTACTTTTGCTAGCCGGTACAAGCATGCTTCGTCAATGTCATCTCAGCTCCGTTCGCGCGCACACTGCGTCATAATACCGCGAAAAGACGCGTCTTTTTTTCGTGACATCGACCGCAAAATACTTTAAGAAAATACAAAGCAAATACTTTAGGTGCCCCCCCCCCCCACACACACACAAATTTCTAGGTACGTAATACACTACTTTGGAAGCTTGACGAGAATTGGCCGAAGATCAGAAGCGTTAAGTAGAATTACATCACGTCCAAAGTGCTAGTATCGCTTGCTATTCAGTATTCAATTGCTTCGCTATTGAATGAAATGATTTCTCATTTCACCGAAACAGCGCATGGCAAGAAAATACGGAAGCTACAAACTTCTTTTTTTTTTTGCTCACTGAATATTTATGCAACCATGCACAATCGAGGTACTGGTTATTCCATGTGAGTATTCACCCGAACGCCGCTGGATTGAATTCCGGCCGCTGCAGCCAAATTTTATGGAGGTGACATGAGTTAGGGCCGTCTAATTTGATTTGTTGCAAGCTAGAGAAGCCCAGGTAACCCAAATTACCGGAGCTCTCCACTATGGCGCATCTGATGATCATCATGTGATGGTTTCGAGACGATGAAGCCCGACGATAATTATATATCCACTACGGTGTCTGTCATATTCATATCATCGTTTTTCAACGTGAAACAACATGTATTATATTGCTGCAAAACATTTACTGACGATATAATTCAAACCTTATTCTCAGTTGCGCTGTATGTCATCAATTCAAAGTAACATTGTTTGATGCTAAATAAAATAATGACATTGCCTATATGCATTCACGTAAAAGCAGTCACCCCTTTGAGGGTATTAGCTTATCAATAAACTAAATAAGCGAAAATGCAACAATTAGACCGGCGCGTCTTTAACGCGTTGACAGATTAACGGCAGTGACAATCTTACAACAAACTGTCACCACCTAAACGTCAGATAATATAATTAGCACCATTTACCCCTCCCAGTGTCGTTGTAGTTTAGACAAGACATATTATCAGCATCCGCGGCAATATGAGTGATATCACATTACGTGACAGTAGAATACATTGTTTGAGCGTCATATCCTAACGTTCGCGCGACACAATTACCAAGCCACTTCGACACCAATGACAAGCGTATTCATTCAATTGATAGTAGGGTTTAACGTTTAAAACTACCATATGATTATGAGAGACGCCGTAGTGGTGAGCTCCGGAAATTTCGACCACCTGGGTTCTTTAACGTGCACCCAAATCTGAGCACGCGGGCCCACAGCATTTCCGCCTCCACCCGAAATGCAGCCACCACAGCCGGGATACGATCCCGCGACCTGCGGATCAGCAGCCGAGTACCTTAGCCACTTGACCACCACGGTGGGGCACAAGCGTATTCTTTTGAAATAAACCGCAAAGTGTGCAGAATGTTATTTTATAAATAATATGCAATCGCAATATAGATTACATGATCACTTGTAAGTGACAAAGTGCCGACAACATTAGAGGCATGCGCATAAACATGCAAGGAATTGAATATTCGCTATCAGCCGGAGATGGAAGTCACGGGCGCTACTGTGAAAAGCGACGCCATTGGATAGACTGCGGCACAAACAGAAAATTACGCGCTCCGAAATCGCCATGGCAGATGACGAGAAAGAACGCGACGCGTGTGACCCTGGCACTGCCGAGACTTCAACCAGCGATTCCGGCGACGAAGACAAACCGGGACTACCACGGTGGCAGAGACGACGGCGGCGGCAGAGGCGGTTACGGAAGCAGCAAGCGTCCACGCTTAGTCCAACCGCAGACTCATCAGCGGCCGAGACTTCGACTCTTGAAAGTTTCGACCCACGTTCCTCGAACCCGCGTTCTGCCTCCGTGTCGCCGGTGAATCGTGTGGCAGGGTCCATTGCTGCAGCAGTGTGCACCGCCCTCCGAAAAGCCGTAACCAGTCATTGCTGCTTCGAGCCAGCCGAGGAAGCATCGTCAAATGAAGCTTCGCCTCCGGTGCGCCACAGGCTCTCGCCTGAAGAGCTGCTTCAAAAGACGCCTGAGAAGCCCTGTCTGCGCCATGGGGCACCGGAAGCCATTTCGCCGTGTCAGAAGGTAAGATTCACGGGAGTCCCCGAAACATCGACCGAAGAAAGTGAGAGCAGCGAAGGCGAACCTGATGACCAACGCCGCCCACGGAGGCCGCCACGAACCTTGGGGTCGCAAGGTCAGGAAATTCCCAGGTCTGTATATGAGCGCCGTTTCGTTTATAGAGTGGAGAATTAACCCCCACCTGCTTTCTCTGGAGAAAATGCCGCGGCTCCTCTGAAGTATGAGAAGGAAATTTACAAAAGCTACTCATTGAAGAGCGGACGCTGCACTGAGTATCAGTCAGTCGTAAACGAAACGTTCCAAGCACGTCTCTGCTGACCTGCTTACAGCAGTGCTGGGATAGAAAGAACACAGATATCAACCAGGTTTGACCTAACAGAAAAAAGACTGGTGGAAAAAAAAGCGCGGGTGGCTAAAGTATCTGCAGGACGACAACAAAGAATCGCTTTCTACAGACACTGGTGGTACTGCGAATCAATCTTGAAGTATAAAGCCAGGCAACAAAATTTCGAAGCCGAGTGCAATCAACAGGACACGGATTGTGAAGACTGTGGGCGAATGAACCTGAGAGCACAAGAAGGACGTGCTTTCACGAACCTAGCACGAAACTAAAAATGAATGACAGGTTCCTTTGAAAAAGATGAAGACGAACTTCTGGAAACTTCTGCCTGCATGGAATACGCCAACAGTTTGTTTTCATTCCAGATCTTAGAAGCACGTCACGTACGTGAAGCCTACGCTGTGATTTAGACTTGTGGGAATGTGCCTATCTGCTGTGACTTTTTTTTACTAGTAAGCAAATAATTACGCCATTTTAGTTAGTATTGACGGGCATGTTCAGCTAAAAAGACTTTGCTTTTACGTAGTTTTTATATCTAAGCAGGTGGTCTTGCATGACATGCGTCATGCTTTACTTTCACCCGACGCCAGTTTTCTTTTTATTTGTGCATACTTTGTTGAGCCCGAGTGTTTATTGAGCAGACGTTTAGCCTTTAGCCATGGCTTGTTCAATGGCTAACAGCTATAGGAAAATACTGTCTCATCTTACATGCGTCTGCCTCTGTGCTCATACTGTATTTTATTGCCCTTGAATAAACTGTAGCATCATGGCCCAGCTGTCTCTAATTGTTCATTGGCTTTTTCTTTCGCCCCGCCGCGGTGGGTCAGTGCCTAAGGTGCTCTGCTGCTGACCCGAAAGTTCTGGGTTTGATCACTGCCACGGCGGTCCCATTTCCGGTCGAGGCCAAATGGTTTCGGCCTGTTTGCTGCGCGATGTCTGAGCAGGTGAAAGGTCACTAGTTGGTCCGATTCCCCGCGCCCTCTAGTGCGGCGTCTCTGATAACTATATCATGACCAAGACTTCAAGTCCCAGATAATATTGGGGCTGTTTCTTCGTGAGAATATGACAATCTTTGTTTCTTTTTCGGAATTCTGATTCGCCTAGTGTAACTAATTTCCTACTAACGTTAAGTAGACATAATACTTAATGAAATTGTTCATTTCTCTTGGGTCGTCTTTTTTTCACACGTCCTTTTTCATACCATGCGAATCGTTCGAACGTATAAATAATAAACCAGTCGGATGACCGAAAGCAGAAGGTTAGCCGAAGGCTTTATTTGATTGATTTGTGGGGTTTAACGTCCCAAAACCACCATATGATTATGAGAGACGCCGTAGTGGAGGACTCCGGAAATTTCGACCACCTAGGGTTCTTTAACGTGCACCCAAATGAAGGCTTTATTTTACGCGCTTTTACAACGGAAGAGCGACTCTAGTAGACGTGTTCTTTTCATGACGTTCTCAAATTTTAACTATTTCGTGAAGTATGATTGCAGCAAATATATGATGTTTAAACATTTTATAACTGAGTGCGAAAATCATTCGCGTGCCACCGTCTTTATCTGACTGAACGAAATGCCGTAGTGCGGTGCTTGGCTAAACTTGACCACAACGGTGCGCCATTTTGTTGTGAAGTAGGGCGATTAGGCCAACAGTTATGTTAAGCAAATATTGTATCGCAAGTGAGTGGTAGCTTTGGGCGGTTTTCTTTTTTTTTGTCCGCCCAGCGGTACATCTTGCCCATGTTCTACTTCTTTCTTGGTGTGTAGCGACACCGCCAAGAAGTTTTAAGTGCTTGTTGAAGAACCCCACGTGGTCAAACATTCAGGAGCATTTCGCTACAGAAGACCTCACAGTCATATCCTATAAAACAGTTGCCTGAGACCTTATTCAATTTATGTATAAATTAAATTATGTCTAAATTCACATTCACTTACTTGTTATAAACCACGTCCACGCATCCTTGTTTCACTTCCGCGCTGATGCTCGATGATGCCGCAATTTTTTTTTCTGCAACACCCGTAGATAGGAAAAGGCCTTCGTATCTAATCTGTGTGTTTTTTTTTTTTACTTCAAAGTGGCTTGGTAGACCATTTACGGAGATTGCGCGGGTAATACGCCACATGTTCGCTCATTTCTTGCAGGGCTGTCTGCACTAGTACACAAAGACCAAGACAAAAAAAGTATATTGTGTACACTAATTCTAAGGGACACTGGTTGTGCAGACAGCCCTGCAGCATAATGTGCCAGCAACACCGCAAGTATCGGTACGTCTTCTATAGCACCCAAAGGGCACGCCAAGCAAGCTCACATCGTAAAGCGAACTCGATACTCGTAGCCTTTACATCAAAGCAACAAGACTTTCGACCACTCGCAAATCTCTGACATACATTTCGCACCTTTCTGCTTCCTGCGAGCAATCTCAGCCGAAAAGGCGACCACGTGCTCTGCGGTGAAGTGGCAACGAAAGGTAGGGTGCGTTCTGAGGGCCAAATTTAAAAATTTCCTTTCCTCGAACAAAACAAATTATTTTATTAGACTTTGTTCAATACTTAGTGCCCCACTGCAGTGGTCTAGTGGCTAAGGTACTCGGCTGCTGACCCGCAGGTCACAGGATTGGATCCCGGCTGCGGCGGCTGCACTTTTGATTGAGGCGTAAATGCGGTAGGCCCGTGTGCTCAGATTTGGGTGCACGTTAAAGAACCCCAAGTGGTCAAAATTTGCGGAGCTCTCCACTACGACATCTTTCATAATCATATGATGATTTTGAGACGTTAAACCCCACATATCAATCAATTGCACCACAAAAAACATATACCACCGCTAGATTATTTGTGTTGCCAACGGTCACGCAATTTTTGATAAATCAAAATGGTGCTTTGAGTTGCACATAGACTCTTGTCAATTGAAGAACGAGGTTGACGCCTTCTTTCGCATACAAATTTGTTTTCGTTAAAAAATATTTTAAAAAATCCTCCTGACAAACGTTTGTAGAGTTCGAGGGTGTTGCACCAAAAACAATTTAAAGCGGAACAATAGACCCGATGAATGGATGGATGGATATGGCTGTACCCTTTAGATCGGGCGGTGGCTAGCGCCACCAAGCCGTAATACTTAATGAACCCAAAACTATATTTATTTTTTTTTCATTAAAAAGTGAGTTTCAGGATTCGTACTTTGCAGTGAAGAGTTTAATTTTCACTCGTGCCTTGACTTTAGCCACCAATCAGATAACCTCCTTCTAGTTAAGCCTACTTGCTTAAAGTCTATTTTGCCCTCCCAGTCTCTAAACCCCAATGCTTTGAAAAACTGTGCGCCATCATCCTGAACTATAGGGTGAAGCCCTTTACAGAATATTATCAAGTGTTCGGCAGTTTCTTCCTCCTCTCCACACGCACTGCATACTGTGTCTACCCCTTCGTATTTGGCCCGATATGTCTTGGTTCGCACTCTTCCCGTCCTTGCCAATCCCGGCTGCGGCGGCTGCATTTCCGATGGAGGCGGAAATGTTGTAGGCCCGTGTGCTCAGATTTGGGTGCACGTTAAAGAACCCCAGGTGGTCGAAATTTCCGGAGTCCTCCACTACGGCGTCTTTCATAATCATATGGTGGTTTTGGGACGTTAAACACCACATATCAATCATTTCCCTTCCTTGCCTCAAACACTAAAGAACTACCCCGAGTATTATCATAAATACTTTCCTTGGCAATTTCCTGCTTAAAAGTTTGATAGATCTCTAGTGCGGACTTCTTAATCATGCCCATTTTCCACATGTCAGTCTTCGTTTTCTTCACTTCCTTCTTAACCAATAGTTCTTTTTGGTTTGACCACCTGCTGTTTTTTAAGTATTTACCAGTCAACTTCCTGGTTCGCTTACTCCATTTTGTATCGACATTCTTCATGTACAAGTAGCTGAAGACCTTCCTAGCCCAACGCTCCTCCTTCATTTCTCTCAAAAGCTTCTCAAATTTTATCTTGCTGCTAGCTTCCCTGCCCTCAAATGATGTCCATCCCATATCACCTTGTACTCCCTGATTTGGTGTATTCCCGTCAGCTCCTAAAGCAAGCCTACCTATTCCACGTTGCTTAATTTCTAATCTTGCTTAAACTTCTGATCTCGTGCACAAGACCGGATTGCCGAACGTCAGCCCAGGAACCATGACCCCTTTCCATATTCCTCTCACAACATCATACCTATTGTAATTCCACAGTGCCCTATTTTTCATCACTGCTGCATTCCTGTTACCTTTAGTCGTCACGTATATTTCGTGTTCCCTCAGGTACTCGGTCCCATTGCTTATCCATACGCCCAGATATTTGTATTTATCTGTTATCTCTAGCGTGACGTCCTGTATCCTAAGCTCACTACTTCATTGTCATTGAAAATCCTGACTGCTGATTTTTCCTTACTGAATCTAAAATCTAACCTATCTCCCTGATTACCGCAGATGTCCATCAATCTCTGCAAATCTTCCTTGTTGTTGGCCATTAGCACTATGTCATCTGCGTACATTAATGCTGGTAGTGCCTGATCAATAAGTTTTCCTTGTTTGACTAAAGAGAGGTTGAAGCCCAGCCCACTTCCCTCTAATTTTGCCTCTAATCCTTGTAGGTACATCATGAATAATAAGGGTGACAGAGGGCACCCCTGCCTATGCCCCCGTTTTACCTCTGCAGGCTTGGATACCTGTTTTTCCCACTTTATAATTACCTTGTCACCTTTATAGATACCCTTTAAAAGATTAGTGACTACATGTTCCACGCCTAGTGTGTCCAGTATTCCCCACAATTCCTCTTGAACCACGCTATCGTACGCTCCCTTGATATCCAAGAATGCTAGCCACAGGGGCCTGTGTTCTTTTTCTGCTATTTCGATGCACTGCGTCAGTGAGAACAGATTGTCTTCCAACCTCCTGTGTTTCCGAAACCCATTCTGCAGTTCCCCCAGCACCCCCTCATCTTCTATCCATGCCTGCAGTCTTTCCTTTATAATCTGCATCGCCAGCCTGTAGACCACTGATGTCACTGTTATAGGACAATAGTTGTTTATGTCAGCTTTGTCCCCCTTTCCTTTATAGATCATGCTCATCCTGCTAAGTTTCCATCCATCGGGAACTTCACCATCGATTATTATTTTGCTCACTGCCTCTCTCAAAGCCTGCTTAGACTTCGGACCTAATGTATTTATCAGCCTAATAGGAATGCCATCTGGGCCTGTTGATGTACTACTAGGAACCCTTTTCTCAGCCCTTTCCGACTCTCGTTGTGAAAATGGAGCCATTGCACCACTTGATTCGTCCTTGTCTATTGTGTTGCATAAAGTACTTCTTTGTTGAAATTTTTCTGTCACCCTTGCTCTTATATATTCAATAGCTTCGTCCCCTTCTAGCCTGGCACCTTGGGCTGTAGTTATAAAACTCTGCTCTAGGCTCGTCTCATTTCTTAGGGAGTTTAGATGGTTCCAAAAGCTCGTAGCTGCCTTTCTATCTTTTTTATGTATTTCTGCCAGCCACTGAGCTCCCTTTCTTCTAATCTTTTCATTGATCAGAAGGGATGCAGCCCTTCTACAGCTTAGAAAGGTTTCCCATTTTCTTTCAACATCATCCGTCGGTTCACCCCGTTGCTTAGCATGTCTGTGTTCCCTGGAGGCTTCCCGACGTTTTGCTATGGCTCTCTTAACTTCCTCATCCCACCAACTTTTGGGTTTGTGTCTTCTTTTCCGGGGTGACTTGTTACGCGTCTTAGCAAGCTCTAGCTCAAAGAGTCTAATTAGATTCATGTATGTCCACACTGTCTTATTATCCTCCGTGATTACTTTCTCGATTTGTTTAGTGGCTATATCAATTTGCCCTTCTGAATAAAAATTTTCCTGTAGTTGCACATTTTGTCTCCTTTCCACTTTCACTGCTCTTCCAAAACATAGCTTGATACGTTTGTGATCACTGCCCAGACTTCTGGAGCCACCTTCATCTATGTGCATTCCCCTGAGCTTATCATACATCCTATGTGACATCAGACCTTTTTGAAATTCAGCGCCACCTATCGAACGAAATTGAATTCATATTTTCCCGCCATGTCTTGTTCACCCACGGGACGCTCATTGGCGTACCGTCCAAACGCGGTACACGTACTGCAGGAACGCAAGCGGTGTCCATATGCGCTGCAGCGAACGCTCATAGGCGTGGCTGGGACACACAGCCTGCCATTTCACACCATAGAGTTTTCTAAAATTAACTAGAGGGGACTCTTGCACTGCGATCGTTCAGCGACCATAGGAATGATGGGTAGTACGCACATTTGCCTGGTCTCCTTAATGGCGGGCGGCGAATCGTACTTGTGGCTTAAGTTATTGCTGGTTACTGTTTTTTTTTTTTGAAGGAAATAATGAATCCTTTTAAAGTTTGTGACCTGATTCAAAATGGTAAGCCTAAAAGAATCAGGCTGTGAATCGCAAACGCCGAACATGTGATAAATTTGTTTTCGTGAAAAAATAGCTCCAAGCCACACGAACACACACGGAGCCAGGAGCAGGCCGGAAGTACGAAAACTAGACAAATGTGTCTACTATTCATCATTCCCGTGCTTGGTGAAGTGCCGTGCGTTGCAGCTTCCATAGACACTAGCGCCAGAGTTCCATCTATAGAGTGTATATTAGGAAACTCTATGGTTCACACGAGTGAACAAGATAAGGTGGAAGAGCCATGTTGCCAGACTGAATTTTCCAAAGGGTCTATTAGTCTGCTTTTGCTAATTATTTACAAAAGTCCAGGAACATTCTATAGTTAAGAATCATGCTCGAAGACACGTAGGTGGCGCTCATGATGCGAAATGAATAATTAAATCTTTCACTGCAAAGTACCCGTCCAACTTTACTATTTAAAGGGAAAAAATGATTAATCTAGCGGTTAGTTCACTAAGTATCACGGCTAGGTGGCGTTAGCCACCGTCCGGTTTAAAGGGTACAGCCACATACATCCATCCAACCATCCAATGAGCACTGTTCGCCCCGTCAACGAGGCACTCGGTCCCCAGTTGGACCAGACGTCGTAGAACGATTCGTGAGTCGTCCCTGGGAGGGAACCTAATGAAATTTTGCTTAGATATCTTTAGAGAGGCTGGGAGTATTTCGCTGTGCGAGTTTCTTATCAAGTTACGGGATGGGAGTGGCACTATTATAGCGAAAGCTGTTATGAGATCAGAACTCGGATCACGCGCCACCGTAGTTGTCCGCCACCGCCGCTACTGCGGCCGGTGTCTGTAACCGCATCGCGCGAAGTTGGAAAAAAAAAACTAGCACCAATGACATAGTGGGGCTAAAACCTGGGTCCGCTGAGTGCCAGCCCATTCTACCACTGAGCCACTCCAGAGTTTGGGATTTTGGCAAACTCGCCTTAGGCAGGCTTCATGTCGGGCAATCAACCGCGTTCATACGACTTATTAGTGTTTTGAAACAGCGAAAGAGCAACCAGTCGTCGCACACTGCGAATAGCGTAATGAGGGCGTCGTCCGATACTCCAACCCATTGTAAAAGCATGTTCTTGTTCCCCTATTAACTGTGGCACGTACCCACTTCAGCCATAATTCCTTATCGTCGTCAGCCACTGTATGAACCATTGGCACGAAATTCCTTGCAAGTGTTTAGCGGATAACCTACTTCTCAGAAGAATGACGAAAAATAGCATAGCGAATGCCGGCATACTACCGAAACACTCGTACTAATAATGCCGTAATTGTTGCCAAGCAAGTGTGCTTGCAGTAGTTACCCAATGAATGTTTAGAAAGGGCTCTAAAAGGCCACTCTGCTAGCTTTCGCTGTAACTGTGCTGCGCCTTACGCGCAGGCCTGGCATTTTCGTTGTTGTTGTTGTTGTTGTTGTTGTTGTTGTTGTTGTTGTTGTTGTTGTTGTTGTTGTTGTTGTTGTTACAAGTTATGTTTTGCACGATAATCACCAATACGTTGTTCTTCCTCGTGACTACTTGCAGTTGATCTTTTGAAACGATAGCGCTAAACATCTCGTTTCGCAGAAATCTCGCTCTCTGCCTCGTTCGCTCATGAAGGGAGTATCACGTCCATAACTGAAAACAAGAACGGAAAAAGTGCAAACAAAATCAAAATAATAATAAATAGGAAAGCCCGCTGTGACGCACAAAGGGAAGCTAGAATAAATTTTGTGCGTGCGAAAAGCGTCATGCATTGTCGCGATGGCACCTGAACCACCGGTGTGAAACACTTGGCGCGAGAAGATTCCGACACAGGGCCACTACAGTGTCGAAATTCTGAAAGCCCAAAATCTTTACCCCTCACTTCTTCCATATCGCATACTGTTCGTTCCTCACACAGGCACACACGTCGTTCTCTATTGCGTGCTCATATGCGCAAGATTCCTCGTATACCATTCAGCGCTATATGGTAATCCGAACAAACAATCACAATGCAGCCGGCAGAAACATATGTAGCCACCCAATTCACCCATTAGTCACCTTAGGAGCTTGTCACAATGGGTGACGAGTTTGTAATATCAATTCGCGGCCTCAGTCACCATATTCTGATGAGGTAGGAGTGCGACAACTTCCGTCCCGCCCCTACATATATGTAGACGCAAGTTCAATACCACCAGCTTGCCTACTATTCCTGTGCCCTACCCACTTCTACGTACCCCATCATCGTATTTCCGTTAGGCTCCCAGAAACATCAGAAGCTTATGTTTCTCGCATCATTGTAAAAGCGTTCCAGTTATCATGCACGGCGTGCGTGATAAGTGGACGGTTCGTGTTCAGAAATATTTTTGTTGAATGCAACAGGTCTCGTTCCTTCGCCTTAGCAGTGAATCCACGTGTTATTACTGTGAACACCTGCATGTTGCCTGGCTGAATACACGCATTTGACATTCCGTGGCCTGTCTTTCCAAAATGCGACACTTGCCACGTCCTGCCATGCTGTCAAGCACGTATCAGATGTTTTAGCGTTGTGCTCTACGCATCAGCCATATTGGGGGCATTAGAGAGCGGGTCAGGGCTGATACGTAAACAGGCCACCCTAGCTAAGATGTTTGAATGACACATCTGTTCCCGTGTGTGTGTGTGTGTGTGTGTGTGTGTGTGTGTGTGTGTGTGTGTGTGTGTGTGTGTGTGTGTGTGTGTGTGCGTGTGCGTGTGCGTGCGTGTGCGTGTGCATGTGTGCGTGTGTGTGTGTGTGTGTGTGTGTGTGTGTGTGTGTGTGTGTGTGTGTGTGTGTGTGTGTGTGTGTGCAACAAAAGGTTGCTGCACATACAGCTCAATATTACACTGAGTAATTGACGGAGGAAACTACAAATAGAAATGCCGCGCTATCAGCATACAACTCATAACTGTTCGCATTGAGGACGTCTGAATTACAAGAATATGAAGTGAGTCTTGTTATTCCATCGTAACACCTATAGCGCTGACAAAACATGAAACCCTGAGGTATCGCCATGTCTCTCAGTGCCTTTTTCTTTCCGTGTGCTACAGCTGTAAAGTTGTAATTACTTCACTGACCACTTCCTGAATGCTTTAATGCGATCTCTTGCTAATCTCAATAATAATATGTGGGGTTCATCGTGCCAAAGCCACCATATGTTTATGCAAGACGCCGTAGTGGAGGGCTCCGGAAATTTCGACCACCTGGGTTCTTTAACGTGCACATAAATCTGAGCGCACGGGCCTACAACATTTACGCCTCCATCCGAAATGCAGCCGCCGCAGCCGGGATTCGATCCCGCGACCAGCGGGTCAGCATCCGAGTACCTTAGCCGCTAGAGCACCAAGGCGGGGCTCTCTTGCTAGTCATCACTGAGCCGATTATGGCGCAACATACAACATATGGTATCGTAATTAACGTAGTGACATTAGCGCGTTATCCTACCTCCTTCGCTGCTCTGCACTGCATTTTTTTTGCACTTTTTACTAAGGTTACGCATATTTACGCGCAACATCAGTACGTCGCACTTAGGTATTGTGCTAAGTTATATTTAAAAGGAATAGATGCGTAATTTTAAATACCACAATGCTTATTAGGTGCCGCTGGCAATGCGATGCTGTTATAGAAAAAAATGGGTGTTTCCTATACGCTTCATTAAAGCTACATGGTGCTGCAACGTACCAGTTAGTTACCTTGCGTTCTAAAAAAAAAGAAAACTTTGTTTCATGAAATTACTGCAAGGTGGCATCCATACCTCACGCAGCACCTACTTGCCTATTTTCTCGCGCGGAATTTGAAATCAATGTTTTAATTTCTGTCTGCACCAGTGAAACACGCAGATAGGCCACCAATTTTTTTAAAGTAACTTAACATTTCCTAATATAGAGAAAGAAGTTAAGCAGCTCGCTAACATTTTCTCATTGTTTAGTCCAAAATACACCTCTACACTATCCCGCAGGCAACTAATCCGAACTCTATGTTGGGCATGGTTAATAGGCTATGAGGTAAAACGTCGACTTTGCTGGAGTGCCAATCATAATCACGAAGACGTGGCACTCTGCAATGAATTCTGCCAAGCCGATCGAATCACGCACCACAGTGAATACAAACCGCGTATGGACCCGGAACGCTGCGGTTTGATTGAGTGTTACCACATGTAAACATGGGAATGAAAAGCCAAACTACTAAGCTCGCGGCTTCTAGAGTTGACGAAAGATTTCTGGGTTGCTGGGTTGTCGTTTAACCAGCGCTAAACTCAGGTACACTCTTTAAAGATCACAGCATGTCCGCGGAGTGAATGATGATGAGTATGGCGAAGCGTCCCTTCGTCCGTCTGTGCATGCGTTCGTCCGGGCGTGAGCCCATCCGTCCGTCCGTGGTGCATCTATCTGTCTATGTGTCTTTCTAGCCGCCCACTCCTGTCACACTAGAGCACGCATCGGACGAACGCACGGTTCACCCGACTCATTATCATTCACTCCGCCGATGTGCTGGCTACGCAGTATGGAAGGACGACCAACCAGGTGATGCTACAAGAAGCTTCACCGCTAAAAAAAATGGAGTGACCCTCGCTGCAATAAGAGAAAATCAAAGCACTGCCTGCCATGTTCGTCCTTAATTCTTTCTGTCCCGAATAAACAGTTTTTCAGTGAAACAGTAGCTATGGCGATTCGCTGCTCAACCTAAGTTCACGGGTTCGATCCCCGCTATGGCCGTCGCATTCTTATGGAACCAAAATGGTAGAGGTCCATGTACTGTGCAGATTTAGTGCATGGTAAAGAACACCAGATGATCAAAATTTCTGAAGCCTTTCACTATGGCATCTCTCAAAATTCCATCGTTGTTTTGGGCCGTCAAACACAGCATGTTAAAGAAAAAAAGAAAATAACTAGTTTAAACATGAGTAAATAGTTTTTTTTTTACATTTTGAGATGCGCGTGATAGGTATATTAAGAGAAATAAACTGAAAAACTATTTGCTCACGGACAGCCGTTACGACCGGCCCTCGGTCCTGCCGGCAGCTCCTGAGGATCGTTTAAAGTTCGTTGTCGGTCTTTGCTCACACTTTTTTAGAAACCAACATTTCAGAGTAATTCGAAAATGTTTACTTTATTACTTAAAATGGTATATAGACAGGGTACCATAACATACAGTATCCGAAATTCAAATTTCCGTCACAGAACTAAAATGAATGCCCCTTCTCTGCATGGTGAAGGAAGACGCTGCCTCAGCGAAATGTGCGAACAGCACAACGCCTTTTGTAATTGCTTCGTTTAGACGTGACCTCACCTCATTTTGTGTAACATGTATTGACGCCACATCTGTAGGACAGATGCTACATACGAGCTCTAGCGGAAGAAAAACCCTTCATATTTACGGGATGCTCCCTGATGACCTAGATAACTATTGATTTGAGTGACAATCACTCTGTCTCAAAGCGTTAAATGTGTTGCCACTGGATGCCACTTTACTACAATTGGCGCTAAGCTGATGGGTCACCGGGATTTTTGAAGCACATTTACATTGTTTTTAAAATTAGATGCGCTGAACTGCAGGGTCGCTTGACGTTGCTCCAAAATTACGACTGCATGGGGCATTTTTTCACGGCACATTCGAAACCTGGGGATCTGTGGTAGAATACTTCATTGCCACGCAGAATGCTTGAGTTCGATTCCTGCTGGGACCTTAACATTCGTTCTTTTCATTCGTCTAGTCAGTGCTGCAGATGTCGGTGTTTCTTAATGCTCCCAGATTGAATTTTCCGATGTCTGTTCTCGCCGTTCTTCAGCAAATATATACTGTCGAACACCCATGACGCATACCCGCATACCGCGACCCATGGTATGCGGTATGTGCCACACGTACGTGTCCGGAGATAGAAGTTTGACGGCGTACGCGACGGCATTATCACGTTGATCGTGTTATGACCAAACAGTCATATTCGTCAAACTATCTCACCCTCCCATCCGAGTTTCCGTCTACCCCACGTTAAAGGAGCAATAGCGAGAGCACTCAGACGTAGTCAGATAGATAGATAGATAGATAGATAGATAGATAGATAGATAGATAGATAGATAGATAGATAGATAGATAGATAGATAGATAGATAGATAGATAGATAGATAGATAGATAGATAGATAGATAGATAGATAGATAGATAGATAGATGGATGGATGGATGGATGGATGGATGGATGGATGGATGGATGGATGGATGGATGGATGGATGGATGGATGGATGGATGGATGGATGGATGGATGGATGGATGGATGGATAGATAGATAGATAGATAGATAGATAGATAGATAGATAGATAGATAGATAGATAGATAGATAGATAGATAGATAGATAGATAGACAGACAGACAGACAGACAGACAGACAGACAGACAGACAGACAGACAGACAGACAGACAGACAGACAGACAGACAGACAGACAGATAGATAGATAGATAGATAGATAGATAGATAGATAGATAGATAGATAGATAGATAGATAGATAGATAGATAGATAGATAGATAGATAGATAGATAGATAGATAGATAGATAGATAGATAGATAGATAGATAGATAGATAGATAGATAGATAGATAGATAGATAGATAGATAGATAGATAGATAGATAGATAGATAGATAGATAGATAGATAGATAGATAGATAGATAGATAGATAGATAGATAGATAGATAGATAGATAGATAGATGGATGGATGGATGGATGGATGGATGGATGGATGGATGGATGGACGGATGGACGGATGGATGGATGGACGGACGGACGGACGGACGGACGGACGGACGGACGGACGGACGTACGGATGGGTGGACGGATAAAGGTTTAAATTGTCTGCAGTACACAAAGCAAAGCTTGGCATTATAAAACAATCGTTAGATATTGCGTGCTACAGGAACGAATGTAGTACGAATTAGTGTGCGAACAGCCAACTGTTGTCACACAGATAGAAGTATCACAGTAAATCGAGCAGACACTAGGATATCGCTTAAAAGCGTGTCCCCAGAACGCTACATCGTCTAAACGATAGTTTTTAATCATGCGTAACGTTGGTGCTCACGAACTTTGGCCACGTCACACAGAAGTTCCCAAACGGTGGCCCATACTACCCAACGTGAACGCCAATTAGCGAAATATGCACACAATAGTTAACGATTGCCCACAGTTGGTCAAACTAAACAAACAATTAGCTACCATCTGGCTTAGAACGAGCCTATATCAGCCAACCTTAACGGACCTTTTACCAAAATGGGCTTGTACTACCCAACAGCAAGATAGTGTTTGTCATCTGCTACCGAAGACTGTTTACTGCAGAACCACGCTAGTGAAATGTTGCCCAGCCAGTGCTGATTTTATGCGAATAAATGCGGTATATATCGTCACAAGTCTCATTTGATTCTTTCCGTTTTCGTGCTTGTGAAAGTCTACGAACATGTACCAACTGACCTACATAATCAAAACATATATCGAAATGAAACTATATATTGGGCCACATCGCTAGTCTGGTCATGTCTATTTTATTAAGAGGACAGTTGTCATTATTTCATCATCATCATAATCATCATCAGCCTGACTACATCCACTGCAGGACAAAGGCCTCTCCCATGTTCCGCCAGTTAACCCGGTCCTGTGCTAGCTGCTACAGACTAATACCCGCAAACTTCTTAATCTGATCTGCCCATCTAACCTTCATTCTCCCCCTAACCCGCTTGCCTTCTCTGGGAATCCAGTTTAGTTACCCTTAGCGACCAGCGGTTATCCTGTCTACGCGCTACATGCCCGGCCCATGTCCATTTCTTCTTTGTAATTTCAGCTACAATATCCTTAACCCCCGTTTGTTTCCTAATCCACTCTCCTCTCTTCTTGTCTCTTAAGATTACACCTACCGTTTTTCTTTCCATTGCTCGCTGCGTCGTCCTCAATTTAAACTAAACCATCTTAGTAAGTCTCCAGGTTTCGGCTCCGTAGCTAAGTACCGGCACGATACAGCTGTTATATATTTTCCTCTTGAGGGATAGTGGCAATCTACCTGTCATAATATGAGAGTGCTTGCCAAATGTGCTCCACCCCATTCATATTCTTCTAGTTACTTCAATCTCGTGGTTCGGCTCCGCGGTTATTACCTGCCCTAAGTAGACATAGTCTTTTACAACTTGAAGTGCACTATTACCTATCTCGAAGCGCTGCTCTTTTCCGAGGTTGTTGTACATTACTTTCGTTTTATGAAGATTAATTTGAAACCCACCTTTCTGCTCTCCTTGTCTAACTCCGTAATCATGAGTTGCAATTTGTCCCCTGAGTTACTCAGCAATGCAATGTCATCGGCGAAGCGCAAGCTACTAAGGTACCCTTCATTAACTCTTATCCCTATCTGTTCCCATTCTAGGCTTCTGAAAACCTCCTGTAAGCACGTGGTAAATGGCATTGGGGAGATTGTGTCCCCCTGCCTTACACCCTTCTTGATTGGTATTCTGCTGCTTTCTTTATAAAGCACTATGGTAGCTATTGATCCCCTGTAGATTTCTTCCAGGTTGTTTATATATACTTCATTGACGCCCTGATTCCGCAGTGTCTGCATGACGGCTGATATTTCTACTGAATCAAACGCCTTCTCGTAATCTATGAAGGATATGTATAGTGGTTGGTTATATTTTGAGCATTTCTCTATTACCTGATTGATAGTATGAATGTGGTCGATTGTTGAGTAGCCTGCTCGAAATCCTGCTTGTTCCTTTGGTTGATTGAATTCTAATGTTTTCTTTACTCTGTTAGCAATTACCTTTGTAAATAGCTTGTATACTACAAAGAGCAAGCTAATCGGCCTGTAATTCTTCAAGTCCTTGTCATCTCCTTTCTTATGTATTAAGATGATGTTAGCGTTCTGCCAAGACTCCGGTACTCTTCCCGTCAGGAGACACCTCGTAAACAGGGTGGCTAGTTTTTCTAACACAATCTGTCCTCCATCTTTCAGCAGATCTGATGTTACCTGATCCTCACCAGCAGCGTTGTCTCTTTGCATTCTCTGCAAAGCTTTCCTGACTTCTTCTATCATTACTGGTGGGGTGTCATCTGGGTTATTGCTAGTTCTTATAGTACTAAAGTCGTGGTTGTCCCGGCTACTGTAAAGATCTCTGTAAAACTCCTCCACTATTTTAACTATCCTATCCATATTGGTAGTTATTTTGCCTTCTTTTTCCCTTAGTGCATACATCCGATTTTTGCCTACCCCAAGTTTCCTCTTCACTACTTTGACGCTTCCTCCGTTTTTCAGAGCGTGTTCAATTCTCTCCATGTTATACCTTCTTACATCGGATACCTTACGCCTATTAATCAACTTCGAAAGCTCTGCCAGTTCTATTTTGTCTGTTGTACTTGAGACTTTCATGACTTTACGCTTCTTAATGAGATTCTTCGTTTCCTGGGAAAGCTTGCCAGTGTTCTGTCTAACTACCCTGCCTTAACTTCCACTGCACACTCCGTAATGATACTCGTCACATTATCATTCATTGTATCTGTGCTAAGGTTGGTTTCCTCACTAAGAGCCGAGTACCTGTTCTGAAGCAAGACTCTGAATTCCTGTACTTTCCCTCTCAGTGCTAGCTCATTGATTGGCTTCTTGCGTATGAGTTTCTGTCGTTCCTTTCTCAAGTCTAGGTGAAATCGAGACCGTACTATTCTATAGTCACTGCATTGTACCTTGCCAACCACTTCCACATCCTGCACAATGCCTTGGTGTGCACTCATTATAAAGTCTATTTCGTTCTTATTTTCACCACTAGGGCTCCTCTATGTCCACTTGCGGTTTCCTCGTTTTCGGTAGAAGGTATTCAAAATACGTAAATTATTGCGTTCTGCGAATTCTACTAGTAGCTCTGCTCTGGCGTTTCTAGTACCGATGCCATAATCTCCTACTGCCTGCTCCTTCCCTACCTTTGCATTAAAGTCTCCCATCACTATTGTATACTGTGTTTTTACCATACTGATTGCCGATTCCACGTCTTCATAGAAGCTATCAACTGAAGCGTCATCATGGCTAGATGTAGGCGCGTAAGACTGTACCGCCTTCATCTTGTATCTCTTATTCAGTTTAATTACAATACCTACCACCCTCTCATTATTGTTATAGTATTCCTCTATGTTGCCAGCTATGTTTCTGTGAATTAGGAGCCCCACTCCCAGTTCTCTTCTGTCAGCCAAGCCCCGATAGCAAAGGATGTGCCCATTCTGTAGCACCGTATAGGCCTCGTCTGTCCTCCTAACCTCACTGAGCCCTATTATATCCCATTTAACACCCTCTAGCTCCTCTAATAGTACAGCTAGACTTCCCTCATTAGACAAGGTTCTAGCGTTAAACATTGCCAAGTTCAGGTTCTAATGGCAGCCTGTCCGGATCCAGAGATTCTTAGCACCCTCTGCTGCGTTGCAGATCTGAGCACTGCCATGGTCAGTTGCTTCGCAGCTGCCGAGGACTGAGGGCCGTAAGTTATTTGACGTATGCATGTGAGAGGTAGTGGCCAGATACTGCACCAGGGTGCCCAATCCTTCTCTGGTGAGGGAGTGCATTCGCGGCGGTGGTTACCGGTGAGGCCGCACCCGAGGCCTCATAATGCAGTTCCATCACCACGCGGATTTTTTATCTGGTTGGGAGCTGCGCGGTACCGGGATTTGAACCACGGACCTTTCGCATGCGAGGCGGATGCTCTAACCAATACGCCATCGCTATCATTTTGTAGCGGATGGTTTTTTTGTTAACAACCATTCTTTAACACATCAAGATATGTGAAAATGTGAATATAAATCAAATCAAATCAAGTCAGATCATTTTATTTTCCCAGAAAGAAACAGGTTTTGGAGAGGTTCACTGGCTAAAAGCTGTTTACGGACAGCTTGACGTGATCAGTGAACCCCATACAAAGCAGTTGGGACAACGACAAAGATGTGTATAACCATAAAGACCATAAGCTAACATTACAATACCGAATAGCAAAAGAGGCGGAATCATCCTAGCTGCTCGTCTTCTGCTTCGTACAAAACTGATGAAGCCGGAAAACAATTAAGCAAAAAAAATCATTATATCACAGTTCAGAAAGCACAACTGTTATCTATGATTCTCACTTGAAGTTGTGAACAATTAAAGTAAACGAACTCTACACTTTCTGTTGCTGGGATATTTCGTGCTTCTGAAACTCTACGAGCATATACCAACTGACCTATATAATCAAAATTTACATCAAAATGAAACTATAGAGTGTAGCAATTACGCCCAAGGGTTAGTGCCTGACATTGACGCCATAGCATTAGAAAGCTCGTTTCGCGGAAATCTTGACGTCGATGGTCACGTTGACTCCAATCGATCATCTTGACCATGACCTAAAGACCGAGAAAGACCCAAATAAAATTAATAAATATTCACGAGTCCGAGGAAGGATCAAACCCAGGCTTTATGCGTGCCGCACAGGGGTTCCACTGCATCACCCCCATATTTGTTGAAACTGCTTTCAAAAGAAAAAACGAAACACTATACGATTGTCATCTCGTGTTAGGGGTCTCGTTAACTCATCATATATTGCGTTGCAGAAGCGTAGGTTCACGGCAGGCGTCAAAACATGTGAATTTAGCAATGAATGGGTGTTTCCAAGTCCCACCTATTACAAAGGGCTCAGGAATATTTATAACTAGCAGCCGAACTGTCAACGATGTGAATAGCTGCGTAATCTCGCGCGTTGCTCTGCGTTCGCTATCTGTCTGCTGAGTCACAAAAGAAAAAAAATTTTTTGGCATGCAGTGAGGACCTAAAATCTGTTCTTACGATCGGGACTCAGTGATGCTTTGAAACAGCCAGTGTTACGCGCAGACAAGTCGAGTGCGCTTTAGACATGAAGCAAGAACCGAAGCAGGTTAGCAGTTCCGAAGGCGAAGAGCACAAAGATGGATTACTCTATCTCGACCTATACTATGGAGGCTCAAGCTCAAGCGTCCTCCATTTTTTTTTGTCCTGCGGCAGTCAAGGTGATCTCCCTGATTGATTAATTAATTGAATAATTGACTGCTTGATTGCTTGATTGACTGATTTATTTATTTATTTATTTATTTATTTATTTATTTATTTATTTATTTATTTATTTATTTATTTATTTATTGGTTGTTTGATTGATAGGTATGTAGGGTTTAACGTCCCAAAACCACCATATGATTATGAGAGACGCCATAGTGGAAGGTTCCGGGACCACCTGGGGTTCTTTAACGTGCAACCAAATCAGAGCACACGGGCCTACAGCATTCCCGCCTTCATCGGCAATTTAGCCACCGCAGCCGTGATTCGATCCCGCGACCTGCGGGTCAGCAGCCGAGTACCTTAGCCACTAGACCCCCGTGGCGGGGCAGGTGATCTCACTGTCTTCTTATGCATTGCACATTTAAATAAAGCCATGGTGGACGATCGAATGCACGGAAAATGAAGAATAGAAAAAAGTGCTCAATATCGCCGTAGAATATACAACTGAACTTTATGAAGTTTTGAAAATACCTCCAAAAAAGTTATGTTTATTCATAGGCTGCAGGATCTAATAATCTCATCTAGAAATTATATCACCAAACTTTACTTATATTTTAAAACCTGCAAGCGCGTAGACCAAGACAACGAAAGCGGAGAACCCGACAAATCATTCTTATTGCCGAAACAGTTTCAAGCAATTTTATGCATTTCTGGCAGAACACCTGCTTGTTAGGTAGAAAGCATGGTTTTTGGTTTGGTCGGAAACCACGGTACTTATTTGCATATCTCGCTGACAATCAACAATCGAGACACCAACTTTGCTCACTTTGCAAACCCAGTTTCATTCCGCCAGAGAACGTAGACACATTGGCTCCCCCGAACTATGTTCGCTCATAGGCATGATAAAATTTCGTATTGAAACTGTTTCATCATTTATGCCACAATGGATATGCGATAACAAGTCGTGGTATGCAGAGCAACACATCTTTGAAGGAAAAAGTGGTACACATGTCAAAGGAATTTGCGATGGAATCTGCCTATGACGCATCTTTCGTTACGACTGCCCATGAACGAATTATTTTGCGTCGATTATTTCTTCACTATACTGGCACTGCCGTGGTGGTCTAGTGACTAAAGTACTCGGCTGCTGACCCGCAAGTCGCGGGATCAAATCCTGGCTGCCGTGGCTGCATTTTTTATGAAGGCGGAAATGCTGTAGGCCTGTGTGCTCAGA
Organism: Rhipicephalus microplus; assembly: GCF_043290135.1. Classification (NCBI taxonomy): domain Eukaryota; kingdom Metazoa; phylum Arthropoda; class Arachnida; order Ixodida; family Ixodidae; genus Rhipicephalus; species Rhipicephalus microplus. The sequence goes on along the minus strand of NC_134707.1, from coordinate 82,617,905 downwards.
TTTGGGGGAACGCTAAAGAACCCCAGATGGTCAAAATTTCCGGAACCCTCCACTACGGCGTCTCTCGTTATCATATGGTGGTTTTTGGAACGTTAAGCCCCACATGTCAATCAATGATCGTCGCTGTAGTGTTCTGCATTTGACTCATCGCGGAAAGCATATTAAAATTCGAATAACTTTCCACTACGCATATGCTAGCTTTGTTTATAATGGTATTGACCTAAAGGCGTTCCTGACTGTTGCAATGCATGTCCATGTCGTGCTTTATATAATGTAAAACCGTCCACAGAAGATTGCGTAACGTGGGCTACAGTGTAAATGTGAATTTCCATGCAGTTTGAGCACGGCACTTCTAACGAAGCAGCTAGCTGCATGCGTCGCCGCCACGACAGGCTTGAACATGAATTTCGAGCCTATAGTGTGTTCTCAAACAAAGTGGTGCTATAGCTTTCTCAGAAATTTCACGTCCCGCTAGTACTTGGGTTTGGATGTAGATATTTAGGCGCATAATCTTGTTTTTGAGTTCTTACAAATAATGACCGCCAGCGTATATATATTTAAACACGTGTGCTTAAACAATTGAGCTCGAACTGCTAGAATATATACAGTCATACTGTCGAACGTGAGTTTCGTCCTTAAATTCATTGCATTTATACGCGGTACATGCACTTGGCGGTAGTGTTCAATTTGCACAGCTATACGGCGAAGTACTCTTTGTATATTACCATGGTGCTTTGCTAAATGATGAAGACAACATAGCTTATGAAGTGATTGTTCTTTATATTTGTTTTATGTTCACATATATGTCACGTCAGTACCGCTGACTCTGCGAGAGAATTTGAGAGAGTGCTTCGTTAAAATTCTAAAGCAGTGAAGTAAGGCACCCGACGCGTGAAGTGAAAAGTTGTTCTCTCCTGAAGAGTAATTGCAACATTTAAATATTGTGCGTAATCTCTTACGCCTCTTCCTTTTACCGCCGTCAAATGAAACCCAATAAGTGGCAAGATGATGATGATAATGAAAACCTTTTTTTTTTTACTGAAAGGTTTCTGGACAGATTTGGCAATGATAGAGTGCACGTTATCACCGCTTATATGCGCGCACACGGTGTGGCAGATTCGCGCATGTTTACGGTGGTGACTGAACGGCTCACTTCCCGCGCCAACTGTCATACGACTGTCATTTGAGGCAAGTAACAGCTAATTCTACTCTGACTGCCGAAACCTTCCCAAGTGTTGTTGAATGTTCGAATCAACTTCTATAAACACTGCGAATGATGAAGCGCAGATATGAATAAATGGTCCACATGTTTTATTCGCAAATCAGATTTTGACAAACGGGCAACCACCGTTCCGCTAGGACTGGTTTTAGTTTAGGTGACAACGCAAGTAAATAGGACGAGTAAAATATACAGCACCTCTTACAAAAGGTGCAACGTGTCTACACGTCGTATCCAGAGCATATTTCAGATAGTCTTAGACACCTTCAGCGTAGGTTTAGGTGGACATTAAAGAACATCATGATTGATTGATTGATGATTGATTTGTGGGGTTTAACGTCCCAAAACCACCATATGATTATGAGAGACGCCGTAGTGGGGGGGGGGGGGCTCCGGAAATTTACACCACCTGGGGTTCCTTAAAGTGCACCCAAATCTGAGTACACGGGCCTACCATTAAAGAACACCAGGTGGTCGTAATTTAAAAAGCCTTACACTACCGCGTTCTTCAAAGACATATCGTATTGTTAGGACGTTAAACAGCAGTTAATATAAATTAGGCACTAAAAGAAGCGACTGAACTCATTTATATGAGCAATACATATTAATAAAAATGTAGCTGATCCCCCTTTTTTTAGAAATGCGTATAACACGACAGAGAAACGCGCCTTCATTGAGGTAGTTGAACGTTTATCATGCATTGTTTCGCACAAGTCCAAAAGAACGAATGCTACAGCAAGAAATTACAAAGTTATGCAAATAGCGACAAACAGCAGCAACACTAAACTTGCAGCGCGCGCGTCAAGCAGAAAGGATGCACTGAAGGAGCATACACAGGACGAGCGCAGACTGTCAACTCTCACAGCTCGACGCTTTTAGCATGCTCTTTAAACAGAAAGAAAGGCGCACGAAATGGACGCACAAGTACACACAGGGCAAGCGTGCACCACTGTCACAATTCTTATTTCTTCGTGTGTGAGCAGCGTGCTACTTTCGTAAACGCGGCCACGGCAGCAAGCGAAGTGACTTTCGTGTTCTCCCGAATCACGAGTCTGGTCAGTGCGTGCGCTGGAGAGACCGCGCTACGTGTGAGCGGCGCTCCTCGAAACGCGAGAGGCGACGCCCTGAGTGGGTCCAACACGCGCTGGTAGTGCCATCTCGCTACTGATGACAAAAACTCATCGAAGCTTCGGAGATCTAAGAACCATTATATGGTATATGGTGTATGTAAATGCTAGACGTTTGCAGTCACGTACGTTTTGTAGCATAATGACTTGCGCTACGACCTGAGGTTCCAGAGGTCGCTGGTTCCACGCCCCATGACATTGGCTGTGGGTATCATTTTTTCTGTTAATGTGTTAGTATATATTTACAACGTCATATCTGGGGTGGAAATACGTCAGCGGAGTCGTGGTGGACTTCGGCATACAACACTTTTGTGTTAAATGCGCTAGAAAGATGAAGACCTACTCGTATTGTCTATGTTTTTTTTTGTCCTGTTTATTATCTTGAATTCCAACTAGCCCAGGCGATCATTTTTATAAACACTATCGGGAACATTTTCTTCTTCATCAGCATCTTTGCTGGTGTAGTTGGCTAGAGTGGCAATCATTACATCGTGAAGCACATGAGCTGCTTTGCAGCTGAGTAGGAAATCATCGTGGTGGAAATTTCTCGTCGAAAGAACGTAGTTTAGCACTACCCCTGCGTCAAGCGCTCGCACAAGGTCGGCGACGTCTACTGGATTGGCGATCTTGTCTCGAACAGCCGAAAAGAGGGCCACTGGAACGCTTATGCGTTCCAGTGGGTATTCAGGAGGCTCTGCCTGGAATAGAACATATCAGCTTAATTACTTCACATGTGTCAATTCGGGTATATGGTGTATTGATCCACCAGCCGAACACATGAAAGCTTGTAAAAGAGTCTAAAAATGCATGCAATCATTCAGCAGTTCTTTACCGGTGGATACTGCAGAGTTCAGAAAGATTGCTCTCAGTGTCCGTGACCTTCGACACACCAAAAAAGTTCTCTAAGTTTACGTGCTCGGTCTCAGCTTATGTCAAAGCAGCGGCGCGAAAATAAAGCGAGTCAAGAAATGCTAGCGCTCATGCTTAGCTGCCCACTGTTGTCGTTTACTCGAGCACTGGACATTACTGCTAAGGTCACGCGAAAAGTCTGAAGCCATCTGTGGGCACTACTAGCAAAAAAATCAGTGGTTGCTTCCTAAGGCTGCCGCTGTGAAAACATTGGTTACTTCGCATACGAGGCTTTGCAATTTTTCAAGCCCTGGTAGCTGAGACAACTTGTTGAAGAGAATGTTACTTTCATCGAAGTATTACATGCCCGTAAGTGGTTGAACTAATACTTAAAAAAAGAGTATCTAACCCTCCGCTGGGTCAACGAAATAAACAGCTATCGCTTGGGCAAAACGCTTTTCAGAATGTGAAAGAATGTCGTGGTGGGTCACCCAGGTCGTCTCAGTTGTCTTAAGTGGTTTCGAGAAATTCACTATCTTTTTATGGAAATTTCAATCAATTAAATTAAAAAACGCACAGCCACTTAGCTTTCTGCAGGTGGAAGACCAGCGAGGCTCGTTGCCTTTTTTCATTAAATTGTGAATTTTCTCCCTATGAACACCATTTTACCTATCAACGTATTCATTTCTCCTTTGAGAGCACACTGGCTACCGCCCCGGGTGATGCGACAAATGGAGATGAACTAAAGCGTGGCGAAACCAGCCTGTCCTCGATGTGATTTATTGTCGAAGGTGCTCTGGTACAAAAAGAATGGGGTGTGTGTGCTTTTCTGTCTGTCTCTAAATCAAAATAACAAAAAGAAAATTGGGTAGTCTGCTCTAATATGAGGTGTGAAAGGTTCAAGCCAATCTAGTGCAGATGAGAACGGGAAATATCCCAAGGTAACTTTTGAAAAAAAAAACTAAGTTTTTTATAAAAAAAGAAGGAATAAACCTAATGAGTGCGGGGTGCAAGTGCAAACAATTAACCGATTAGGTTTTCAGGAAGAAGCAGGCCTACAGGCATCAGCTGTGTATTTCCCTAATTTCAGTATTTGGGTTTCGTGCGTGTATTTGTATGTGCGTGTGCTTGTATGTCTGTGTGTTAATTTAAGAAGCGTTTCTGTTCAATGCGGGAAAGTCAAAACATGACGGTGGGTTGGGATGTGAGCCAGTGCGTGGCAGTGAGCTAATGTCAACTGGTACAACACTCGGCAGCAACGAGTAGCTACTCGTCCCACCTATCAGCCTTGCTCGACGCAGCGTACCTCCCGAGGAAACTTTGTATGGAAGCACCCTGCTTTACTGGTTTGTAAATGTTTCTTGTTGTTACAGTATGATAATTTTAGTTTCGCTCTACGCAACCCATAAGCTTTTATTGCGCGAAGGTTTTGACAGTGAGTGAAAACTATTTAGGACAACTATCCGTTGTCAAAATGTCAAAAGTACCTCACCTTTCCATATTTAAGGAGGTTGTCCACCTTTCCGTTGTCGTACATCGCAAATCGCTTTGACTTCGCGACCTGGAAATGCAGAAGTTTCGCTGAAAATTATTATAACTTATGGGCTGACTGCATCCTCGTCATACAATTGCAGATTTTTCACGCACTGTACTGGTGTTCATGAAAATACTAGTGCGCAAAAATGGCCAAATTACGTTCGGGAGCATCCAACTAATTTACCAAAATGAAAATCACCTACATTTCATACGCTATTCCATAAACCAACCGGGATTTTTATTCTCAGTTCTTCTGCCGTGGGCACTGCCTATCATTATTTCGCAGTAGATAAAATAAAGCTATGGGATACCCAGCCAGTAAGGCATTTCGATAAGAGTGCAATGTACTAACCATGTAGGTAGTTTTCGTCTACCTTAAAAAAAGTGAGGAGTTGAAAGTTAACCCGGAGTCCCACACTACAGCGTGTTTCGTATTTCTATCATGACTATGACACATTCTACACGAGAATTACTGTTCTTTTGTGAGCTCGCTAAAACTCTAGTTACATTGCACAAACGCCAAGTTGATATCGAGATAAACGTAATTACGAATCAACAATAGGTTAATAATCTGCGATCAGTCTAAATGCAAACTCTAACAAGCACTTGCTTTTAGGAGCGAAGCTCTTAAGGCGTGGGCTGTGCGTCCCTTGTATGTAGCCACCTCTCGTTCAGTTCTTGCAGTGTTCACTAGATGGCGGTACTTGTAGCTGACGGCATTAAGTATTACGCTAGCCACCACCCGATCTAAAGGGTACAGCCATATCCATCCATCCATCCATCCGTCCGTCCGTCCGTCCGTCCGTCCGTCCGTCCGTCCATCCATCCATCCATCCATCCATCCAAAAGATGCAAGATGTTATAAACTAGACGGCGGTACGTGTAGTTGATTATGAAAGATGCGAGGTGTTATAAAATAGGAATGATGCCACATATGGCGCGTGTCATCGTTCGATATAGTGCGGCGACGTACGCTAGGTGGAGCGTTGCAGTAAAATTGAGTGGGCAAAATGTACGGAGGATTCATGGTTTACCAGGTTTACCTCCGGAGCTTCGCCCACTCATCATCATTCACTTCGTGGATATGGTGGCACTTTTTTTGATGAGTCAGTTGTATACAAGTCTGAAGTGATTATACCAGCCACTCTCTTTCCGAACGTTGGCAGAAAGAAAAAAGCCGCCGTCGGGTAGGTCAAACGTTCCCTTCTTGCTTGCGGACTTTTGCACAAAACCTGAACGATGTAGTTCACTATAGTTGGTAAAAGAATAGCAGAATGTGCGACTATAGCCAGACCTTCTGACTTTCAGCTGCCCGTTAGCGCTAGAGTGACACGTATCAAAAAGCGCGGGTGTGGTGGACGTTCAGTTCCGTGGACAAAGGGGTGATACGCAAGCTGTATGAGGAACTGACGACTCTTCTATGATATATACCTTCGCGCGACCCGTTTGTCTGAGCATTCTCAACTCACGTCCGCAAGCATGCACTCTTTGCAAAAATATACTAGTAGCTGTGCAGTTCGATAATCAATAGATCGTGCGGTGTGTTACTAGCCAGTTAATTCCTTGCATGCATCGCTGAACAAAACAAGAAAAGACAAAGAACCAAAGATGAGCACTCGTGTTTGTGGGATTGTTGTTCTGTCGTCTTTTTCAGCTTTGCACGCGAATTCAATCTGGAATACCAGCTAGACCGCACCGATACTGTACTTCCGGTAGCAACAGCAGCTATTAGTGCCGTTTCTAAAACTAGGCAACATGTATTGCTACATTTTTACCATTCTATAAGCTCTACGTCTTGCTCGGACTGCAGCGCCATTACACTCGCATCATCTTGCACATAAGTGGGCGCGCCTGTCTGTTACATTAGGTTAAACCGCAGTCCCACAGTACAGCGTGTGTCATATTTCTATCATGGCTACGACACATTCAATACAAGAATTACTGTTCTTTTGTGAGTTCTCTAAAAACTGTAGTTAGATTGCACGAACGCCGTGTTGATATCGAGACAAACGGATTCACAAATCAACGATAACTAATTGATCGGCGATCAGCCTAAATGCAAACTTTAATAAGCACCCCTGAGTTTACCTAATTTTATCACCCATTCTCTTCAATTACTATCATAGCTTCCCACGGCGCCGTATGATATTGCAAATGATAGAATACGAATGAAATAATGGTCACAAATATAGACTTCGTTAAAGACGACGTATTTATTTTACCCTGCATGGTTTAGGCGCAGCAAGTACTTTTCGCAGCAAGTATTACTGATCAAATGTAGCTACGACTAAAGCTTGGCCTATCGTTCACTTGTAAAAGATAGTTGGGGTACACAGGCAGGCTTTTTAATACCATTTGTGGGGGGCTGGCTGCGATGGCTAGAGAGAAGGACACAGAGGTGTGCTCGTGCTCTATAGAATACTGCGCTGTCTGACCGACCGACCGACCCGACCGACCACTTCTTTAAAGCCCTCGCTTTACAGCCCTCGCCTTCACTTTAAAGCCTTCGCTTGCTTTAAAAACTGCGTTATCAACGTAGGTGCTATGGCTTCCCCTTCACCCATGAAACTGACCAAGCTAAAGCGATGCGATTCTCTAAGGAACCAAGCTTTCACGCGTCACCGATGGTTGGTTAGTTTCATGTCCTAGGGTTGTACTGCATTGTGAACGATAGGAAGTGGTGTCTCAAATAATTGAAACAGAACTGTAAAGCACAAAAGCCGCGTCATCGAGTGTTCTGGTGCAACAAGGCCATCAGTTCTGGGATTATCACAAAGATAAAAAATAATGTTCAGGGTGCCAATACTCAACGCTTTGCCACGAGCCATGCATGATTGACTGACAAGGAATGTTATCATGTCAACATTTGGAAGGAACCGACATTTAAAATTTGTGAAACTCAACTTCTTAGAGGTGGCATTTCGAAGTGACATTCAACAAAGCAGTTTTCTCACAATGTGTTTTCCCGATCAGCATTCTTTCTTTTTTCAATTTTTGATGCGATCAAACATGTCTCCGTTCAGGTTTTGTTGCCACTTCATACCTGGACCAAATGATGAAGATTTTTTATCGAAGTTGCTTGATATGTATGGACCATATATACCGGGGTCCTTGTCTGAAACGAAGGCAAATTTCAGTTGCTGATATAAGCAAAATGAGTTGGTCTGAACATACGTATCAACACTATAACTTCATAATTGCGTGCGAGTGTAGCAAAAGAGTAGATACATTGCCTGACTACACCTGCGGGACCGTCTTAGCCAAACAAAAAGTGTAAAGTTTACTGAAGTTACTACAGATATGAATGCGCATAACAAACCAGATTAATACCTGACTGTCGTGACTGATTGTATATAAATTTACTGTGGCTATATTATATGTAGGAAAACATTCATATTTCATTTGTATATGTTAAGTTATTATTAGCTTTTATTGGCTCTATATTCGCTCGCACATTAAACACAAAACGCTCTTGTACGTGGTACAGAGTGACCACATTGCCACCCTGATCCCGGTACCTTCTGCATCACCAACACTTTCTTCAAGCCAACACACACCAGCACGTCTTAGGCGTAGAAATGTGAAACTACCTCGAGAATATCATGTCGACAAGGATATTTTAGCGCCCGTGTTCACAAGCACTCCTTGACTCGAACTCAACCTCAAGGAATCCTAGAGACTTTTGGAATTGCAGAAATCATAATGCGAGACAGTCCTCAAGGATCCCTCGAGGTCGAGTTTGAGTCGAGGAGCGTTTGTGAATGCTGGCCTAGATACCAGAATTGGAAGAACTTCAACATCATTCAAGACTCATGAATTGAGCCTGGAAATGAAAGATGGCATATGCCCTCTTTCTTTCTTGCCCGTGAAAGGCAACGAAAGGCACACCTACTAATGAAACATCGAACGATTGGATGCTGTGCTCCTCACAAATTCAGATATTTCATTATTCCACGGGCTTTGACACCAAGTTGCCGTATTGTGATAAATGTTCAGAGACAGGTATACTCCGTCCTAACCTGAGCATGTTGTGCAAATGTAAAAGAAAGCAGCATTACCATACAGTACGGGCGATATTAGCTCAATAAACTTTCATGACCATGATATTCAGGTACTAAAATAAAGTGTTTGAATTCCCCTGATACATGCCTAATGCTCTGTATGAGCGTTACAATTCCTCTCAATTTGTGTGAAGTTTGTTAAGTGAATTGAAAAAGAACTGAAGCAGGGCTACTATCAGAAAGTATCTTTTATGTTCTCATAGACCTTCACTAAGCACACGCTTGATTCGCAAATGAAGCACCGTGTACAAAACATTCAAAACTGCGAATACAGTAATATTGAATTGTACACATAAAAATTAAAAACACTTCATTTGTTTTATTCGTGAATCTCATTAAACACAGCACGGAAAGTCCCCCCTCCCGCCCTTTATTGAGCCTGAAACACTGATTGTAGCAGGGTACTACTAGATGGCCCTACATAAATCCCAGGAGAGCCCAAGTTAGAGTCATGTTTTCACAACGTCCTGCAAGATTCCAAAGTTCACATTTACAGTATACTACGATAATGCGGCACCAGTAGATAAGCTCTGAAATGAAATTCCTTCTATAGTGGTGCGATACAATGCTATAGCTGTATGAGGCTCCTCAGCGAATCGAGAGCAGTTGCTGGATTGAATGGCACGTTGGTGACTAAACTTGAAACAACGTCAACTGATCGCATCGCACGAATCAAGTCACTGATTTCATAAATCCATCATTCACACTCCAATGGCGCGGCCCCGTCACCAAGCTTACCTTGTTCACCTGCTCAGGAGTGGCTGCTAGGGCTATAAATAGCGTCGCAGAGCAAATCACTCCACCGAAAATGCTGCACAAAGGTTTACCGGTAGCTTCTGCCGCCCCTGTGAAGCTAAAGTAACCGCGCTTTCCAAAGGGATCAATGAGAGGCTGAAAATAGATAGTAAGCAAGCTGTGTAAAAAAGATCAAGAGTGCATGTATTGATACTCTAGCTTAAGCTGCGGGAAATTAAAGAGAATAATAGTATAGAATTTAAACACGACGCTCTTTTTGCTTTCTTTAGAGATTTATAGGACTCGTATATTTTGAAAAAGTGGAACACACAAGGAGAACTCGTGTCAAAGATTCCAATAAATATGCGAACAAAATGAGGCGCTTCTAGAATGAAACTGCTGTAGTACAAAATAGGCGTGTATTGCTGGCGTGTATTTATTTATTTATTTATTATTTATTTATTTACTCTATCATTTATTCATTCACTTTAAGACGTTTAACAGGCCCCATGTGCAGTATGGCGTCAAGGAGTGTCGCAGAGCAAAAACAAACAAAAACAAAAAACTTATACGCGAGTGTCAAGAGAGAGAGAGAGTGTGTGAGAAAGGAAAGGCCGGGAGGTTAGCCAGATATTGGCATCCGGCTTGCTACCCAGCGCTGGGAGCGGGGAAGTACGGGCAAGAAAGAGGGGGAAGATAGAGAAAAAAAAAACCGCACGCGCACTCATAAGACAACGAAAACACACGCAGGAAGGGCGTCCTAGCTACAACCGTTCAGTAAGGCCGGTCGATCAAAAAAGTGTAGTAGCGCTTTCAGGGCCTTCTTCTGGGAAGTCGCGTCCTGTCGATACTGCAGAATCCCCTGCTCTGACAGAGGTTGATCATCTAATTTGTTGAGTTCCTTGCGAAGGCATAGTCGTTGTTTACTATATGCTAGGCAGTCACAAAGAATATGTTGGATTGTTTCCTCTTTGCTACAGTGGCCACAGGCTGCGGTGTCGGCCATCCCAATGCGGAAAGCGTAGGCGTTGGTAAACGCAATGCCCAACCACAGCCTACATAACAGGCTCTGGTCTGCTCGGCAAAGCATCGACGGGACTTGAAGACTTAGCGTAGGGTCAAGCGAGTACAGTCGGGCATGCTTGAAGTGTGGCTGATTCCATTGTGATATGGTTTCCTGGCGAGCAAGCCTGTGGAGCTTTCATGCAGCATCTGTCCTAGAAAGTGGTAGTCGTAGTTTATGATCTTCTGTGTGGGCTGAGCGGGCAGCTTGATCGGCCCGTTCATTTCCGATGACTCCGCAGTGATTGGGCAACCACTGAAATGTAATTTGGTGCCCTTTCTCAGTCGGATGGTTTATAACTTCTGCTATCTCTAGTACCAGCTGCTCGTGTGGTCCACGGCGTAAGGCTGATAGCAGAGACTACAGTGCCGCCTTCGAGTCGCAGAAAATAGTCCACTTGCGTGTAGGTTGATCAACTACAATCTGCAACGCGGCACGAAGTGCGGCCAATTCTGCTGCCGTTGATGTTGTTGCGTGAGATGTCTTGAATTTAATTGTCGTGGCCAACCTCGGTATCACTACTGCTTCTGTAGAGCTGTCCGGCTGAACCGATCCGTCAGTGTATATATGTGTCGAGTCTTGGTATTTCTCATACAAGAACCGGCTCTCAAACAGTGTGAGCTGTTTAGGAGCCGGTGACGACAAATTGACCTTTTTCTTGACGCCAAATATGTTAATATTAATCATTGGTTGAGCGAGGCACCATGGCGGAGTCACAGGTCTAGCGGCAGGAGATAACGAAGTTGGGATCGACTCATCATGTGCGGTCACAGTTTTGCAGTAAGATGTCCATGGTCGGACCACTGGTAGAGAAGCTAGGTGATGTCGAGGAGTTCGAGCAAGGTGTCGTATATGTGTCCTCAGCACTTCAACATTAATGTGGGTCTTGATGAGGTTGTCCCTTGTTATGGCGATAGTTGCCGCTGTTGACGCACTTTGGGGCAAGCCTAAACATATCCGGAGTGCTTGAGCCTGAACACTTTGAAGCATTCGTATGCTTGTTTTACTTGCGCTGGTTAACACAGGTAGGCTGTACCGAAGGAATCCAAGGAAAAGAATCCAATTATAGTCGCAACATAGCAGTTGTGGACATTCCCCACTTCTTTCCAGCGAAGAACTTGAACAAATGACAGATGCCTGTCAATCGCCTTTTCATGTATGATACATGTGAGCTCCATGAGAGGTCTCTGTCAAATATAACACCTAGGAACTTGTATGATTGGAGGTGACGTATCCTTTCGCTGTTTATCAGAACGCTGTAGTTCTGCATTGGTTTGCGCGTAAATGCCACAAGTGCACATTTCTCAGAAGAAATTTCCAGACCTCGTTGACTGAGATAAATGGCAACTTGAGTGGCAGCTCTCTGAAATCGCGCTCGCAGCTGTAGACGTGTTACTGCAGACGTCCAAACGCAGATGTCGTCCGCGTACATTGACAATCTGACAGTACTTAGCAGATGCTCATTGAGAGCTATTAGCGTCAGGTTGAATAGTACAGGGCTTAGTATGCCACCCTGGGGAACACCACGGTGGCTGTAATGTAGCGAAGTGTCACCATCCTTGGTTCTCACGAAAAAGGATCGCTCAGAGAGATAGCTGCGTAGCCTCTGAAACATCCGACCACCCACTCCTACCTCCTTGAGAGCGGTGAGAACAGCTTCATGTGTGACGTTGTCGTACGCCCCTTTAACATCAAGAAATAAAGAAGCGCAGAGACGCTTACCGCCTTTTTCGTGTTGCACGTAGCTGACCAGGTCTATGACGCTATCAATTGATGACAGGCATAGCGTCCGGTCATCAATAGCGACCGGACGCTATGACGGGTGAAATTCTGTCATAGCGTCCGGGTAGATGTTGTGATGCTCCAGGAACCATTCTAGCCGTCCAAGTACCATCCTCTCCATCACTTTGCCCAAGCAACTAGCCAGTGCAATCGAGCGGTATGATGTGAGCACCGACGGTGACTTGCCAGGCTTCAGTAATGGAACCAAACGACTGGTCTTCCAGTTAACTGGGAGGGTGCCCTCTCGCCACGAATCGTTGTATATCTCGAGGAGGGCACTCCTCGCACACTCACCAAGGTGACACAGTGCTCTGTATGATATTCCATCAGGCCCGGGTGCTGATGTCCGTCTACACAAAGCCAGTGCTGCTTTAAGCCCATGAATAGAAAAAAATTGGTCCATGTGGTGATCGTGTGATGTCGTGCCACCACGTGAGAGCGTAGAGATGTTGGTATCTGCGAGTTGACCAGATAAGTTGGCATAGAACTCTTCTGCCACGTCGACCTCCGATCTCTGTTGAGAGAGGGCTAGAGCCTCGAATGGAGACCGCTGAATGGGAGCTGTCCGGAGCCCTCTTATTGTCCTCCACAAGTGTGATAATGATAAAGGCTTGCGAGGATCTAACGACGCGCAGAAGGCTGACCAACGTTGTGACTCTAGCTTGTCTATCTGGCGTTGTATCTTCTTCTGAAGACGTCTAGCGATTCGTAAATCGTCGATTGCTTTCGTGCGTCGGTACCTTCGTTCCGCACGCCGTCGGAGAGCCTGAAGTCGTTCTAATTCCACATCAAATTGGGTTACTCTCGAAGAGCATGTGAGGGTGCACACTGTGTCTTGCACTGTGGACTTGATCACCTCTTCTAAGTCAAATGAGGTGTTCTCTTGATAGCGTTCTTCCATGAGAGATTCAAACTTGGTCCAGTCCACTCTTTGGATAGTTTCGCGTACCTTGCAAGGTGATAATCCTCTGATCTTGACATATGTCGCAATGTGGTCGCTCCCATGTGTTTCTATGTCCGCAAACCATCCGGCACATCTGACGAGACTTCGAGAAACAAAAGCCAAGTCAAGGCAACTGCTGTATCCAGGGCCACGTAAAAATGCTGGGCTGCCATCATTTAACAAGCACAGCTCGTTGCCTGAAGCAAATGTTATCAGACTTCTACCCTTTGCGCTGTTCCTCGGGCTCCCCCATAGCGTATGGTGGGCGTTGAAGTCTCCGATGATCACCCATGGGCCAGGAGTGGATGATAAGATGTGTCCTAGTCTTCTGTGGTCAAATCTACTTGATGGCGACAGGTATGCACCGACAACAGTGACAATAAGACCCTTTTTCTTCACTGTTAAGCATATATATTGGTTATCGTTGTCAGGTGGTACAGACCGAAGAATGTAGGTCAGGTCACGTCGAATAAGCAGCAGGACTTTGCTGTTTCCACTATAACAAGCCGACATAAATGATTCGTATCCCGAGAGTCTCATAGCACTCGATAAACTTGGCTCGCAGACGACGATGATGGGAAACATATTGGTGGAAACGAACCAACGGAAATCTGCAATGCCTGTTTTCAGTCCCCGCGCATTCCACTGAAAAATTGTTGCTTTTTTTACCTTTCCCTGAAAGACAGTGGCTGGTGGGCCATTATCTACTCAAGAGCCACCAGTACTGGACTCAGAGCGTCCAGTACTTGAAGTGAACTTTTGGCAGACGTTGTGCGCATGTTGTTTAACACCGTGTGAATGGCATTAATTATGGGTCGTAGAAGAGCAATCACTTGCTTATCCAAGTTCCGCTGCTTCTCTGTTGTCGCAGCTTGCTCTGATGAATGCGGCTTCTGATGCGGTTCTTCCACAAGTTGCGTGCGCGTAAGTGGCGGCCACTCTTCAGTAGAGAGAGATCTACTTGTTTTCTCTGTTCCATCGTCTGCGGTCGCCGCGGTGTACCCTGCAGTGGGCGCCTTTCCCAGATGCGTTGACTTACTTCTTGTAGTCGACTGCGTTCTTCGCGAAGGTCTTCGACGGTGACGTCGTCTTCTTCGCCGGACTTTTTCGGTGGCCTCTTTGTGGGTAGAGCTGTCTCGCACCATTTGTCTAAGAATAGTAAACTCCTTTTTTAAGCGTGGACAGTCTTTGGAAGATGCACTGTGGGCACCTTGACAATTAGGACACTTTAGTATGGTTGCGCTGCATTTGTCCTCGGCGTGTGGTTCTGAGCATCGGGGGCACACTTCGGAGATCCTGCACGCTCCCTGCACATGGCCGATCTTCTGGCACTTATGACATCACATAGGTTTTAGAATAAATGGTCGGACCTGGTGACGAAAGTGGCCAACCTTCACGTGGGAGGGGAGACAGTCCCCTTTGAACGTAATTCTCTTATAATGTGAGTCACCAAGGCGGCTGACATTCACATTGACGTTATCTTCATTTGCCGGTTTTATTAGCACTGAGAGATCTGAGTTTGGAATTTCAGTGGCGATGTCATAAATGACTCCTGTTGAAGTGGTGCTATCAGCTGGTATTATAGACTTGACATTGATGTTACCCAGTTGCGTTACTTTCTGAAGCGCGTTTAGCGCACGTGGGTTCAGCACATTGATTGCCAAGATGCTCCTTCTAGCGTTTAGACGTACTTCTTTGATCTGATTTGGCGTAATATTCTCGAGATACACAGAGAGCGCTTGCCTGTTCAGCCCGCGTAGACTGTCGGTAGCCTTCAGCGGCACAAACAGGATAGAGTGAGGCCATTGCTGAGGAGCAGTTTTCACGGTGGTCGTGCCTGATGCCCGAGATGCATTGACGATCCGTCGTTTAGCCTTGCGGTACAGGACGGGTTGGAAGCTGTCGTCCGAGGACTCGTCCCTTGATGCGGAGTACAGCTCAGTGTCCTCACTCTCACTAGACGCGTTTCCTCGCTTCCTCGAAGCAGTCCCCGTGGTCGAACCGGACTCGGATGGTGCCCCGTGAGGTTGAACATCCATCACCACGATATATGGGGCGATAGACCCCACAACTGCGGCAAAAAATTCAGAAAAGCACGAAGACGAGCAAGGTGTGTTCCGTAAACGAATCACTTCCCACGAGTGTCAAAGTGTCTCTAACAACTATGAGCTTGCAAGACGGTTTAATATATGAGCTAAAGTAGCAAAATTTATTATTAATCATAAAACAATTGAAATGTAAAGCCTATGATTGCATATAAGATGCATCATTGGTCATTTAAAGAAAAAAAATGTCGGTAAAGAAATCACGTAACTTGAGCACCACATCTACAAACAAGATTGCACAAGCTACTAAAAACTGCTTGCGAAGCAGTGCTAAAATGGTGCATAGCAGAGCTACAGGAGCGTAACATAACAAACTTGCACAGCACTATGGTCGTTTTGAGTAATATTACAGGGCATAAATTTATCAGTAGCTGTTGGACAGGGTGCGTAATAACAAGTTTTAGCGGCGAAATAGCATGAACACAGAGCAAGAAACACACAATGACAAAAGCAGGCGGCCCTTCCAACTATATGAGACTGAGCACCAACCGAGAAAAAAAATATGCACCATAATGGCATTAGCAGTGTCCACCTAGCCTTACGCTCACCAGCTATCGAAAAATCTCTTTTCCCATATGTACAACGTCACATTTGCGTCACTGATAAACTTTTCTTCATTATTTTATGTAATAGGTTTCTATGACCTCACTCACCCGCAGTTGTATACATACTTCTACAAGGTATCAAATAAGGCATTGATACAAGATGCGTAATGTTGATCTCTTCTTATTGAATTTAAGCACACATTCTTCTCTTTAGTGAAAGGTATTCTCAAATAAGATATGGAGGAACAGGAGCGAGAGCTTTCTCGGTCGCGAACCGAAATTCAAGATGGCAGTGAAAGGGCCTCTTAGAAAAACGCACGCCTGCGCTTCATATAATTTGCTCTATTGAACGCCCATGCAGTCACTATCTCCATAGCGAATCAGAGGGGATCCTCAAGTGAAATTTTTATGAGGTATGACATGACATGGAACGTTCTTCAAATGTTTTCAGAAAATTTGTGACAACTCAGAATGCGACCCCGAACCGCCACAATGTGAGTGTAGCAAAAACCCATGCTGCTACTGAAGATCACTCGGAACTTACATTCGTATGAACTTCTGCTGCAGGATTCTACAGCGAAGAAACTGTTAGAAAAAAAATTGTGATAGAGTGGTCATTGGCGCACACTTCAAGCCTCCCGAAAAAGAGTAGTAGGTAGCCTGCTCGGGATTTTGGCGTAAGCAGGTCACAAAATTTTAATTTTGTGGAGACTGCTATGTTCACGCTCATTCAATCTTTCTTTGTGTGTGTGTGTGTGTGTGTGTGTGTGTGTGTGTGTGTGTGTGTGTGTGTGTGTGTGTGTGTGTGTGTGTGTGTGTGTGTGTGTGTGTGTGTGTGTGTGTGTGTGTGTGTGTGTGTGTGTGTGTGTGTGTGTGTGTGTGTGTGTGTGTGTGTGTGTGTGTGTGTGTGTGTGTGTGTGTGTGTGTGTGTGCGCGTGCGTGTGTGTGTGTGTGTGTGTGTGTGTGTGTGTGTGTGTGTGTGTGTGTGTGTGTGTGTGTGTGTGTGTGTGTGTGTGTGTGTGCGCGCTCGTATGCGTGTTAAGGTGATTGAAGCCTACGATGGACTAGAGGCAGAAAATAACATGCACGAGGAGTAAAACAATCACTTCAACACACAGCGTGGCAAACCCTTTTTACAAAGATTAATCTTACACTTATCGTTAAGGTTTCTTTCATATCTAAACAGAAATATGTTGCTCGAATGACTTTCTTGACGGTAAATACAAGGTGTCCTACATAATAATTTGGAAGCTTTAGCACCTTTGCATGATAATTGATTTCTTTACTGTTTCCTGGGGGCCCGCAGTAGTGCCAAGGACAGTACGCTTGCTAGTATATAGACACGTTGTTTTTTTTTCAAAGTCGTGACCTTGTGGCACAAAATGAGAGTCGCTTACATGATTCAGATTTACACAAATTCTGCAAGTGGGGTTTGGTAGCCAACGGGCTAAAGTCCCTGGCATTGGAGTGCGGGGATCCGCAAGGTCATTCCGGCACCCATAGCAACTTGTCTCCACTCAGGTACTATAAACTAAAAACCTTTCCTCTCCATATAGAGAACTAGGGTTCCTTTTTAGAGCTTCAAAATGATTTAATACACCTCAGTTCTCTCACAGGTCTATAGAGGGTACTAGTCGTCTTACTATAAGCAGGCTATCAAATATAGAAGCCCGAGACAGCTCATCTGCAAAAAAAGACGCACGCGAAGAAAGTAATCAGTGCTTCAGAGAAATTGAGTGTGCCCCCCCCCCCCCCAACAAAAAACCATGAAAAGAAGCACTATTTGACACATACAGTTCCGGTGTCTTATTGAAACCCTCTTGAATAGAAAGGCATGTAGTGCAGTGCGATTGTTCCGATTCACACCACATGTAGATACTCACGAATATGAGGTCACTGAAGAATAGTAGCGCAGACAATGGGTGCCCAGTATGCGACACATTTGCAACAGGCCCATAGCCCATCAAGATGTCTACCTAGGGAAAAAAACGGCATGTGCATTTTTTGTTCTCTTTGTGAGCAAAAATAACCCTACGTGAGCGTTTCTTCATGAACGCCAAAGTTGAAAGCTTAATGAAAGAAAACTTTCAGGATTAACCTTAAAGACCATGGAGGCCAGACCGCGTGTACTGCCTACAGCTGATTAGGTCAGCGAAGAATGAGCAGAGGGTACGTGGTTTCTGCTATATATAGTGTGGGCTTACAAACGTTGCGTATGATGCGCAAGAAGAAAACACCCGTACAGTCATCAAGCTTCCTCCCATTTCCGTTGTTGCGTTCTCGACATGCAACTTCAAATTAGACCAGTTTCTAAGTGTCAGCTTAGTCAACACCACTCAGAGCTGCTATTACAGTCACTGGCGCGCATAGCTGCCATACTTGACTTCGTAGCACCACTATCGGTTCTGAGTTCCAGGCAGTCACACACATGTATGTGGCTGCCCGCAACTATACTATAGGCTTGTTCACCAAACCTACTTGAGTAGAAATTCCAAGTGATTCCACATTGACGCCATGCAGGCCAGTGTCGCAAAATAGAGCTTCACATGAAAATCGTAACGATAAAAGGGTTCCGCAACACGTTTTCAAGTAGCCATGGAATGGATTCACTAAAGGAACTCATTGCTTTCCAAATCCGCCATCACAAAAAAAAAAAATGGAATCCACATAGTTCCAGCGGAGCTGCTAATATTTGTGGCACACTGTACTTGCAATCTCTTTTTTTTTTCCTCCTTGACGAAATCACTGGAAGCTAAGAAAAGACGTATTTATGGCATAGAGATAGAAACTACGTCACACTTTCATTCCGATCGCGGCCTTTCATTCTGATAGCGCGCGCACGCGTGGGCCTGTTGCGGCATCCTGCGGCAGCTCCTGGAACGACCGAGTGCACCATGCTCTATGCAACCAATGGCTGATCAAATGGTTGTGACGAGGGTACAGTGGCTAGAATTAGCCTCTGTAACATGGGATCTTCGAGCTTCTGGCTTCATTTGCCTAGAAAAGACAAAGCTAGTCATTGCTGACTCTCAGACTTTAATGTGAATTCCAGGCCGCATGCTGGCGCTATAATGTTTGGCTCGAGCATTCTCAGGTGCCTCGACTAGCGATCGGCAGTTTTTGCTGGATATGCTCCAATATTGTTGCAGGGTCCCTTTACTGTAGTTACTTACCTCATCAACTTGAACCGCTCTCGAGTCAGTCACCGCTTGTTCCACCCCGTCTTACCTTTTGAACCAAATCTTGTCCGACAGTAGTAGTAAACAACTTTATTAAGGCAGCTGACGGTTTCCTAAGTGAAGTGACCGAAAAGAAATGCTGCTCCAGAAGAAAAGCACAAATCGCTGCTGTTTACCCGTTGTGCCTGGCGAGGGAACTCGGTGTCCTAGTGACTCTACGTATTTTCGACCGCGCCTAGGGACTTGTAAATATGCGATTATGCCTCGTGTGTACTGGGCCATATTATTTTATGGAAAATTGTTCGCTTGCAGGCATGCGCTGCTGCCACTAGAAGGTTATAGTGCATATGGCTGTCGAGAAATAAAAGCGTTTCCTATGCCTCATGAGAGGATAATTTATATATTTTGATTCGATACAAGACAACAAAAGAACACAAGTGAACAAAGCAGGCACTACTCACAAATAAGCCTAATTCACTAAATTTTTCATACATACATACACAGTCATGTTTCTATGCGTTACATGCGCATCGCCTCTTACTGTCACACAGCAATCAACAAGGCTGTTTCTTCTTGCGTCAGTAGAATTACACTTGCCAGTGAACTCATGGAAGTTTAACACATTAGAAAAAAAACATCCAATGATTCACCGATAGGTCTGTTGTGCTGTGCACCAGCGAAAAGCAGTTTTTTAGAGAGATGACCTGTATGATACGTATTTCTCATCCAGTCATTGTCATAGCTGTGGTTTTGTAATGCACAGTGCACATGCGCGTACTAACGTGGCTGTGCATATATGTAGAGAAACTTATCTCGATAGCACCTAATTGCGAGAAACACTTGTCCTGTGCAATTTTGTTCTTTGTCCTTTTTCTTGAATCCTCACTGTTCAGTATATATTAAGAACAAACTATTCCAGGAGGGAATTTCGTTAACTTCACCAAGTAGCATACTTTATCTGCAAAATGTTCAGAGACTACATGGTATTAGGTTCTGCCTCCTTCATACAGGGCGAAATTGTAAACCACTTCATCAAATGTCTATCCTCTCACTTTCAAAATTGATGCTATAGCTTCGTCGACTTACCTTATCGTTGTACTCTGGTTTCGTAGATAGAAGTACTAGGCTGGACGTAAAACCTTGTGAGAAAGCCAGAATCGCCAAAGTTGATGCGCCCGTCGTTGTCAGAACGAGGTCAATGGCTGCGGCAACGTCGAACTTGCCGATCTCATTAAAACTGCAGTCAAAGAGTGAAACATTTGTATAACGTAATGTCTGTAATAGAAGGAAAATGTTTTCAAGTGAATTTCTGATGTCAGAATGTCGACCGAATACTTCCTAAATTAGCATTGCTTGGAGCGTATGGGAGAGAAAATTTGGGCTTGTGATCTCTAGTTTTGTGCCAGTGCAACTTATTTTGACGCTGAAGGCTCGATTATTGTCGGCTTGTGTAGTTCGTATCAACCTCGAAATCAACTAATTCGAACGCATTTGCACGCATGTACACCAGCACAATTGTGCACCATATCAAAATAGCTGCTTTATACCTTACTTTTTATTCCCACTTCCACCCCCAAAAGAACCTAGTTTGTAATTATCAAAGAAAAACAAAAAGTTTGCATCTCTCGCGTGAAATAATAATGAGAACAACAAAACATTATGTTGAGCGAGTTAGTTTCGACACCGTCGAAAAGAAGGCACGCAGGACACCCGAAGCGAAGACTCGCAACTAAAGTTCTATTGGAACCAGCGAACCTTTTATATTCAATGGTGCGCAGAAGAACAATAAACGTTTAAAAGAAACATGCGCGCACGGGGAATCACTACTGGCGGAATATTGACGTGCGTCAAATTTCACTATCTAGCTACTCTATTTCCTTAAGGGATAGTGGCACTGGCTGTTTTTAAGCACATTTCCTCTAACCTTGAAATCTAACGCGCCTTGTGTATTTCTCTTGTTACCGCATGCAAGATATATCTAGCATGTGCAAAGAGGGAAGCCATCTGAACAGCGAACCACGAGATCCTTCAGCTAGGCATGACAAATAACTTGCCGAGTGCGGAGAAGGTGTGATTTACTATTTCTTGCCATTGTCACATGGAATGCAGTACATGGGACGATTCCACGACGTTTAAAGGAAATATAAAAAATCACCACGAGAATGTCGCATGCGTAGCTACTTGTGACAGATATGGTCAAACATTTCAGAGATTACCTATCAGAAAAAAAGTGATCGTTGATCCTGTAAACCAATGCAGATGAATTTAAATATCATGAGTAAACAACTCGATGGTCTAGTAAGAGAGGTCCAGCAGGCACATAGAATTGACGGATCAGATTGCGTATGTATATATAAGTCCGCTCACTCCTAAAAACAGAACCTATTGTGTCGAGTGCGAAATCGGTTGCTTGTCTCGTTTTCTGGTAGAATTAATGTTGCATCCCTGCACGTTCTTTGTACCTAATTTCTTTCCGGGTGGCAAGGAGAATTGTTGGTGACCATAGAGTTCCCTTAATTACCCTTGTCAGTCATCACTTCTCGTGTGTTGCGTGCCTTCCCTGGGGTGTCATTCACACTGTGTAATTGTAGTCATTACTGGATTCCTCAAGTACGTGCCGTACAATTAGAGAAAACCTCAAAATATATGTGGGAGATAGCATTCCCGGTAATAGTTGCCCGCAAATTGTATGTATTGAGAAACAACATACGGTATACGGTGCGACGAACTATCTCGGCATTCGAGAAACGAAGTGACACAACCTAGTATGTAATGTTCAGGCCAATAACATCAACTTGTTTTCGTGATGCTTTGAAGTACTCACTTTTATGGAAAGACGCTCCGCATTGTTTAAGCCATAAATTAGTATAATACAGCAATATATTCTTGTTTTTAAGGTGAGCCGTGAGTGACCTTATGTGAATGTTTACAAAGTGCATGCCAACTAGGCGCTGAGACTTAATAGAGTGTTAGGGTATGTGTTTTTAATAAGTGCACTGATAATCAGAGTTCTTGTTTTCAGAAATCTTGCCTCCATTCCCAGTAGCGCGGATCTGAGTGACTCAGCTCCTTGTGTTCACAGCGGTTCGTTATTTCTCTTGTGTTCATTGTCCAAACGTCGTATCCTTTGTCAGCCAGCATAAATCCTGCGAAACGAAGAAAGACATCAAGATGCTATGTATTTTTTGCTTATTTTTGTGTCAAATATATGCCCCGCTATAGAAAGCTGCAAAGTCCATAAAAGTTTATAAAGTGTCATCTGTATATATATGGCGTAAGGCATGAGCATTGTTACCTGCCCTCAAAAATAAAATAATGAAATAGAAATAAATTTGTGATGACGTTCTTGAGTTCAGGCACATACCTTCACAGTTTTTCTTATAATTTTTCAACTAAATACGCAAGGGTGTGGAAGATTTCTCGGAGGCAAGTTCAATAGAGTAGTAAAAATCTAAGCGTTATAAAAATTGAGTAATCTCAAAAGAGTACGGCATAAACCAGCTTGTTTGTAAGAACCACCACGAAGTGGTTTCATTGCCCTAGCAAAACTGCTACTTTAAGGTGGGCTATACCAAAATTATTCCAGGGGTTACATTACTATATAATATGTTTGGATGCATACCATTAAATCTCGCATTGCTTCATAAGAAAACAATGTGGTCGATTTGCATGGAGATGTCTATTTTTTTTTTAAGAACATGATACTTCTGCTTGCGCAGACGCCCTTGCAAACTGTTTTACCAACAACCTTCTTCACTATCACCGACAATTTTGACATGAATACTATGTAAACACTTTAAAGTAATATCTTTATAAAATGTATTGTGTCACTGAGTAGATATCCTAATGCTACCGTAGAGATTAACAACTTTTTGTGTTCGTAACCAAGGCCGAGATGGAAAGTGGACAGGAAGAAACACAGTTGGTGCGGTACGTACTTTCGGGACTGTTTCGCAGTTGTTTTCAAGCGGTTGTAACTTTTATGGTAATAAAAACCCACTAGAGTCATCCACGATGCAATCAATAACCACATTTGTTTTTACTTGCCACTAAAGTCAGAACGCGATAAAAGCAGCGCGCTGTGATGATCGCGATTCTATCTATGCCCCCCGTCCGAACGTAGCTGCACATCTGCGTTTGCCTTGATGTTCATTGCCATAAAAAACACCAACAAGTATTCATAAATTACAAAATAAAGCAGAACATTGATTTGGGGGAGTTGGTACGTTTTTAGCTGGTAAAAAAGAGCGCGAAAAATGCGAATACACAGAAACGTGGTACACATGCGAGCACTGAACTTACAACTGACATATTTATGGCACCGACCACTCCTTTTACATCGGCCCCGCCGTGGTGATCAAGCGGCTAAGGCACTCGGCTGCTGACCCGCAGGTCGCGGGATCAAATCCCGGCTGCGGCGGCTGCATTTCCGATGGAAATTTCGACCACCTGGGGTTCTTTAACGTGCACCCAAATCTGTGCACACGGGCCTACATTTCCGATGGAAACGGAAATGTTGTAGGCCCGTGTGCACAGATTTGGGTGCACGTTAAAAAACCCCAGGTGGTCGAAATTTTCGAAGACTTTTACTACTGCGTCTCTCATAATCATATAGTGGTTTCGGAACGTTAAATCCCACATATCAATCAATCACTCCTTTTAATTCGCACCAAAGAGCTCACATTGTTCCTATCAACCTGCCAGAAAAAAAGAATCAGGTAGGCAAACTGCATAGTCACTGGAATCTATCACGTGCACCTGAATTGCACAGCGTGCAGGCATCCTGCACTCTAAAATAAAAATAACACCAGTGAAAAACGACAAAGCCACCCCTGAACCACCACCCCTGAACAAGAAAACACGGCAAGCAAATGATTCAAATGAAACATTTAATATATAGAATCTCAACGTCAGTGAGTCATCGCATGCCTATGTATCGTTCTCCTGCTTCCCGATAACAGGCACTTCCAGGATTTCACGTTCTCTTTTGCTGTTTGCCTTTTTCACGAATCGTTTGTTCTCGAAAATGTGCATGCACCCGCATTTTATGCAAGGTTCTGCCGGAAAGATTCCCAATTTTTTATGGACATTCAAATTGTCTTCTCTCGCTCTTTCGCTGAAACACCTTCAGGTCTGCCCTATGTACTTGCGTCCACAGGAAACAGAAAACTTCTATACCACATTCGAAGCGCACCGTGTAGAGCATGTTCTGCGCTTAATTGTGAATAGCCATTGCACATTTCTGTCATTGCACACAATTTCGAAAGCTTGCAAGGTGCAGAAAACAGTACCTCAACGCCGTGTTTAAACGCAATTCTTCTTATGTTGCGGGTTACTCGCTGAATGTAACGAATTTGTCCATATTATTTGTTTAGTTTTCTGCTGGAGTGCTGCATTCTTTTATTTTTCTACAGAAGCGCTTCACAAACGCTTGAAGTTACCATCGTGGGATAATCAGCTTCCTTGAGACGTAAAGTTTGATTGTGAAAGCTGTCTGACATAAAGTGAACACATGGTTTACTCAAGGCCGAATTAGGACGATTCGATATGATGCCCCCCTTGAACTTGAAATGAGCGCTATCAAAAGGAAGCAGTGCCTTCTTTAACCTTGGACGGTACTTCCGGCACGTGTGGTCATGCAAGAATGGCAGCCTGATATCCGAAAATTGAAGCTCTCGCCATTCTCGCGGACCCCAAATACACTTTAATTCCTCGCTTTCCTCCTCAAAAACACTGACAGTGTTAGCAATTACTTGGTTGAAGTTCTCTCCTGCCGTTACTTTCTAAGCTATAGATTATCTTCAACAAAACTACCTATCTTCATCACCTTTTTGTCTTGTATCCTAGGTATAATGCGTGCGCTAACCACTGACGAAAAAATATCACGCAGGTTGGGTGCCAATGAAGATCCAATACATATACCGTTCTTTTGCACACAGAGCTTGTCTTTGATCTGTACAACTGTAGAATTTAAATAAAACTCTGATAATGCCAGAAAGTTATCGCTTGAGAGGCCCTCATCATTTGCAAAGTTGAATTCCTCAGTGTCTTCGCTTTGGCCCCGAACCGCTGCGAACAGCTGTTAATGAGTAATTAAAGAATAAAGGTCTTCTATGTCCACAAAAAAAAACTCAGTACAAAATCTTGCTCATGCATTCTAATATACGCTACAACTTTCACAAGCGCAACGCACGAAGAACAGATCATTGCTCACCATAGGCTTTAGAGGTTCTTCTGTTGGTACCAGCTGACAAGGCCCTGCTACGTTCTATTTCAAACAGAATGGCTCGAAAGGGTGTTCCAGGCTCGCGAGTCTTTTTCGTAAGAAAAACTTCAAGAAAGCCATTTTCCTGTACCTTTGCTTGTAGTCAGATGTTGACTAAATTTAAATCATCCAGGAGTTGAAGAGCATGATGTCTCTGCTTCTTCAAATCAAATGCTAATAACCTAAATTTCTTTGCCATGCTCTGCTTAACTTTCTTTCTTTGAACAGTGTTTTCAGTAACACCGCGAAATCACCTTCTCTGTCGGCTTGTAGCAGAACGATACCGTGTTTCTTGAGTGTGCTGTACACTTTTTCAAGGGGCGGCTTCTTCATAGCGTTGACAGAGCATCGTTTCAAACACTCTACGCCATCTGCAATGGCCTTCTCTCTCCTCTGTTCACCACACCGGTCAGCAGTCTGCCAAACATTGGCCAGCATACTCGGACGTCAAAAAGATGCTGGAGCGCAAAACTTGGGCCATTTGTCCAACACTATCAGGACGTCGTCGGAAATGTGAATGTTTTCAACAACAGACGCGTTGCTGATGTGTGTGCTTGTATTCTTTTCTCAAACTAACAGAGACAAAAGGGGTCGATGCTACAGAGGGAAACAATGTCACTTTGCTATGGTTGAAGCAACAGCTTCTCGCATCAATTCTTCCAGGTGTTATGCTTCCTTCCACAGAACACCATTCCAGTGATTGGAGTGGTGTGCGCAGTTTGGTGCGAAGTCAGAAGAGCGGTTGGTGTAATAAAGATTTCAGTTGTAAGTTCAGCGCCCATATGTGTACTGTGTTTCTGTATCCACGTCTTTTTGCGCTGCTTTTCCCAACTCAGAAATTCCATAATCAATTCGAAAATATCGTCAGCAAGATTAAGCACAAATTGAAAAAGTGTGTCGAGAAAAAAAGTGAATACTAAACGCCATGATGACTTATACGTACTACCCAGTCTAAAAAAAAGACCCATGCAACCTAAATGAAACAGAAATCTAGATTTCTCACACTGCAACTGCTATCGATTTTCGTGAGTGTTAGATATACCTTATAGTGGCATCACAGACTGAAATATAAGCGGCTCCAACATTGCGCGTCAAAGCACGGTAAATAGAAGGAACACTCCAAAACACGAAAGACCTTAGCAAGATTATCCCTCAATCTTCTGTCCCCACTCCTTGTGTGCCACGTTGCTCCAACTAACAGAATAAATAGAGACCGAAACAGCAAATTCAGTCTCTCAGTGATCGCTGTTTTCGAAGAGTCAAGAAATATCCTGCGTCTCGTGCTCCGCCTTACCTGCGCTTTGGGAAGGTTGGTTCAGGAACCACGACGCTGAGTCGTCCAACATGCCCGGAACAAGAAGGACTGGGTTATCGCAGGTCTCTCTGTCACATGCAGCTGCCTTTGCATTTTCTCGCACACGATCAATCTCGACCACGTACCCATCTTCCGTGGTGGCCTTCCTGGTTTCGCAGTGGTACCCCATGTCTGCGACCAACTCGCACTGCAATTATTCCAGAGTATCATCAAGGGAATCGTGGGGCACCTGTTTAAGATCACTTTCTCTGGCTTCCTCACGGTCATGCTTCCAGATGCTCTACCAATTCTCTGCAAAAGTTTTGCCTACGACAGACCTTCATAAAACGTTCGCAAGAATAACTAAACTACGTCGTCAACCATTACACGCGTTATTAGCGAGTTTTCGAATAGCACACGTGAACCTTTGCGTACGCTATCTGTTGCGGTCGCTGTCATGGCCCATGAATCAAAACGCTAACCGCCATTCGCGTTTGCAGTCCACCCGCAGAATACCCGAAATAGCATGCGGTGCGCAAGGCTTTGAAAGCCCTTTTGCGGTGACCTCGACGAGGTGGCGCACCACTGGGGACGAACGCTATTCGAAAAGTCACATGGCACTCATACGCAAACGCTACGCTCGCTAACTTAGTGTACGCAGTTCGAAAACATCGTATTCCCGAACAGAATAACAGAAAAACTTTTGTACAGATTGAGTCTGTTCAGAAATGTTAATGTTCAGGCTAGTTGATTCACGTTTTTCATGTCGATGACTGTCTTGTACAAGCACAGCTGAGTGCATGTGTCTATGCGTTTCCAAGTTTCGGCTATAGCGCACTAAGTAATGGAGGTGGCACACTTAGTCTACAAAACAGGAAAAAACTTCGCGAAGCACTCACAAACGCCAGAGCAAAAGCACTTATTCCGTTCGTTCATTTAACTAAGGTCTCAATCAAGCAATACGCTTAAAACACGATCTTCAAGTTTATTATTAAAATATACAAAACTTTTTGTAAAAGCTGAACTTTAATTGTTTTCGAAACATGTGCATTATAAAGTATACCCTGTTATACATTTGTACCTACCTATAACATATTCTAGTGGTTCACCAAAATAATGTGGATTGTCAATAGAGTTCTCATGCTCAATGGCAATAGTGTTCGAATAGAGTTGAGGAATGGTGTTATAAGTTAATATATGCCCTCCCCGTAGGAGACAAGAAATAAGCATTCCTATTTAATATTTTAAAAGTTTTGCACAATGAAATGCACACGACCAGTTAGTTGTTGGGCTGTGCTGCCAAGAGTCTCTACACCAACGCACACTTTTGCCTTAAAACTTCGGCAAATATTGGTCATGCATTGCAAAATCATAATCACACTCATATTCTTCTTTCGGAGCGCGAAACGCCTTGTTCAATGTGTTTCTGGTTAATGATATAAGTACGCCATATACTAGCTTGTAAAAAATGAAAAAATTGCCATGGTAATAATTTTCCACCATATCAACTGCTTTAAAACGCTACCTTTAGTAGCTAATGGTATCCGCACCTAAGCATTGCATGGCTGGATACACATGCTGACGTTTCGTGGCCTGGCCTTGAACAATACGAGGCATTTCACCTTCTGTCATATTGTCAAGCACGTATCAAAAGTGGCCTCACCGTACTTGTCTTGTGGAAAATGTATTAGATATATGTAGGGCAGTCGAGTGAGGGTCGTAGTATAAACTATCCTGTCATTTTTGTATTTGTGCGCCCATATGTGTGCGTGAGCGAGTGTAGGTGTTTCGATTGCGACTGTGTAAATGCGCCCATACTCGAATGGCGCAAGATGTTCTTCCCAAGAACAGACTAGCTTCGCTAGTTCAGTGAACAGAGAAAAAAATGATGATTTGGCGCCAGTAAACGTCTATTTATTATTGACGTACACGCAAGCCCTGACTATCACGACGACCACATCAAGGATGCTCGAATAAACCCGTTTGCTTATCTTCTCAGAGCCAATTGTGAAGCTCCGTGCATTTCGTGGCCAATCCTTCATGGTGGCTTGTGCCACTTTTCTAGGAAGCAACAGCAGCATATGGCATTAGCGTACATTGTATACCCTGTAGCCCGCATTATTTACTGAAATGTTTATTCTACGATATGTATCTTTCCATCGTACTTATATTTCTTAAAAAGTGATGCCTATAAGCTAGCAATCATCGTTGGCAATTGTCACATTATGTACCAAAACATTTAAAATAAATGTTCAACTTAGAAAAAAGCAACGAAATTGTTTCTTCTTACTAAATTCATCTTACCTGACTCATCTTAGCCTCATATCACCGCTGAAGACGCAGTGCAAAGTTATATTACCAGATATATTACTCTAACACAGGAATCAATCACCTTAGTTACTTTGTTCAATTCCCCTACACATTCACTCGCTGTGACAAAAGCGAAAAGATATCTACCTTCAAATGCAGATCCAATACTTTTTCCCAGTCATTCTTTCTAAAAACAATAACAGAGTGGAACAGCTTAAGTGACGACTTGGTAAATATAACAAATAATTATTTATTTTTTTCTATGCTGTGAAATTCTTTTTGCATAATGTATGTTCTTTGTATATGAAACTGTATTATGTGACGCATTATTACGTTCTGATAAATGAGGCAGTGGATTTCTTTGTATAGGCGTTATGTATTTTGCTACGAATTCCTTTGTACAGACTGTTTTTTGTTCCCCCCTACATAATGCCTATATGGCGATGTAGGTAGTTTGTAAATACATAAATACTTAAATAAATAAATAAATAAATAAATACGCTATATTAATGCGAGTAATAATGTCGATAAACGATATTCATATGCGGTTGCAAGCATCATTCATGGAAAACACAGCGGAATGTATTCGGCGAAAAGAAATGATTGGAAACACACCGTAAAAACGAAAAAACCCAGGCAGCCCCTTGTCAGAGTGCGAACATTCTGGCTTTTTTTTTTCGTTTTACTACCCATAACGAGCATTTCTGCAGACCGTTATCATCAGAACCTGACCAATACTACATCCTATTTCAACCAAGAATACTCAGTTATCTATCCTCTTCGATCCTAAGAAAAGAAGGTGTTGCTCCGATATATTCGAAGACGCAGGCACGATTCCATACCACGGCGGCTCAATTTCAATGGAGGCCAGATGCGCGAACCCCTGTCGGCTTCGGTTTAGGTGGATGTTAGTAAACGCGTAGAAATAATCGGAAGTTCTTAACCAGGTCGTGTATCACAGTGATATTGTGCGGTGTCGATTCTCATCAGAAGTTGCTTAAACATTCCGCGATAATTTTGTTGATGATCTCAACACCACGTTTTCGTTTAAATTGTTAAAGTTCTTATAACGGTATTCCAAGTGCTAACATAGCTCAAGTTTATGGCAGTCTGATTGGCCGTACAAGTACAATCATTGCGAATAGCAGATGCTCACAGTGGTCATTTTGACTTGCCGCTCCACATCCGAGGTAGAACGTTTTGTCCCATCGGCCGCGACAAATACGCAGAGCAGTAGTAGTTCCAACAACCAACTCATACAATGGTTTCCAGCGTTCGCGCCCAAAGAGACTGTACGGAAAGACTGTGTCAAACGCTCCGAGCTTCACTGTCGCAGCTTTTTCACGTGAGATGACTTTGTATATCGCTTTCACGAAAAATTTCACAACGTATTGTACTGCACTGCTGTAGTTTTTTTTTTCGTTTTTAATTATTCTGCAATATTGTTTGCCGAGTTGGTCAAAGCAAACGGCGCAAACACTACCGCATTCCAATGACGGTACTCTTATTTTCCAAGTCTACATTTGCGCAAAGTGTGCAGACAGCCCCTCCGCAAATTGTGCGCAGCTCAGTTACAATATATTGCAGCTGTACGTCGCATGCGTTGGGAGGATTGTTCAGTAACTCTGGACAGGAACGTGGAGTTTTTGTAATGGCAAATGGTTGGAAAGCTGCTATATAGCAAAGTAAATAAATGAAACAGCAAGTCGACGTCACCAGCTGTGATGTTTATCCAACCTTCACAAATTTGTTAGCGGGGCTGCTGGAAGGGTTTTATTCTGTGACGTTATTTCATGGGTCGCACCAAAAGATAACCCGTAACACAGAAAGTTGATTTATATGTTTACGATGCATCCATAGAAGAATTCTGAGCGTGGCTTCATGCAGGGGAAAGGCCAACCGTGTTTCAAGCTAAGTGAAACAGGGAGTCTAGTCGGGACTAATTCATTCTAAAAGTTTGAAAGTGCAAACATGGACAAAAAAGGTGAGGACACCAGCTGTCCAGTCAGTTGTGCTGCCTCACTTTCGGTGTTCGGGTTTGAAAGCCCTGTGTCTAAGAATGTGTGGGAAGTTTCGGCTTCCTACGAGGTATCGACTTCGCCTTGAGTCCTGATTTTCGCACAGTAGGGCAAAACCCACTACTCCATTATTCATATTTCGGTTTATTAATTGGGGTACCTGCTACACATCTGTGTGATATTGGTGCATGGTGTGTGTTGGTGCTGCATAGGAACAATGACTACAAAGAATTGTGGCAGTACACTGGGCAGTGGGCGGGAAGCATCAAAACTCACTACCCAATTAGCGTTGTTTGATTCTTCGGCTAACGTGAAATTACGTGATTTCTTTGCCCTTCTGATGCCAATCAGCTTTACAAATGAGTTTAAAAAACCAGCGTGGCACTCGTGGTTGAATATTAGACTGCCACGCAGAAATTCCGGGTGCAAATACCTTTCAACCCGGGGTATTTTTTTCTGATTTTATTTTTTCTTGTCCATGCTTCAACATCTATTGATTACCGCAGTGAAGGGCTTGTGTGCTGAGATTTTGGTGCACGTTAAAAAACCCTAGGTGACCGAAATTTCGGGATCCCTGCACTACGGCATCCTTCATAATCATACGGTGGTTTGGGACGCTAAATCCCACATATAAATCAATCTTTTCAAGCAGTAGAGAGGTTCGGAAGTTTTAAACACGAGCGTTTCCTTAACGTACACCTAAATCTATGTACACGGGCTTCAAGCACTTTCAGCTCCATTGAACATGCAGTCCCCACGGCGGGGATTTGATCCTGCAATCTGCGGGTCATCAATCAAGCGCCATAGCCACAAGACCACCGTGGCGGGCAGATTTCAAAAGTAAAGTCGATATATTTTCCATAAT
Organism: Rhipicephalus microplus; assembly: GCF_043290135.1. Classification (NCBI taxonomy): domain Eukaryota; kingdom Metazoa; phylum Arthropoda; class Arachnida; order Ixodida; family Ixodidae; genus Rhipicephalus; species Rhipicephalus microplus. The sequence continues at coordinate 82,586,009 of NC_134707.1, read as the reverse complement.
GCAAGTAAATGTAGAGGTACTAATATAGTCATAAATGATGACTTTTCAGTCCGCGTGAGGCAGCTACGGAAGCAGCTGTGGCGAAATTTCACTGAAATGAAAAATGCACAAAAAATCCTGGTTGCAATATCATTAGTTGTCGGTGGAAAACGTTCGGCACTCTTGAGATGATGCCAAGATTGGCATCTTCAGAGTGACCCGTTGATTTACCACTAAAGAAAATCAATCCTTGTCTCGTAGGAGATATTCCACACTTTTGAATGTATATCAGTGTAGCCTCGTCAATAAAACTGAAAACTCTACCTTAATTTCGAATGCCATTATCCATCGGTTATTTGTGTAACTGAGACTTATCTCACTGCGAAAGTTGTTTATCACGAGATCTTGCCTCCTGATGAATCGGTTCTCAGGAAAGACAGGCCTTCTGGCCATGGTGGTGTAGTGGCACCTTTTATTCATACTTTAATAAATTTATATCAAAAACTTTCAAAAACTGAATCAATAGGTTGCTAACTAAAGCCTAATGGTCTCGCTATTGTTATTGCTGCTGTGTATCATTGTCCGTGCATTGCAGAAGGTTGGTTCACTGCGAAGTACAATATTTCACGCACCTTCAAGAAAATGTTATCACCTTGGTGTTTCGATCGTGCACCAAGGACTTTATTATTGGGTTACATGGTGCACCTTGAATTCATGGTACTTCAATGTGGTCTTCAGTGGCATCTATAGAATAAAGGTCTTCACCGGTGCAGTGGAGCAGTAAAAAGGTGTGATGACTCGACAATATAAAAGCACGTCCATGTATGGCAAACGTCCTTTGCTGCACAAAGTGTGCGGGTTCTCTTTTTATGTTCACACACTTCGTTGTCTTTTATCTTCAAGGCATATTTTAACAGCGAGGTTGCTGTACAGGAAGCTTTTCCGTGAGTAATTCAAACCGAAAGCCTACTCGCTCCGTTTTATGCTTGCTGCACAGAACATTTCGAGTGATTCAAGGTAGGCGTTTACAGCTCCGCTAACATAGAAAAGTCTCGCAGTGACGCCGCTGACGTAAAAGCGTCTCTCAGTAAGCCTACAGCCAATCTTCGATGTTGTTCTTCACAGACTTCTAGATGGTGGCGAATGGGGGCTGCTAGCAAGACGTCAATGTCAGAGGTTCCGAACGAGATCCACGTTATGCGGCCCCAACAACGAGTGGAGTTGCATCAGCATTAGCGGGTAGCCGGACAACCCGAATAATTGCAGGACGTCTTTGCCTTCCGGACTGGTCCGTATGGGAAGTATGCTTTATTATACCTGCAAGAAAGACTCGGGTGACGTTGAACAATGAGCAGAACCTGGAAAGTGTGAACTCTAGCTTTTGCCCTCTTGAGCAGAACGTCGATTATGTAGGGATCAACAGGCACAAGACTGGAAGTGTAAAACACAACAAGAAGCTTTGTCGCAACAGCGTCTCGGCGAACGACTTCGTGATGCCGCATGTTTCGACTCCGTCTGCGAGGTTGCTGTACAGGAAGCTTTTCCGTGAGGAAGGCAAAGAGGACAACACAGCGCTCGTGTTGTCCTCTTTGCCTTCCATACCTCGACTTTCGTCTGTTTTTTCTAGCACATTCGTGCTCGCACTGCAACCCTTATTATCATGAACTCAAACCAACTAGCCCAAATCGCCATTCTTCTTCAATCCGTCTGCGTGCTCCTCGTTAAAACACGCATTGAAAGGCGCGTAATACTGCTTGAGGAGCTCGGGATGCTCTTCTGACCTGTTTGATTCGGCTCGCAGGCGACATTAAAACAGCCTATGAGTATCTGTTCCTGATATATATGTTTGGAGCTTTCCACCATCAGCAGCGCCTGGTAGCACCTATCAAGATTCGTTATGCTTTCTTCAAATGCCTAAACTTCAGACGGAGCGTTGCTTTTTTTTTTATCTTTAGATGAATCCGATAACGTCATTATGTCACATATCAGAAGTATAATAGGAAGCAAATCGAAAACGCAATGCAGAAATAGGGAGCTCTTAATTCTATTATATCTAGCGAGTTCCACACTCCTTCCAAGTGTGTGTATATATATATATATATATGTATATATATATATATATATATATATATATATATATATATATATATATATATATATATATATATATATATATATATATATATATATATATATATATATATATATATATAGTCTAGTAGATCCTCCGTGAGCGGTCACAACGTGGTTTATTTCGACGTTTCGGCCTAGAGTCTGGCCTTCATCAGGAATATATGTGTGTGTGTGTGTGTGTGTGTGTGTGTGTGTGTGTGTGTGTGTGTGTGTGTGTGTGTGTGTGTGTGTGTGTGTGTGTGTGTGTGTGTGTGTGTGTGTGTGTGTGTGTGTGTGTGTGTGTGTGTGTGTGTGTGTGTGTGTGTGTGTGTGTGTGTGTGTGTGTGTGTGTGTGTGTGTGTGTGTGTGTGTGTGTGTGTGTGTGTGTGTGTGTGTGTGTGTGTGTGTGTGTGTGTGTGTGTGTGTGTGTGTGTGTGTGTGTGTGTGGTCCGCAGCCCTATAGTTCTATTCACACACAGCAGCTGCGCCATTGTATACCCCTCACTTGGTGGCTTGGAACTACACACACTTCAGCTGCTTCCAAAGGCCTCCACAAGCTGCCCCATGAGAGAGACAAGATTGGTGAGGCTTGGAGTGGTCAAACGCAGGCAGAGACAGTTCCTCGTTTCTAATTATAATGTACGTGAAGTGATTTGGGATATCCGTTGAAATAAAATTGAGCAGACTGCCATGCCTTAAAAGAACGTGTATGATACGCCTTCATACTTCGCACTAAGCCCACAGCCATCCTGTTCGAAAAAAAATGGCAGCATATCCACGGAGTGAATGATGGAGAGTGGGGCGAAGAATTCGTCCGTCCATTCGTTATTGCTTCCTTCCGTGTATGCGTCCGTCAGTGTGACCGTCCATGCGTCCATCAGCCCGTCCGTGCGTGCGTCTGTTCGTGCGTCCGTCCCTGCGTTCGTCCATGCAGCCGCCCCTGCGTCCGTTCATGCGTCCATCCATGCATCTGTCTATGTGTCCGTTCGTCCATCTATTCAACACTCCAAGTACCACCATCTCGCATCTTTTCATCATATATTCCCCATATAGAAGCACCGCCATCCAGCGGACATTCCAAGGACTAAACGAGAGGTGGCACACGCACACTTTCTTACGGCTTGCGCTTCGGGTCCACTTCCCACCTTTAACCACCTCGAGTTCGTGGTATATACTAGTTTACTGTATTCATGGTACTGCGGCCGAACGCTCGCTAAATCTTTCGAAAACCAAGGAGGTTACGCCCAGCGAGTATGACGTAGCAAAATTTTTCAGTCAGATAGTGCTCAATGTACATGCCAATGGCTGCTAATGGGAAATGAGAGGCGGAGAATTCGGCTTTTACTTTCTTACGGCTTGCGCTTCGTATCTACTTTCCATTTTTAACCACCTCGAGTTCATTCATGGTATATACAAGTTCATTGTATTCATGGCACTGTGGCTCAACGCTCGCTAAACCTTTCTAAAACTAAGGAGGTTACACCCAGCGAGTATAACGTAGCAACCCTTTCTTGTCAGATAGTGTTCAATGTACATGCCAATGGCTGCTAATGGTGATCGCAGCCTGCGCTTTAACTAAAAGCCGAATGCTCCTGTCTCTCATTCCCCATTAGCAGCCATTGACATGTACATTGAGCACTATTTTTTATTGGTCAACAACGCACAGAAGAACTCCCTTACCAGCACCACCTTGGAGGTCAAAACGTTATACTTGTTAATTACTACGGGAGAAGAACGGGTGCCGCTATAAGAAGTTTCGCCTCTAAAAACTGTGCTGACTGAAGTCAGCGCAAATACACATGCATATACCAAGTTCCATAGTATGCGAGTAAACGCCAGATGTGGTTCACACTATAAACCAAGCCGGCACAGCGAAAATAGACATTTCAAACACTTCAAGTGGCATTCCATGGATAATACGTGAGTAGTACGTCATTTGTTATATGTACTAATTTAGGTGTGGCACGCCAACGCTCAGAATTGTGTTGCAAGGACAATTAGCCAGCTACCGCTATGTACAGATCACTCTTGCACGTACTAAATTAAGTGCTGACTTGCATTATTTTTGGTGATCGCGGGTGTCTACGTCACTTTCGTTTGCAGCGTTGGCTGGGCACGTTGCAACAAGGCCATAATATATCTATATATACTTCTCACCTAAACAGGCAACCGCGTATGGTTGCTCGTGCCCGTAGAAGTACTCCAGATAACGCTGGTAATACTTCATTTTCATGAAAGCGACTTTTGTGCTCTAATATGAATTCTAGGGGTCCGTCACACAAGCAGCAACCCTTTACCCAGCTGTGGTAACAGCCTTCCTGTCGGGTCCTAAAATGACACAGAACTCTAAAGGTCCGTAACGACGTCAGTCTAACTAGCAAGCTTGAAGTGCCACTCATGAACCTCTTCTCTGACATTATTCGCATAATATCAATACCTAAAGTGAAAGCAAGCTGCTAAACTTTTATTTTTGAGGCATGGAGGGAATTTTTGCAACAACAGTGATGACAAGACATAAAAACATTGCTGCTGCCACGACGACACTTCACCTCAGCGATAAAACCCTGCCATATTCGGTAGAAAATGCTCCTTGTCAAGAAGTGCGTCTGTTCTGAACAATTTTGGTTGAATTTTGCCCTGCGAAATAACCCTTATGGCACAAAAAACAAGCATGCTTTTGTACCCCAGTTATATAAAAAAAACTTGTTTCCGGCCAACACTACACGTGGGCACATTGACTCCCTCATTTATATTCACCATGTGCCGAACAGAATTTTCAATTCCCCCATGCACCTGTGATAGCTTGTCGTAGTCTGCAGGGATATCCAGCCATGAACTGAGAGTATCTGGGTGCTGTCAGAGCACCATTGGGTAGAACCTGCTCACAACAGATGTTTTGTGACAACTGCCGACGAAGTACTGATTTCACATACAACATTTCATCGCTTCATTGGCTTGTAATAGACTCCTTGCCAAGGCCATAGAACAAAATGAATTACACCCCTGCGTACTTGATGGCTTTCTACATGCAGTTATTAACCTCCCGGCAAGCCATTCCGCTACAATCCGTGCCTCGAGGTTTGTCAGTATGCACCTATCAAAGTGCGTAGTTACATTTTCAAGGTTACATCAAACAAAAAATAAAAAATAAAACACGTCTCTAAATGCGGGACGCGTCCTGCTTCATAGTTCGATTCACCCTAGTATTTCATGTTTTCATTGTGGAGCGCCGATTGCTAAAATATTGCTGGACCTCGTTATATTTAAAGCGGTTGCCGTACTCAGTGGTGGTGCACTTGGTCAGCACAACTTCACCACAACGCATCGTGGGCATAACGGCTTTGTAATTCACTAAAATTGCGCGCTCAATATGCTTCACCTATACGCTATTGTTTTACTTGCTTCATGCACACATATAGCGCATGTAAATGCTGCAGACTCTGCGAGTGGAGGTGAGAGAATGTTCAGTGTTTCTGTGTGCTTTAATTGAAAAACACTAGACGCCTTTAGCTTATAAAGCAAGAAGTGATTTTTTCCCAGTGGTTTTGTGATTGGTGCATTTAAAAATTCTTCATACGTTAATAAACGCTGTTGGCTCAGCCATAAATGCACCTCAGGGAACTACCAAACAAAAAGCCATAAAACTGGCGTTACTAAATTTTATTCTTTTTTTGTGAAAAGAAAAGATTGTTTTTCAATGTTTTCGTTGTACTTATTTTTGCAATGAATTGGTTTTTTACGTGTTTTCTTATTACACTGTTTTCTTATTCAGATTCTTGCACTGCCATTTCGATTCCAATAGTGAACCGCATCGATGGGGTAAGATTTGCTGATTTTGCATAAATAGATTTCGCTTGTGCTTATGCGCATTAGTATTTACCGCATTTCAATGTGTACATACTACACTTTGCGTCCGAACATTGTCAATCAGAAAGCAAAGAACACGCATATTTCAGGTGCAACACCAATACGTAAGGATTGGACAGTGTGCGTTTCTATTTATAAAAGGCGTAGACACGAAATTATAAAGACCCAAAAGCTCATGACGCTGCACTGACAATGCGATGCTGTTACCAAAAAAGCGGGTGTTTTCTCGGCTTCTTTGCAAAAATCTGGGCCTTTCACTGAAACGACCCGATGGCTCTGCGTTCTAAAAAACAAAAAAAAACTGGTTTATTCAAAGTACTGCGAGATGGCGTCATATCTCATGCACCGCCTCCAGACGGAAAATTTCGATGTCCTTTATAGACAACTACGTAGATACGTGGCCCGTATTTTTCTTTTCTTTTTTTGCCAATGCCTCAATGATAAGCACCATTAAAAACACCTCAAGGCAACTAAACGATGAAAAAAAAATGGGGTTACCATTTTGTTTGGGCCACCGTATTACCAATCAACATGCTGTCGAAAACTTCCCCAGATTATCCGCAGCAAACATTCCTGAATGAAGACGTTTTTGCTTAAAACTCCAGAAGCAACGAGGGAATTCACTATCTCTATCATGACATTCATGATGGTGCCGACCTAACTTTATTGTTTAATGTTTATAGATTAGTTTTATATAAATGTTTTCGCAATGTGCCACCTGCAGTAATGTAGTCAACACTGTACTTCAATCTAACATCACAAAGTATTTTTAAGGCTACAAATGATCTTCTTTCAGTTTGCATAATTGTGATCTGTGTTCCTCGCATAAAAGTAATGGCAACGTTCTTTTGTTAAAGCTTGTGCACATTTGTTCGAAACTGGGAGACTCTTTAGCCTTCTCACGTAATAATTCAACGCTATAGCGATATGATTTTCCAACTGCGCACTGCAACCAGCCAATGCACACATTTTGTTGTAAGATGTTACTCCAGAAGTTTACACTGTTTATTAGTACAACGTAATCGATAGAGGAGAAATTGACGTGTGTTAGTGAAGTTTTTCGTTTGGCTGCTAATGAGTAGCATGCTTTGATCCATGAGCAATAATGCGGGTGAATTGTTTTCAAAATTCTATGCACCCACTACGTGGTCTCAAGGGAGGAGGAGGAAGAGAAGAAATGAAAGACAGGGAGGTCAACCAGACGCACGTCCGGTTTGCTACCCTCCACTGGGGGAAGGGGTGAGAGGAATAAAGGAAAGGGAATGCACGCAGTAGCGTGTGTGCCTATTGTCTAAGCCTTCCCCGGCAATGAACTACGAAGTCGCTATGATAATCAATGTCCTCAAACCCAATGGCAAAGTACGCTTCTACTATCCAATATTACCGCGATATTAGATTACGTAAGGTCAAGGCTGCGTGCATTACGCGTGTGTTCGTAGAACAGGAAAGCGGTTTTCATTCGACTTCCTTGCAGAAAAAGTGAGCTTGACAGTACTTTCAAGCAGACGTATGGCTGCGTGGTAGAACACCGGCTGTGATCTCCACTTGAACCACAAAAATTTATTTAATTGGCATTTTTCTCGAATGTTTCATCCCGGAAAATATAGTGATTTCGCACTCACAAACTACGTCGGCACCGGAATTTCTCTAAAACGAGCTAATTCCTTCACAAGAAATTGATTAATTCTTGGGAGGATTCGAAAACACTAACGTTATCAATCTAGGCCTTTTTTTGAAAATTTTGCCCATATTTATCAATTTATGCATTTATATATTTCTGAATTAATTCAATTTACCCTCAAGGCCAAATGGCATTACATCGAGGAGTGGGTTATTACAAAAAAGGGTAACTGAACAAAAAGCAGGAAATATAGTTATATCGTACAAAAAAATCTCATAAATACAATGCAAGCTAGTGCATAACAGAAGAAGTTATCACTAATAGTAATAATGTCACCCAGAACTCTGTTCCACTTCTTCGTGGAACAGAATTCTGGGTGAACAGAAGAACAGAAACATGAATTGAAGGAAGTATTTCTGCTGCACAAAGGCATGCCTACTTTGTGTTGGTGATCAATGCGGCGGGATATGTGCTGAGGGCGAAGATGTAGTTGGTCACGAAGAAAAGGATTATTGTAGGTCTTGCGAAATAATGCTAACCTGGAGATTTTTTTTACGATATGTTGAGGAAAGGAGTGCTAGGGTAGTTTTTATGCATGGTTGAAATGCTCGCGTTTTTGTAATAAATAGACAACCCAAAACGAACTCATTTATTCTCAGCAAGTTTAAGGGAAGTTACCAGATTAATATAGGTGGGGTCCCACATGGCAGTAGTATATTCTAGTTTAGAGCGTATAATATTTTGTATAGCAGCGGTTTTAAGCCATATGAAGAATTAAAAAAGTTGCGTCATAAATAGCCAATCATGCGGTTAGCGTTGTTAAGAATGTATTCAATATGAGGTTACCCGTTCGCATTAGTTCTTATGTGAACTCCAAGATACTTATAACAGTTAATGGAATCCAGATGAATGTTATTAAGATAGTAAATATGTGATGAAATGGAAGCTCTCGATACAAAAACGATTTTACACTCTTTAATGTGGAGGTGCATTAGTCATTTGTCATTGCGGTTAGATATAGCATTAAGGTCAAATTGCAATATGTTAACTTCATTATCGTTGGTACTTTCTCGAAAAATAACATAGTTGTCAGAAAAGAGATAAAATTTTATATGATACAAATGATGAGATGTTGTTATTAAAATGAGAAACAACAGGGGGCCTATAAGGCTGCGCCTTGCGGAACGCCGGAATGAACTTCGCGAGAAGATGAATTCTGACAGTTTGCAGTATCGAATCGTGATCTCTTAGGGAAAAAGCATTCAATCCACTTTGGTAGGTTACCGTCAACATTTATTTGGTGTAGTTTGTAAAGTAGCAGTCTATGGCAAACCTTGTCAAAAGCTTTTGAAAAATCTAGGAAAATGCAGTCGGCATGGGATGAGTTATGAAGAGTCTGATGTAAGTGATGAGTGAATGATATTAACCGTGTTTCCCATGAATATGTTTTACGAAAGCGATGTTGTGCTGGCGCGAATAATGAGTTCGATTCTAAGAAATTGACATTGTTTGTAAATATTATAGGATCAAACATCTTACAACAAATACTAGTTGAAAATGGAACGTAAATAATTGAACAGTGTTTATTACCAAATTTATGGGGAGGAACGACTTTCACAATTTTCCAATAACTAAGAATAGCAGAGGTGTGCAGTGGCTGTAGGAAATTTTCATTCATATAATGGAACTGTAAGTGCCAGTACTTTTTTGAAATTTTGTGTTGATGCCATCATAACCAGGAGACGCATCATTCTTAAGTAATTCAATGAGGCGTACAACTCAAAAAGTTTCAATAATCACTGTTGACCTGGGTGAACAATTTCATAAAATCGCGCTAGATAAATCATAACGGTTATCTACGAAAAACTGTCTTTATAAAACATTCGCTAAGAGCAGCAGGCAGCAGCGCAATGGCTTTTACTAATCTCGTCACCGGATGAGTCAATTAGGAAAATATGGTAGTCGAATTGGGGGCGATTGATTTGCGAAACTTCTTTTTGCACTAGCTTGTAACACGGACGGCAGAACGTTAGTGAGAAAGTTATCTTTAGCAGATTTCAGCGCAGATATGTAGATGGATGATGCAGATATGTTGGCAGCCCAGCGTGGGTCGTTAGTAGGTGAACGTACGTCTTGCGGCTCTATATAAAAGCTTCTTTCGGTTAGATAAATTTTTCTAGTGAGCGTTGTGCGATGGTGCAAGCACGTTAGATAAGACGATTCAGCGAGGAATACACCTATTTGTTTGTCGATCAAATTGAACTGCAAGCATATCCCACTTAGGCTGCGCTGAACAGGTCTGAAAACTGCTTAAGAATGGGTCTACGAAATTCGCTAGTTTTGCTTTAATTAAGTCGAAGTCTGCTTTCTTAAAGTGCCACATCGTTTTCTTTTTTTTATCTGCTTTAGCACAGTTTGCATCAAATAAAAACCAGTTACAAATATTCATTGATGCCTGGTGCATAGGTTAGAGTGGTAGCAAAGTCTGGTGGATTTGTTAACACCAGATCAAGAATTCTAGCACCGCTAGTAGTTGCCCTAGTTGGTGACGTTACTGTTTGTGTGAGAGAAAACCTTGAACTTAGGTTAATAAATTCACTCGGCTGTGGCGAAGATGGTAATAAGTAAGGTGCATTTATGTGGCATATTTTACTAAGAAAGTTAAAATTTCTAAGCAGAAACAGAGGATGTGATGAAAATCATGTGAAAATTATATCGGTTGCGTTGTGAAGTTCGTCGACAAAAGTTGAAGGTGAAGAAAGAGAGCGATAGCCTATTCTTAGTATTATCTTGTGGTAGCCGACAATTGCTGTAGCCCAAACTAGCTCTATTTTTAGTGTCAATTTGGTACAAGAAGGAAAAATTTCTTTTGAAAAGAATGGCACCTCACTTGCGCCTTGTCCGACCACAACAGCATAGGTGAAAATGGTTTCAGTCATCAAAGATTTTTCCATCACGGACAGGCGCATGGAGCCACGTTTCATTCAAAGCAATTATATTCGCTCTTCATGTATGAATAGCTGATGATAAAGAGTTATATTTGTTTAGTACACTTCTGACATTAGAAAAAACAAAAGAACAGATACCTGAGCGTGTGATTTGCGGTCACCTCCTCTTGCACAACTCTACGTAGTCGCATTAACTGAAGAAGACCACGCATCACCTACATAATTGATACGTTTATTTTTACCTCTGTAACTTAGTTCGCACCCTGGACAATACATGTAAAGTTTGCTAGTCAGTAGTCAATTTTAACGCCGCTTAAGCGTAGAAGAACTGTGCTGAGCTTTCCCAAAGTGAATGCAATTTTTATGTGCCTACTATTCGAAACCTATTCAATTGGTCTTTTCTTCGTATTTACTACAGCTCTATAGAATTCACATTTTGCCCTCTCTTTATTTGATGATATTATAGTACTAATAAACAATTAGCATATGTTGGTGGTGTTAATTATATGCTTTGCCACTCCTACTTGCAAGCAAGTCTTAAAAACTTTAAAACAGCCAAAAAAGAGGTTACGGCATGCTGTTTGATTAATAGTGAACTGTTGCATTTACTACACACTTTCTCTTAATGATAAATTATTATAGTCTATGATGTTGTCAAAGACATGTCATGATAGTGAAGTGTATTCGTTAATCCGCTACCGGTCGCAATGTTGCTACTTGTCCTAAGCACCACTTTCGTATACTCTGTAGCGCCCGAGTACGCCAGAATAATTCGAACGTGAGAGTTTATTGTAAGTTCAGCTGCCATATAAAATTACCTCTCAAATTTCAGCAATTTTTTTATGATTTGCTTGGGCTATAATAAAGTTGTCGCGAATAATAGCACACATGATTCAATTTGTGCAACCAACTGCATAAAGCATTGCGAACGCATCAGCCGAAAAGAACTATATTAACTCATAACGTATTTTGTAGATTTTGCTGAATAGCTTGACAGCGAATGATATTGCGTGTATTTATTCTTACACCCTATACAGCCTTAACACTGAACATATTTATTCTTTGTACTACTGTACGCTGTCACCTCTATGTTGAAGACTGCTCATGTGATTTTTTTTCTCTCTGGCTACTTTATTGTTATGCGTTACTGTCGATTCATGATGTTATGACAAGGCCTTGACATTCATAAGATAACAGCAGGTCGCAACAGATTCAAAATTTCAATGATTGCAGCTTTCTGTACGGTCTCCACCTCTCACCCGAATCACAACTAATTTGGCAAATCTTCTAGTTTATCTGCTGTTTTCATCCATCGCAGCACATCGACGATTTATCTATTGAAAGTCATGTTCATCGTTTTCTTTATTTTGCAGTGCCTTAAGAAGCTCGGGGCATCCTGCGATGCATCCCAGGCAAGTGACATTTCTTCTTTGTGAAGCACCTACAAGCTAGTCTGCTTCAACATGTCTGCAGCTTTACAACAATGTACAAATATCACGAGCGTAAATTTCATCTGCACAACCGCAAGCACTCATGCGAAAATACAGCGTTCAGTTCAAATAGGCAAAAGCACATAAAAAAGAAGAGACACTGAAGTAGTCCAACTTGGACGAATGTTCAATACGACTTCCTCTTTCAAGTCACAGGGGCACACACTTTGTAAAAAAAGCAAAGGTAAAGCCAGGCCAAAGTACGGAAGAGAAATCAAAGGTTTTGTTACGTGGCAATGCATCATTTGCCGTCACTTGCTTTTATTGTGGCCTTCACGCAGTCTATGCACAAGGCCAAGGAATGTGACCGCATCCTGAATAACATGTCTGAAGTGTGACTAAATTTCGAAGATAAATATACCTTTGTGTATGGGCCCTTCTTGTGGCACATGGCTGTTTGGAGTGATCTATGCCGAACAGGTTTGTACCCCTTTAAAGCACAATTACTTGTTCGAATCCACATGTCCAGTTCTCTATCGTAGTATTCTACGCCAATAAGCGAAAAGGCCTCAGTTATCACGCCCTGTGATCTCTAAAATCTCAACCGTAGAGCAAAATTCAGACTAGGACGGCTAATATTTAGAACAAATGTTCGAATTAGAAAGTTCTACTTTTTACAGAACAGTCATTAGCAAGAAATGGCTACTTGAGTACAATGCCTTGTAAAGCTGTATACGTCAAGTTTAATGATATCTGATAATCATGTCAAGGAAAGCATAGGCGTTGTTATATGAGGTCATTTTAATGTAAATGTGAACAAAGTGAATTAAATGATAACTTGCTGTGGGCAGAGACCGAGCCTGCGATATTCGAATAACGCGTCCGATGCGCTACCAGTGGAGCTACCACAATGGCTACCCCCACATCCACTTTATTGGGTATGAATGTGAATTAAACTTCTTGACTGCAGGTGGCACTGACTAACGCTCCCATGCCTGTGCTTCACCGATTGGTCCAGGACAGGAACGGCACATTTACACAAATCACTATCTTTAACAATACAGCGTATTAACAATCAGTGGCTGTGGGAGCGCTGGGGCTTAAATTTTACCACACTTATTGAATATGGAAGGCGTAGTTCATATATTTTGCCGAAAGTGCGATGTATACGTTCTGTGGCGAAGAGCACACGCCCTGGCCTGAAATCTCACTGATGAATAATGCTACTGGCATAAATGAAAGGATTATGTAGAATTTATTTTAACAGATTTTCTCCAGCTACTTTCAGTTTCACTTCGGCAGTTTAACCATATTATGTTAGTAAGCCCCACGAAGTGGTCATGCGACAGGAGCACATTGCTTGGTCTTCACTCTCACTTCCGTTCAATGAATCCGTTTTTTACGCTGCAAATTGTGAAAGAAACAGACATTGCAACAATGAAAGGATCTGAACGAAGTGGTGTTTAAGGCCGACCAATGCACTATACCAACAAATCGCCTTCGTGGCCATGGCTTTGTACTGGATAAACCACAGTATAAAAGCCTATTATTTACTGCTTTCTAAGCTAACGTACAGACAGTCTCGCATCATAGAATACTAGCACACTGACATGTGCCACATTCGAGCAGGTTAGTGCAAAAATATGAGTTCTCAGCCCGTTTAGTGTAAAACAAAACTCATCATAGGCTCATTGTGCTTGCTGTGCAGGACTTAATCGATGCTGTTTCTCCACTTGTGAGGGTAAGTCTGTTTTAAAATATTTATTTTTATGGCCTCATTCTAAAATTTCAGGCATATAGCGCGAACTATACATTACCCACAAGACGGCTTTCGGCAAATACTCCTTATGCATAACAAATGGTGTTATCACGCATAAGACATGAATCAGAGACCGCCGCGTAAGCCATACGTGTATGATCTGCGTCAAAAGAAACTCGAACATTTCATGCCTTCGTGATGTCATAGTGCACGCCGTCCACTTATCACTATAAACAGTCACGCATATACGGGCAAAGCTGTCGAACCGGATGCGCGAGCCTGTCGATTGTGATAACTGGATGGCGCATGTACTATACCATCGCGAAGGCTTGCCGCTATTTGCGTTTCATTTGACGATGATAGTACGTGTGAATTTAAGGGCCACTGATTATGGCATGCCTCCAATAGTTTTATTAAGCAGAATCACACTCAGAAAAAAATAAGTAAACTATTGATTCCGGGCGTTTAGAATTGCGTTAATGTTTTTAACTACAATGACTGCCGAGCCCGGGGGAACTCGGGAAGAGCGAGCGCTGTAGTTCCAGCAATAATTATATAACATGCTAGCAAAACGTTATTCCTTAATTGTTATTATAGAGCTGATAAATGACATTTGCATTGTGCGTGTTACTTAAGCATACGCAGAATGCTAATTCTAGGTGATTAGACAACGAAATGATCTAGGTGATTATTATAAGATGCAGGGAGGCTAATAGACGAGTATGACTGATGGCACTTAGGCTGCTACGAAACATATGTGTTATGACTGTGTTCTAAAAGCTTCTCAAATGTTTTAATTTTCGAGTGGATATTTTCAGATTTGTTTTGAACAAACACCTTGGTGAAGAAATTAAATCGGGTGTTTTGCGAGTTCTATAGAGTGATCCGCCGCTTAATTTACAGCGTTGCATTTCTGTGGTAGCATAACAAATCAGTGCATCACTCCAACCTTTTTTCACGTGACCTCGACCTATCCATGTGACCAAGAGATATTAACACAATTAAATGCTGTAATAGTTCGCGGTCATGTGAAAATGAGCAACCACTCATACAAACGTCTTCATTGTAGGAATAGTTAGCCCGCTGGCAAACAGGAGACAAGTTTGTACATAGTTTTTCTCGAATGCTAGATGAGCATGAACTAAGAGCATGTATTATTGCAATGTTTAGAATAGATTGACCGGAGAGTTCGGTGTGAGCTGTAATATTTATTTTTTGGACGTTACGTTTTTAAGAATAAACTTCTGAGTAGCGAGAGAGAGCGAGAATTTATTAAATAACAGAGAGGGTGCCATGAGCTAGTGTGCTCTCGCCTGCAACTCTACTTAGGGGATTGGGGAAGGGAGAAAATCTGACTGATTCACCTATATGAAAATCGGTATAACACGAAAGTGAAACATGTTTTTGCGGGGGTAGTTGATTGTTTATTGTGCATTGTTTCAGCAAAAGCAACATATTACGAAGTCATGTTAGGAACGGCAAGCAGCCAGAAACTTTCAGCGCACATCTCAAGCAGAAAGAACGCACAAAGCTAGCATGGAAAGGAGTAGTGCGGACAAACAACTGCCACAGCTCGGCACTTAAAGCACGCTGTTCAAACACAAAGACGCACGAAACAAGCGCTCAAGTATACACAGTACCAGCGCGAACAACTGTCACAATTCTTCCTGCGTCGTATATCAGCAGCGTGTGAACGCAGCCGTGGCAGCGTGCGAAGTGGTCTCCGTCCTCTCCTAAATTACAAGTCTGACAAGTGCGCGCGCAGGAGAGGCCACGTTCCGTGGAGGGGGCGCTTCATGGAAGCGACGACTTTTAGAGCACGCCCAACGCGAGCCCGTCATGCCATCTCACCACTGATAACAAAAACGCGCTATAGTTTTGAAGCTCCGAGGACTGCCAAACGTTGTATGATCTATATTGTGGGTATTTAGTATACGCATCCTCTTCACCTGTACATTATCATCATTATCATGTATGGCTCATACTTCCTCATCGTTGTCGCGTAGCATCATCATCTTGGTTCATTCATCGTAGCTGTAGGCTGCCGGTTTTTCGGCCCTAATAAAGGTCATTCAAACCAAGACTTCATACGTGGTGGAGGGGCAGGGTAGCAACCGACGCGTACGTTCGTAGCGGAGACGTCGAGCTGACGGTGCCTGGTGGCGCGGCGGCGGTGTGCGGGAACGATGGGAGAGTCCGGGAGACAGTGGGCTGCAGGTTGGCCATGTGGGTCATGGACGTGAGCTCTTCCCTGATGACGTCCCGCAATGACGTTGAAGAAGACTGAATGGGAGACACTGAAGGTAGTGTGAATCCCATTGCTTCTAATTCTTCGCGTATAATCACCCTTATTGTGTCTAGTAGGTTTGGATCTGCCGTAATACGGGCCGCGGCACTGTCCGGTTGTAAGCGCATAGGCTCGAGTTCTTCGAGGCGCTGACAGGTTGTCAAAACGTCAGCAACGGTAGCCGGATTCTGGATTGCAAGGGCATTGAATGCGACGGGTGCAATTCCCTTAAGAAGCTGGCGCACTTTGTCTGACTCTGTCATTGGTGTGTCAACCCGGCGGCAAAGTGAAAGAACATCATCGATGTAGGATGTATACGACTCCCCGATGTGCTGTTTCCGAGTCGCCGGAGCTTTCTTTGCGATAGCCGAACGAACAGCCGGTGTGCCAAAGACATGGCGAAGCTGATCTTTGAAGGCTGACCAGTCGGGGATGTCGATGAAGTGGTTGAGGAACCACGTCTTCGCGACACCCGGGAGGTAGAATGACACGTGGGCGAGTTCGTAGGTGTTATTCCACCAGTTAGCAGCGCAGACACGTTCGAAATCGTCCAGTAATTCTTCCACATCTTCCCCGCGCATACCAGCGAAGGAATGGGGCTGACGATGGAGGCTGTTGATGACGTGAGAAGGCGTGGCACGTGGTGGTGGAGTGGGAACGGCTGCAGCACCGACCTCATCTTGGTGCGACACATTTCCGGACACCTGGCCCAAGCGGCGACCTGAACGTAGCTCCAGGGGGTAGAGTGGTCGAGAGGATGGCGGGGCATCTAACAGCACGCCCCACCACGTATGAACTTGCCGCAAGCACTCCAGACAACATAGGCTCTGTGGCGTAGCGGTTAGCGCCACGTGCTCAGGTTCGATTCCGTTCTACGAATCCGTCTTTCTGGCTTTTTGTTTGCAACCTCTTAGTATATATTTTTCAACTTTATTTCCATGACGGAAGTATGGCAGCGTAGCCGTGGTTGACCCCGGCATAAAACACTTGCGCGTTATAAAAGAGGGAGGAAGGGTAATAGTGAGGACAAGAAGAGGTGGTCCGTATGTACTGTAGCCATTTAGTGCAGTGATTACTCTACAGCTTAAGATTCAGTCCAGAGTTTTTTAATAAAATCGCGAACAGCCGTTGTAGCACTTTTTGACACTGTTTGTTTGCAAATTGCTGACAAACCATGAACACGCATGACTGCAAAATAGGCTCATTTAAATGTGAGATTTTACCCACATAAATGTTGAAATGTTGTTTTGCTGCTCATTCAAAAAAAACTATTCTTGTGTTTTTGGCATGCGTTTATTTCATTTATTGTACGGAACGTTGCAGTGTGTGTACGAGGCTTTGAAAGACTTCAACAAGCCCCAGGATGCAGTGGTAGCGTACGCGGATGTTTTCACCGAGCTTATCAACGCGACCAACACCAACAAAACACAAGCGCGTGAGTATAATTGCTTGTATATTGGCGCGATCATTTTACGTAGGTGGATGGCAGCTTCTTCTTAAGGAAGCCTCCGAAGAAAGATTGGTTTTGTAGTTCCTTGATGTGGTTGCGATGACGTCAGTTTTTTTTTACGTCACGAGTAAGCTTCACTCCTTCGAACTCAACACCTAGGCATCTGGGGAGTTGCAGCATTCTCAATTATTAGGCTGAAAACAAAGTTTCTGCTGAAGAGGCAGAAAATATTTCTATATAAGTTGGTCAAGAGGAAGAAGAAAAATGAGTGATGAGCTGATGCAGCGTACGGATGACATACCTGCCTTAGCATGAAAATAGCCACGTATACATTGTACAGAAAGAAAGCTCAACCATAGCTATACAGTGTGTTACAGATATGTGTAGAATCGTGCAATTGTGTGCAAATAAAGTAATTTGAATGACCTTGAAGAGCATAACAAGCAGTGCTCCAAGAAACCTCGTCCTTTGATTTTCATAGTAAATGAAGGTACTAACAAAAAAAATGTGTACCTTGACCAATGCGAACTCCTAATAATTGTAAGTATCAATCCCAGTCATGGCAACTGAAGTTATCTAAGCACTGTTTATTTATTTATTTGTTTTATAAATAATTATTTTTTATTTATTCACTCGAACATCGCAGTGCAAAGTGTGCTGTAACAGTGGCGAGTATACAAAGATACGCACAATATCAACAGCAATTAAAGGTCTGTAACCAGATGGTGGCGATGGCGTAGTGGTTAGAGCATCCGCCTCGCATGCAAGAGGTCCGTGGTTCAAATCTCGGTGCCGCGCAGCTCCCAACCAGATAAAAAAAATTCCGCGTGGTAATGGAACTGCATTAAGAGGCCTGGGGTTGCGGCCTCGCCTGTAACCACCGCCGGGAACGCACTCCCTCACCAGAGAAAGATTGGCCACCCTGGTGCAGTATCTGGCCACTACCTTCCACATGCATACGCGAAATAACTCACGGTCATCAGTCTCCAGCAGCTGCGAAACAACTGACCACGGTGGCGGTCAGATCTTCAACACAGCAGAGGGTGTTAAGAATCTCTGGATCTGGACAGGCCGCCATTGGAACGTCAACTTAGCAACGTTTTACGCTACAACATTTTCTAGTGAGGGAAGTCTAGCTGTACTATTCGAGGAGCTAGAGGGTGGTAAAGTGGATATAAAAGGGCTCAGTGAGGTTAGGAGGACAGAGGAGGCCTATACAGTGCTATAGAATGGGCACGTCCTTTGCTATCGGGGCTTGGCTGACAAACGAGAACTGTGAGTGGGGTTCTTAATTCACATAAACATAGCTATAAACATAGAAGAATAGTATAGCATTAATGATAGGGTGGTAGATATCGTAATTAAATTGAATAAAAGATACAAGATGAAGGTAGTACAGGCTTATGCGCCTACATCTAGCCATGATGACGCTTCAGTTGAAAGCTTCTATGAAGAAGTGGAATCGGCAATGAGCAAGGTAAAAACACAGTAAACTATATTGATGGGAGACTTTATTGCAAAGGTAGAGAAGAAGCAGGCTGGAGACCAGGCAGTAGGATATTATGGCATCGGTACTAGAAACGCCAGAGGAGAGCTACTAGTAGACTTCGCAGAACGCAATAATTTACGGATTTTGAATACCTTCTACCGAAAACGAGGAAACGGCAAGTGAACATAGAGGAGCCCTAATGGCGAAAATAAGAACGAAATATACTTTATAATGAGTGCACACCCAAGCATCGTGCAGGATGTAGAAGTGGTTGGCAAGATACGATGCAGTGACCATAAAATGGTACAGTCTCGAATTCGCCTAAACTTGAATAAGGGACGAGAGAAACTAATACGCAAGAAGGCAATCAATGAGCTAGCACTGAGAAGGAAAGTACAGGAATTCATAAGCTGTGTTTCAATTCCTAGACAGCACGTAGACAGTCCACGAAGACTGCTTTCCCAGGAAACAAAGAATCTCATTAGTAAGCGTAAAATCATGAAAGTCTCAAGTACAACAGACCAAATAGAACTGGCAGAGCTTTCGAAGTTGATTAATAGGCGTACTGTATGCGATGTAAGAAGGTATATAACATGGAGAGAATTGAACACGCTCTGAAAAACGAAAAAAGCGTCAAAGCAGTGCAGAGGAAAGTTGGGATAGGCGAAAATCGGATGTATGCACTAAGGGACAAAGAAGACAAAATAACTGCCAATATGGATAGGATAGTTAAAATAGCGGAGGAGTTTTACAGAGATCTGTACAGCAGCCGGGACAACCGCGACCTTAATACTACAAAAACTAGCAGTAACCCAGATGACACTTCACTAGTAATGATCGAAGAAATCATAAAAGCTTTGGAGAGCATGCAAAGAGGCAAAGCTGCTAGTGAGGATCAGATAACATCAGAACTGCTGAACGATGGAGGACAGATGGTGTAAGAAAAACTAGCCATCCTGTTTACGAGGTGTCTCCTGGCGGGAAAAGTACCAGAGTCTTGGAAGAACGCTAACATGATCTTAATACATAAGAAAGGAGATGGCAAGGACTTGAAGAATTACAGCCGATCAGCTTGCTCTCTGTAGTATACAAGCTATTTACAAAGGTAATTGCTAACAGAGTAAAGAAAACATTAGAATGCAATCAACCAAAGGAACAAGCAGGATTTCGAACAGGCTACTCAATAATCGACCACATTCATACTATCAATCAGGTAATAGAGAAATGCTCAGAATATAACCAACCACTATACATAGCTTTCGTTGATTACGAGAAAGCGTTTGATTCAGTAGAAATATCAGCCGTCATGCAAAGACTGCGGAATCAGGGCGTCGATGAAGTATGTATAAGCATCCTGGAAGAAAACTACAGAGAATCAACTGCTACCATAATGCTTCATAAAGAAAGCAACAGAATACCAATCAAGAAGGGTGTAAGGCAGGGGGACACAATCTCCACAAAGCTATTTACCGCGTGCTTACAGGAGGTTTTCAGAAGCGTAGAATGGGATCAGTTAGGAATAAGAGTCAATGGAGAATACCTTAGTAACCTGCGCTTCGCCGATGACATTGCATTGCTGAGTAACTCAGGGCACGATTCGCAACTTATGATTACGGAGTTAGACAAGGAGAGCAGAAAGGTGAGTCTTAAAATTAATCTGCAGAAAACGAAAGTAATGTACAACAACCTCGGAAAAAAGCAGTGCTTCGAGATAGATAATAGTGCACTCCAAGTTATAAAAGACTATGTCTACTTAGGGCAGGTAATAACCGCGGAGCCGAACCACGAGATCGAAGTAACTAGAAGAATAAGAATGGGGTGGAGCACATTTGATTATGACAGGTAGATTGCCACTATTCCTCAAGAGGAAGGTATATAACAGCTGTATCTTGCCGGTACTTAGCTACGAATCAGAAACCTGCAGGCTTACAAAGAGGGTTCAGCTTAAGTTGAGGACGACGCAGCGAGCAATGGAAAGAAAATGGTAGGTGTAACCTTAACAGACAAGAAGAGAGCAGAGTTGATTAGGGAACAATTGAGGGTTAAGGATATGATATTTGAAATCAAGCGGAGGAAATGGACATGGGCCGGACATGTAGCGCGTAGACAAGATAACCAGTGGTCATTAAGGGTAACTAACTGGATTCCCACAGAAGGCAAGCGGACTAGGGGCAGACAGAAGGTTAGGTGGGCAGATGAGATTAAGAAGTTTGCTGGTATAAATTGGCAGCAGCAAGCACAGTACCGGGTTAAGTGGCGGAACATGGCAGAGGCCTTTGTCCTGCTGTGGACGTAGTCAGGCTGATGATGATGATGATGCTGATGCTGATGATGATGATGATGATGATGATGATGATGATGATCATGATGAAGATGATGATGATGTTGATGAACCAGGTAGAGAAGAGTTGTGCAAATATGCAAGGTCAAAAATGAACAAATAAGCTATGAACATCAACGAAAGTAGAACAAATAAGGAATGCCATCTAAGTGGCGTTCCACCTAACCGCCAATAGCAAATAGTGGAGAGTACGTTATACAGATATGCATGCATGTCATAGATGTCGGCTTCATGGTTCAGCAACATCTGTCATTCGGAAGCCGATGCATAGAATCGCCATCAAGGTGATAGGCGAAGACGCTCCTTCGTTTAGTTGTAGAGAAGCTTGACAATAAGGTCTGTCATGGTTGATTACCATGCAGCATTGTTGGCAATGATGTGCTAGCTCGAAAATATTTGCTGTTGTGAGGAGCTGACACAGCAGTAAATGGCGCAAGATCTCAAAGGGTGAATTAGTACTGAGCCAGTGCTTTTGTCCTAATCTATAGATCATGTTTCGACCATTACATACACCGATAAATATTGTTGCAAGCAATTATTGTAAACTTACGATAAACCAGTGAACCCACGCTTTATTGCAAAAAAAATGAAGCATTTTTAAAAAGCACTGCCTACTATTCATGAATCAAACTTTCCAAACTGAACTTTCATTTACTGTAGTTCTCTGATATACTTGTCTGTTTTAAAAGGTGTCAAATTATTTTAAATATTGTTACGGGGAAGATTTATTCGCTGACAGCAGGTCTTGCTAACGGCTTAAGAGCGCACAGTCATGGAGGCCAACGGGAGAAGCTCGAGAGACCAGCCCACAACAACCACGTTGTCGTCCATCTCCTTTAGGGTGCAATTTCAGCTGTGCCGAAGCGCAGTTTCATACACGTATCATCACCCCGGCCGGTAAGGCACCGTCTCGGTGCCTGTTAAATGAGCGAGTCCGCATTGTAGGGCTTGAGACGGGAAACGTGGGCTATTTTCGTTCTGGGTGCAGCAGCCGATGAGTTTGTGGTAGCGGTAATCTCGTAGGTCACAGGTGTAACCTGACGAATGACTCGGTAGGGCCCAGCGTACCGCGATAGTAGTTTCTCGCAGAGGCCGACACGTCGAGATGGGAGCCACAGGAGAATAAGAGATCCCGCAGAAAAAACGGCATCTCTATGTCGACGATCGTAATGGGATTTTTGAGCTGTCTGCGACGACCATAAGCGAGCACGGGCTACCGTGCGTGGCGTGAGAGCACGGGTGAGCGCATCCTGAGCGTGTGAAGTGGAGCATGGTTGGTCTGATGAAAGCAGTGTGTCAAAGGGCAGTAAGGGATGACGTCCGAAGAGTAGATAAAATGGGGAGTAGCCTGCTGTTTCATGACGCGAAAAGTTATAGGCGAAGGTTACGAATGACAGAGCTATGTCCCAATCAGTGTGGTCGGCAGATACGTACATGGAAAGCATGTCTGTCAATGTGTGGTTTAGGCACTCTGTAAGGCCATTAGTCTGAGGGTGGTAAGATGTGGTGAAGTTGTGACGGGTTGCAAAAGATCGAAGTAGACCATCAACCACACGAGATAGAAAGTAGCGACCACGGTCTGTTAGCAGGTGAGACGGAGCGCCATGCTGCAGAATAATGTCGTAGAGCAGGAAGTCGACAACGTTTGTTGCGCAGCAGGTTTGTAGCGCTCGAGTGATTGCATACCGAGTGGCATAATCTGTGGCCACTGCAATCCATTTATTTCCAATTGTAGAAGTAGGAAAGAGACCTAGTGAGTCCAACCGCACTCGATAAAACGGCTCGGCTAGAACTTCCATAGGTTGAAGAAGACCAGCAGGGGGAGTCGTAGGCTTCTTTCGGTGCCTGCTGAGGTTGCAAGATGCGACGTAACGGCGAACGGAGCGGTGGAGACCCTTCCAGAATACTCGTCGTCGAACGCGGTCGTAAGTTCTGGAGACTCTTTGATGTCCAGAAATTGGAGCGTCGTGGAATTATCGCAGAACATCTTTTCTCAGGTGATGTGGTACGACGAGTAAAAGTTCCTCGCCGTCGGGTTGTAAGTTGCGGCGGTAGAAAACGTTGTCTTGAAGCAGGAATCTGCTAAAGGAAGGATTAGTATGACGCGATTGAAGGCGGTCAATGATGGTGATCAGCGATGGATCTCGGCGCTGTTTTTCGGCCACGTTCAGAAAGCCAGGAATGGCTAAAACGCAGGCATCAGATTCCAAATCAGTGGAGTTAGGTGGATCAACAGGATTGCGGGATAAGCAGTCAGCATTTCTGTGCAGCTTTCCAGATTTGTACACAACCGAAAACGCGTACGCCTGTAATCGAAGTGCCCATCGGCTGAGTCTTCCTGTAGGGTCCTTAAGCGTCGACAGCCGGCAAAGCGCATGATGGTCTGTGATGACTGCAAACGGACGTCCGTATAAGTACGGATGGAATTTCGCAATAGCCCAAACGAGGGCTAAGCATTCCCGCTCAGTGATGGAATAATTTTTGCCGCTTGCGACAGAAGGCGACTAGCGTATAGCCTATCACACGGTTGGTGCCATTCTGTATCTAAGCGAGTATAGCACCAATGCCATGGCCGCTTGCATCGGTGCGAAGCTCTGTTCGAGCCACTGGATCAAAATGAGCCAACACAGGTGGTGATGTGAGAACGGTAATTAGCGATGCGAAGGAATGTTCTTGGTCCTTCCACCAAGAAAAGGCCACGTTTTTTTTTTTTTTTTGAGGAGATCCGTGAGGGGCCTAGCAATATCCGCGAAGTTGAAGACAAAGCGGCGGAAGTTTGAGCAGAGCCCAATAAAACTGCGAACTTCTTGTGTGGATTGCGAAACCGGGAATTCCCGGACTGCACGGACTTTGTCAGGGTCGGGTTGAACATCAGTGGCGTCAATAAGGTGGCCGAGTAGTTTAATCTGCCGGCGCGGATGGCGAGGCCTGAGTGACGGTTTCAGGTATCGCGGCTGGACAAAGCTGACGTGCACTGCGGAATTCCAGCGCCGGGTTGTGTGAAGACCCCGCACCTTCCACCAAAAGATGTTACGGGGAAGATTTATTCACGGACAGTAGGTCTTACTATGGCTTAAAGAGCGCACAGTCATGGAGGCCAACGGTGGAAGCTCGAGAGACCAACCCAAAACAACCACGTTGTAGTCTTCCTCCTTTCGGGGGCCATTTCAGCTGTGCCGAAGCGGCAGTTTCATGCACGTATCAATATGCTAGGTCATTGCGCCATCAATTAATACATCTGTTCTTTATTCCCTAAATAAATAAACTAGCGTGCAGCTCGAGCTAATGGTTTTTTGTTTTGTGCATTTTGTTTCCAATGGTTTGTACGCACTAGTCAACACGGATTTTATTGCGAATAGTAACGAAGTGACAAAAATTTTGTTTAAAAACAATATTCGTATTACGTGCACGTTACACTTGGTCATAAGTAGAAGACGACGACGAAGTGTCTCTTCATAGAACGCTTCTGCTTTCGGCTCCGAGCATTGTTATCAAGTTTTTCGCTTTCTACTAGAGACGCTGCTCCCTGCCCCAGGGCGACGGACGCGGAGTCATCCACTGGTCCGCCCAGCCAGAGGTCTGCTATGGCGAGCTCCTCGGTAAATCAGCGCGCCTGGCCCAGAACCAGTGAGGCCAACGGTGATAGTCACTGCATCATGGCTGTGGACGTGGAGCCTTCTGCGGCTATGTCCGACCATAGACCACTTTTGGCAAGCTCGTCGCGGAAACGAAGCACCTGTTCGAGCACCAGCGAGGACACGGAACTGTACTCGGCCACTGGCGACGACTCGTCGGATGACGACTTCGAGACCGTGAGAAGCAGGAAGGCCAAAAGAAGAAGTATCAAATCGTCTTCACCAGCAGGGACATTAACGTCTCAGTCAAAAGGAGAATGCTGGCCGCACACCATCCTCTTCATGCCCGAGGACTCCACCATCAGCCTTCGAGCAGTAAACAGGCAAGCTCTCTCTATGTACTTTGAGGGGGTAGCACCAAACGACATTAAGGATATCCGGGTGAACACGCGGAAGAATATTCTAGCTGTGGACACAATGACTGCCAGCGCCATAGACAAGCTTCGCAGAGTATCAGATTTGGGAGGCATCAAAGTACGACCGGTTATTCCAATGGACGGTGCCTGCACGGCGGGAGTAATCTACGACATTGATTTGGCCATAGCAAACTCGGACCTCCCAACTCTCATAAAACCAGCGAACGAAGGAGTTCTCATCGCGAATGTACTTCGTCTCGGAAACACCCGATGTGTAAAGATAATGTTCAAAGGAGATTCCATTCCGTCGCATGTCAAAGTGGGACACTTCCGACATCCTGTTCGACCATTTGTCCCTAAACCACTCCAGTGCCATAACTGCATGAAAATTGGTCACATCAAGAGTGTATGTACAAACACCACAGTATGCCCCCGATGCGCTGAGCCGCACACTGCAGACGCATGTCGGGCAACAAGTCTGAAGTGCAGAAACTGTGATGGTCCGCATGATGCTGCATCCAAGGAATGCCCTCGGATTAAGAAGGAAATAGCCATTATCAAACAAATGGTTAGGGACAATTCAACCCACAGAGAGGCTGCTGAAAGGGTACGGCGGCGACGTAGTCACCGACGGAGGCGTGGAGGACAGAGTGTTGCGCATAACCCATTTCCTCCGAGCACGAGTGAAGTAGTAAACACGAAGCGAAAAGAAGTGGAGAAGCTCACAGCTGCGGATGAGTGGCCTACGCTTCCGCGTACACAGCCTGCAAAGGAGCCTCCTGCGAGGCCTCGCCGCCCTACACCTTCCACCGAGTCTACTTCCGTTGAGGATGTGTCAAGGGTCGATCGACAGATCATCCCGATGTTACGATCCCTCGTCGCTGTCATGGCAGACATACTAAGAAGCCTGGGAACTCCAACCGCTCGAAGCGGGTTACAGGTGTTGGACGCGCTGAGCCCAGTCCTCGCCTCCCTCGCGTAGAGTCATGGCAGGAGATCAACAATCGTTCCGCAAAGACGTCAGAGAAGCATCAGTCATCCAGTGGAACGCAAGAGGACTTAGATCACGGATTGCCGATTTTCGTCAGTACGTGTTTTCTAACCTTTTCCCAATCATCGTAATATGTGAACCGAAATTATCAAACCCGATCAGGCTATCTGGCTACGAATCAATCCCGTCCAAAACCCGAAACGAAAGCAGCAAGGTCATTGTGTATATTCGTCGGGAGCTTACCTACATCATTCAACCTGTGTCGCCTCATGATGAGAACCAATATGTTTGCCTGACTGTGAAGCAGAAAACCCTCACCTTCACATTAATAGGTGTCTACTTATCTCCCTCAGCCCGTTTTGATTGCCAAAGACTGGATGACATTCTTTCGAGCGTCCCGGATCCGTGGATAATTATAGGAGACTTCAACGCCCACCACCCAATCTGGGGAAGTTCAAAAATCAATACCACGGGCCGGAGGCTGGCTTCATTTGTATCGACTCATGAACTGTCTCTACTTAATGATGGGAGCCCTACATTTCTGCGAGGATCAACGTACAGCAGCTGTTTGGACTTGACGTTCGTGTCACGTCGCTTCGCCACAAACGTTAAGTGGTTTTTAGACATCGAGACACATGGTAGCGATCACATCCCCAGTTATCTCACCATCGAAGCCTTTGCTAGCGACCACCCGCCGAAAACCGTACGGAAGATCGATCTTTCAGCATTCAAAACCAACATTGAACACGCTTGTGAAAAAGGCTTAACCTCTGACATTGAGCAAGCGATCAAACAAGCAGCGCAGAGTGTGATGCGCACGCTGGCATATTCTTCAAAGCCCTCAGAAACGGACATGGAGTTAGAGCGACTCCGTGCGACTCGTCGGCGTGCGGAGCGTAGATATCGACGCACAAAATCCATTCAAGATCTAAGGATGGCCAGGCGCATGCAAAAGAAGATCCAGCGTCGTATAGACAAACTGGAGTTTCAACGGTGGGCGAAATTTTGCGCGAGTCTAGACCCTCGCAAACCGCTTTCTCAAATATGGCGAACCGTGCGAGGCCTACGCACATTTCCCCAACAACGTTTTCCGCTTAAAGCCTTGGCCCTTTTCCAAAATAGAAGGGATATCGAGGTAGCGGAAGATTTTTGTAGGAAGATTGCGGGCCCACCAAATTGCACAGAAGCCCTTACTGCTCATTACACGCCACATTCACTTGACCCGCACCTGGACCTGCCTTTTTCAATGGAAGAACTGAATGTGGCTCTTGCTTCATGCAATCGATTGTCATCGCCTGGGCCGGATGGCATATCATACCGCCTATTATGCAATCTCGGTGATCGAGCACGAAGTGCTTTGCTGGAAGTATTCAATGAGTCTTGGAGAGATGGAACGGTCCCCAGAGAGTGGAAAACAAGCCGGTTGGTTGCACTTCTCAAACCTGGAAAATCGCCTCTAGAGCTGACATCATACCGCCCAATAGCGCTGGCTAGTTGCGTAGGGAAGCTGATGGAGCGAATGATCCTTGCCAGACTCGAGTGGTTCCTAGAACGCCATAGAATATATCCAGACGCCATGGCCGGTTTTCGTCGTCTTCGGAGCTCCATTGACAATGTCATTGACCTGGTGACCTACGTACAACACCAGAAAATGAGCAGACGGTTATCTGTCGCACTATTTTTAGATGTCAAAGGAGCATATGACAATGTTTCTCACGAAGCCATACTTGACGCCCTCGAGTCAGTTGGTTTGGGTGGGCGAGTGTACCGCTGGATCCAATGCTACCTACATATGAGATCATTGTTTATGCAAACTGATGATGGGCCGACTTCTGAACATTATACACACCGTGGTGTTCCTCAAGGTGGTGTATTGAGCCCCACACTGTTCAACCTGGTTCTGATCGGTCTCGTTGAACGCATACCAGATTCCGTGCAGATATCTCTCTATGCAGATGATATTTGTGCCTGGACATCAGGTGTAACACGTCCTCAGGTACGTGCGAGACTCCAGAAAGCAGCGAATTCAATATCGGCGTACCTTAGAGAACAAGGCCTCGAGATTTCTCCTGAGAAATCGGCGCTGGTCGCGTTCACGCGGAAGGCAATGACGTCATATCCCATCGCCATCAATGGACACAGTGTCTGCTACGCCAGGACCCACAGGTTTTTGGGGGTCACGATCGATCGAAATCTCTGCTGGAGTCCCCATGTGGCCACTCTAAAGAAGCGCCTAACGGCCATCGCACAACTTTTCAAGTTCCTCGGAGGCAAAACGTGGGGCACATCAGTGCACGCGATGTTGCATTTGTACAAAACGCTGTTTCTGGGGTACCTGCGGTATAGCTTGCCGGTTCTGACGAACGCTTGCAAAAGCAGTATACGCACAATAGAAAACGCCCAGGGCCAGGCACTCAGAGTTTGTCTTGGATTACCACGCTGTACATCAACAGCGGAAACCATCGCAATCGCCAAAGATCATCCGGCCACAGTGCACATTACTTTGGAGGTGCTTAGAGCTCATATTAGACACCTTGCTCGCGCCCCTGCCCACCACCTAGCTTCGCTTCCAGAAGATCGACCGAGTGCCTCCTTCTGTAAGAGAGTATTGACTTTCCGTGAGTGCCTTCCAACAGTCTACACACCTCCGGGACGGATACTAACACCTCCTTGGTGCTTGGACCGACCAAAACTGCGCTTGACAGTGCCGGGGATTCGCAAGAAGGCGGAGCTCTCGGCGCCAGCTTTAAAGCAGATGATTCTACTCATGCTACACGAAGAATACAAAGATCACGTCAAACTTTACACGGATGGCTCGACAACTGTTGGAGGATCTGCAGGAGCTGTGATCTTCCCAGCAAGAGCCGAAACCATCCAGTTCAGAACGTCACACAAGACGACATCGACAGCCGTGGAGCTCGCGGCACTCCGCAGCGCACTCCGCAGGATTGACCAAGAGACACCACAAAAATGGAGCATTTTTACTGATTCGAAACCAGCTCTCCAATGTCTACACAATACTCTACGTCGTGGACCTCAAGATCAATTGGCGCTCGAAATACGACAACTGTATCATCACCTAATAGACGAAGGACATGACATATCTTTTCAGTGGTTACCAGGCCATTGCGGCATCATCGGTAACGAGCATGCCGACAATGCAGCTAAGAATGCTCACGAAAATGGAGTGATGGAACCTATTCCACTATCAAGAAGCGACGCAGCAGCAAAGATTAATACGCTTGCGCAGGATGTCGCAAGGTCTATGCGGAATACGCCCGGTTTTCTCCACACCCGTCTTCACCGCCTGGACCCATGCCTACGACTTACTATTCCATCTGGCCTACCCCGATCCGAGACGACCCTTCTCTGCCGTATGTGGCTTGGGGTGTCTTTCACGAACGCTTTTGCCTGCCGCATCGGAATGAGAGACAGCGCTACATGCGACCATTGCGACAATGACGAAACAATTGAACATATTTTATGTCAGTGCCCCCAGTACAGCTCTCAGCGACAGTCCCTCTCAGCAGTGTTTGCTCGCCTCGACGACCAGCCATTTTCTGAGCAGTCAATCTTGGAATGTCGGAAAGATCGAGCTTCACGCCAGAAAGCAACGAAGGCGCTGATGAAGTTTCTGCGAGCGACCCGCCTCGTAGAACGATTGTGACACTACTGTGTGCGAGTGTGTGTATGTGTGTTTGTGCTTCTCTTCCTCCCTTTCCCCTTACCCTTTCCCCAGTGCAGGGTAGCAAACCGGATGTGTTTTCTGGTTAACCTCCCTGCCTTTCCGCATTAAAATTTTCTCTCTCTCTCTGGTCATAAGTACACGAAACATATATTGACTCGCGGGGACTCACTGACTGTCTTCTCTGCTTTCAGTTGCCAATTAAATTTCAATATGAGGCTACGTCTGCATGTTTCAGAGAAAAATGTCTAAAGCTTTTACTTTCATTGTGAAAGCCAACAGAAGATTAAGTACACCAGATCTTCTCCACCTTTTTGGAGGGCTAATTACTACTTTATTCTGATGTTTATTATTGGATTAGTGCAGCTGCGCTAACGATCCCTCCTTGGTATGTGATCAATTTTCTGTGTGCTATCGTCACAATGGAAATACAAAGGATTCCTGATATGTCAATTTGATTATCGTAAGGCAAAAACCACATCTTTTTTTCTTCGGAGACGATGTAAAGACGCTCGCCTGCCCTGCTCCCAAAGCTTTACGGATTTTGACGCAGTCTTACCCAGCCTCCCTGAATCTTAGGCACTGTGAGCTTTCTGCACGTCAACTGCTACTGAACTGTCTTCGAGATGGGCTTTCATTATGAGTAAACGGCGTCGTTTGACTACGCCATTGTGTGACGTCACATCACGCTGTTGTCACAATTTCAGCTGATCTGAGAAGGTTTGCTAGTGCCACGACAAGTGACGTTTTCTTTCTTTTTTTTTTTGCCTCACTCGTGTTAACGTTTTCCACTCGAGAGACTGACTCCGGAACCCAATCAGTTCGCGCGTCTGACGTGGCATGGAATACTTTCGCCGTCGTGAATGCTTATGATGCGTTGCATTTCCGATGGAGGCGGAAATGTTGTAGGCCCGTGTGCTCCGATTTCGGTGCACGTTAAAGAACCCCAGGTGGTCGAAATTTCCGGAGCCCTCCTCTACGGCGTCTCTCGTAATCATATGGCGGTTTTGGGACGTTAAACCCCACATATCAATCAAATGCTTATGATGCGTGACAATATCTCTGTTTTCTAGAAACTCATGCCATTGCGCATTTTGTTGATTTTCCGGTGCGCAATAAGAACTTTTAAACATCGTTGTCAACATTCATTTGAATTTATATATGTCGCATTACCGTGGTGTCATCATGGTACATTTTTTTCGACAGTGTCAATAGATCTCATCAACAGTGTTAACAAGGTAAAAGCCGGAACTGTGAGGCTGAACTACTGTTCTCGCGGAAATGTGGACGTCTCGTTGCCAAGTGCCCTCATCGGTCAGGTAAGGGGAATCGGAATACATTGAAAAACTTCACGAGCGTTGTGTAATCATTCGAATTTCACCTGTATGAGTTGTATGGTATGAAATTCCAATGTTTTAAAAAACTGAAAATGCACACGCGCTATAAGCATGAAGATGACGCTCGCAAAAAAAAAACATTCCTCAAAGTAAGTGTACAAAAAACTTATATCAAAGCTTATTGTTTACAATATGGCATTGACAAGGGTGACGTGCATGACGTAGCATAATTGAACGCAAATACTATTATAATAAAAATTTTGAAATATCAGCACGACGCCGAGAAGTAATAGAGCACAATGGCATAATAAATAACATAAATAACATCTGTCTTCTGGCTGTCGAAGCTGTCGCGGACATTGTGGTCTATATAACGTCTCTTTTTCCAGCAGTGATGAGCTTCTGCCAACAGTTTTTTTCTTGCTTCAAACATATTGTCTTCATTTAGGAAGCCACCGGAGTAATTATAACGTGTAGTTGTTATCACTCCACAGTGTTCCCAGCTATACTGGTTTCCTGCAATGTACATTCATAGACATATGTGTGGTTGTAATGTTTTTAATTTAGCGCTAACATATAAAATAATGAATATACGAGCATGTTTTTTTTTCGGAACCCGCCTAAGTAGAAGTAAACGGCAAACCACATAGAGCAAACTACTATAATACAGAAAGAAGGTTATGCCTGTTATAGGCGTACATTGCAGTACTTCAAAGTCTACATGATTGGTCACGTTCTAATGAATAAATTTCTGAAAAAAAATTCAGTGCACTGATTTCTCTTCATGCTTTATGTCTCGTCTATATTTATGCGCTCAAATGACAAATTTGAATCCACACTATAGCCGCTACGTGTCGCTTGATAGAGGCCCTTGTGGGAAGCACAACAATACCGGCTGGTATTCCTTGATTGTACACGAATGTCTTCTGGAGTGCAATGTAGGATCGCTTGGGCATGGAAAACCTCCGTATATTTCCGAGCTCTGGAAACTTCTCTATTTGAATGAGTTGACAGTGGGAAAAAAATCTACCCTTCAGCTTACAGTGCTTCATTGGTTACGATGGAACTCGACATCGCGTCAAAGACAGTCGACAAAGTTGGGTGGTGTTTTCAAACCACAGGCATCTTCTTTCATATGTTTGTCGTTCCACTGAGTTTAAACGTGAACCCATGCAATAAAAGGTCAGAAACGCTTCCTGGTGATATTTTTCTGTAACGGCACGAGCTATTTAGGGTCATTTTAAATATTTTAATTCCTGCACTCAGTCTGCTCTGGAATAACCAGCACGATAGCCTCTGATATTCATTCCAGCTGAGTGTTTGACAACATCGTGACTGCAGCTAAACCTGTGGACACGTGTTATTCATCATGGTCTGTCTGTACATTTGTTTTGTTTTGTGTTGTCGCCTAGGAGATCTTGGCTCATACCCACAAGGGTTTTTGGCCACACTGTACCTTTCAACGTAAATTTTTATACAATACTTGTTAAAAACGGAAGAAATCAAATAAGAACAAGATGCATAATAACGTATCTTAAAGAAGGAAAAGAGCAAAAGGATTTGATAAACCAGATTTTAAAAATAGCAAAAAAAGAAGAAGGGGGACACAGCATTGGATTCATCTGGCGGTACCGCTAGTAACGGTATCCTTCCGGTTGCCTGAATGTAGGAGGTGCGCTGATCGGGCAGTGCGCATCTTTTTCGTCGTCTTCATTGTCCGCTAGCACTCGAGCTGGTGCGGCCGGCTAATTAGCTATTTGACTGGCTGGTGTATTTGGCTATGTATGCCAGGACATGCAATGACCAAGGCAATTAGGCCAAGCCGTTGTAAGGCCTACGTAATGACAACATCTTGATAAGACCGTGTGAAGCTGGAACCGTGCTAACTAAACCATGCTAGTTGACGGGCTAACTAAGCTATGCTAATTAACGTGGTATTAGCCATGAGCCGTCTAAGAGAAATCATGTTAATTATACGTTACCTATATATGACTATTAGGATCGTGCTAATAAAAATTACGCTCAATAGCTCTACATTAATGATGTTTTTGTTAATTGCATCCGAGATGTGTCTATAGTGATGAAAGGGCCCTCTCCGACGAGCCTGTGAAACGCCTTATGCCCGACTAAAATTTTCGAGTAATAACCAAAATCATATATTATTTATTGGGCCTTTCTTTGCAAATTCAATGATTTGTTAGGGTTGTCTTTGTTTTGGGTGCAAAATATTTTTTGGTGGTTATTTCGGACTTCTTGGCTATGCTACTTGTCCTTCCCAAGTATTCTTGCACGTGAAAACGTGACAGACGATCAAACTGTGAGCCAAACGCAGTACCAATTGCAACAGTGAGCACGCCATATAACTTGAGACCAACTATCTTCCCATTCGCAAAATCCGCGAATTATGGGTTGGCAGCTGATCGCTAATAGTCACTATATCTATCGGTGCGTTAAAAGCCGTATACGTCCCCTGAAAAGTCCTCATCGTCAAGATGATTTCCTTCAACATCACTGCTGAAAGCAATCTGAGGAATTCCCTCCGCGGTACGACTTCGACAACGCCAACAACGTTGTGTCACCGCACCATTATAACAGAACGTAGCAAGCAGTATTTCCTTGGTGCAACCAACTGTATTGTACTGTTTGTTTACTCTGAGTGTATTAGTGCACACCGATGGGAAAAGAACCCGCCTTTCGGGAAAATTTCTTACTATTATTATCTAGTTTTCTTCTGACGACGGAAAATTTTGTTTCAGTCTGTATCGTTTATTTTTTTTTTCACCTATGCAGTGCAACACTGACCTGGGGAACAGCTGCAAAAAGTCAGCAGTAAGTTATGTTTTTGTAAACAGACGTTCGTGTTCCACCCTTCTCACAAATACACGCAGTGGAGTTCCCGACATGCTATATTTCCCTCAACCGAGAATACTTGCGCATTCCCTGGTGGCAAGACAACAGGCATTGTAAATAGGTTCTAGCAGTTTGCAAAAACTGGTGCATGTTACAATTTTATCCCCCGACATGTTCGTTTGAAGCCATGTGTGAATATTTGCATGCGTAGTTTCAAGTACTCAATACACGAGACTTTTCAAGAGATCGGTCAGTTATTTCCTTTGTGTTCGTATCACTCCGCCAGTGGAAAAAAAATTGAGGCGGCAAATGTACGTGGGGGAAAAGTAAACTTTAAGGAATTAGGTACAATGTTAGTCGTTTTTGGGGCTTTGTAACGCATACACTGAAAAATGTCAGCTATTCTGATGCTCTTAGTATACACAGTCCAATAAATTCTCGCTGTGTCTTGCTTTATTGGACCTCAGTTTAGCGCCGCGTATTTCATATCGGCGCGGTAGCACAGTTAGCCACCGAGTGTACGACAACACTCATTACAAACAATTCACGCATATTTCTTTGTTCCCAGCAACGCCCTCAAAATACACACAATATGCAGCGACGTAAAGCACACGTTGCCTAACGTAAACCTTGCGAATACTTCTTCACTTCGCACAAATATGATGACCAATGGCGTAGCGATTCGCTTGCACCTTGGAATAAGTTTTATACTGGTAAACAAGGAACTGCGGAGCTTTTATTTCCTAAATAGGTTATATTGTTGCTACCTACTTGCTTTCTTTACTAATTGTGAGCATATCTCACTTTCTATTTGCGAAGTCGTTAATTTTTCAATATAGAATTGTTTGTCACAGCATTAATGTTTTGTTGTAACTCTCTTTCAGACAAACCTTGCAGCCCCGCTTGTGTCACTTGTTCAGGTGCGTGAAAGCCTCTCTTCAGAAATTATTTACATTCTTCACTCTCACGGGTTGTTCAGTCAATGAGTTCTCAGCACAGCTTGTTGAGGCCATTATTTTAATGAGTAAACTCATTAAAATAATGTCGCCGCAGCTGAAATTTAATCCCGCGACGTGTGGGTCAGTAGCTGAGTACCTTAGCCACTAGACCACCACGATGGGGCTGTTTAGGCTGCTGAAACAATCATTCTATGGAACCTGCTGTATTTAGAGTCGGACTATTTTCTAAACATATGCTGCACCGTTGCATTAGGATTGTGTTTGCGGTTTTTCGTTTAGCCAGAATGATAAATACAAAGGTCCAGACTGCTAAGAAGTGGGATATAGCAATGATGTATGTTGAATTTCTTACATTGTGCATGAAAGTCAAAGGACCGCGAAACGCAATCATTAACTGGTTACAAAGTATTTTTTTTTCGAAAACGAGTGCAGTTTTAAAGAAGATGCCAAGTGAATGGTCTAAGCTCAGAAATAAGGTACATTCGATCATTTTCGATAGTTCGACTATCATAATCAGTTCCGTAGCAGAAGAAGTCATAACTGTATTTTTCGCTGAGTGTTTTTATTTTGCCTCTGTTGCAATGTTTTTTTTTCGTTATTTCTCAGGAAGCACTTGCGTACCGCCTGTGCCTAACATTGGTCTAGTTAATTTTAAAATATGTGCATCGTGTAACAACTGTTGTGATTCAGACCAAAAAAAATTGTATCGACTACAATCGCTGTCATTTGTTCGGGACGATTCGAATTCTCGTGCTGTCACAGAGATATATCCGTGCTGTCACAGAGAATTCTCGTGCTGTCACAGAGATAACCTTCCGACTAATCATCTCCGCAGTGCCTCGTGGGAAATGCACTTCCCAGTGCTCCGGAAGACAAGATCATCGCCCTTGTCTGCGACCTCGTTGACAGCACTAACATCAACGCTTTCAGACGCCTGATTCTGTGGACGGGCGTGTACGATATCAAAAGAACGTGGTGTAAGTTATATAGTAATTAATAGAAACAACTGCAGAGCCGGAGGTTAAGATTTTGGTCAGACGGTGATCACGAATGCTGAATGGGTCCGTTACGAATTTTCGGAAAAGGGGTTGAAAGCGAAAGCCGTCTTTTCTGTTCTTTTTACTAAGTTGGTATAGTAAATCTCCGTTTTTTCTACTTTCGAAAGCACCGCCTCCAGGATCAGAGGTATTGTAATATTTCTTCTCCACTCTTGCTTTCCCATTGCCTCCAAAATCAACACGACTTACAACAAATCAGGATGTCAGGTCGTGGTGTCTCGGTGCTGTGACAAGGTCTTGACAATGTCCCGTTAACGTGGCAACGTCCCGATGATGTTGCGGTGTTTAGGTGCCGCGACAACGTCCCGACCATGTCCCGGTGTCTCAATGGAGCTACAACGTCTAATCGACTCACTGTCCATTTTCTCGTTTTATGGGGCATAAAAGTTGTCCCTTTTTGAAGAACTGTGCAACAACGAAATTTTCATCGTCCCCTCACAAGAAGTTGTATTACGACGACAATAATACAGAAAAAGAAGGAACAAAAGGCCTGGAAGCTGTGGCACACGCCCATGCTAGGGGATATGCCAAGAACCGGGTAGTTCTGAAGAAATAGTGTTAATTTGTTAGCTCACGTTTTTTAAACTAATCAGCAAAAGGGCAAAAATTAAATATGAAAATGAACAATTAGAAATAACGGATATAGAAAATGAGGCAGATGGTTTCAGCAACAGCAATAAATAAATAAATGAATAATGGAGCCATCCTTTTAACAAAAGCTTTCTTTTCGTCCTCGTCCCCCGCAGTGGTGCTCTCTAAGATAGCTGTTTTGCATGATTCCTGAGTTTTGAATACTGTGGGATTAGCCAAGGGAATGCAGGTGGAAAGCTGAAGACGTTGAAAATTTCTCTGGGAGGGCATGGCAGGTGATAGAGCAGGTGATGGCAGCCAGAAAAAAAGGGTGAGAGGGTTGATTATTATTTACGTGTCTGGCACAGGAAGCCAGTTCTACAAAAGTCTGCGCTCTCTGTTCTGCCAAAGGCGATGAGACGGATGCGCTTATTTGTGCGAATCAGCAGAACTTAGCAAGCCTACTAACAGACGACTGTCGTCGCCTCGATTCTAATATTTAGACGTGCATAATTTTACTTTTCCCGTTATTCCAATGAAGAGAGCAGAAACCCATGCTTGTTGCTGACTTCTGTTTCCAGTGTTTATCAAGTCAGCGCTCTGCAAGCTGGTCTTCGCACCCAGCGTGTGAACTGTGTTCGTGGATGAATGTTAGTTCCCTCCTAATGGCATTATTAGCCGTTTTGAATTCCCGCTGTCTATCCGTAAGGCCAAAGACCTACCAACACGTTTAGATGAAAGTCACTTCTACAATAATCAGCGGTTCTTATCTTCTAGATCACTTCATAAAGTAGAAGGAAAATATCCTAATGTAAATCTTCTACTATAATTCTGAAACCTGCACCACGTTGCCAATGGTTGCCTTTTCCCACTTTCTGACACGTAAGACCTCAAAAGTAATTAATGATTTTGTAAGTTAGGGCAATGCGCGGCGGATTCAGGCAAAAGCCTTTTTTTAACCTAACGTGCCATAATCACATTGCAGTGTTAGTTCAATCTGCTAAAGAAATATAATGCTATTGTAAAGCAAAACGCTCTTCTAGCAGCCGCGTAACACGTTTTTCTCAGCGACCTATTTTGCTACAGCTTTGCATACATTTCCACATCCCAGTATTGCTGCTCAAGAAAACACTCAGCGCATGTGATATAAGTGCTAGTTCTTCTCAGAGCTAAACTAAGTTGTGCAAACCATAAAGGAACAGGCCGGTTGTTACAGGCGTGCAAAGCGAGCAGAAAGTCCAGAGATTTTGTAGAATGAATTTCATCATTGCAAGGACAATAATTACATATAACATCGAACATTTAGGAAGTAACCGAATCCTACCACGGATTGTAGACTGGCGTTAGGCCACTTGCTTGAAGTGGTGAAGGACACTGGTGGGACTGGATCAGAGACACTCCTCTCTCTCCTGTGGCCTCTTTCTTTTTAAAAAAAAAAGGAAATAAAGTTCATTCGCTCACTCACCCTCGCATGCAACATCGCGTGAAGGGTTTCTAATATCGCATCTTTAACTGAAGCAATCTTATAATTTCACAGCATTTTGCAGCCGTGACCAAGTAAATTCACTGATGACATGTGAGAATACTAGGGTGGCAACTGGATATATTAGAGCGAAGCTTTTTTGGAAGACATTACGGTACATTTACTATGGTGCCACTTCGCGCCTGCCTTCTTGCCACATAGGCAAGAGCTAACCTTTTTGTGTTTTAACTGAACAGAGGAATTCAGTTGTGGCCCTTAGCACAGCTACTTGTTCTTGTGCACAGTTGTTTATAGATTGATCAAAATAGACGAAATACTTATAACATGCATTAGATAACATCAGCGCTGCTTCTTACCTCTTTACAACACGGACATTCATGGGAAAACATAAACGAACAACTCAGGACAAAGGCACCGGTATGAAGCGGATAAATGTTATTCTTCCTTTCTATAGCATACACCTATTCATGCAGTGGCTGGAATTTGCTCGTTTTTTTTCCAAAGTGGCATTCTCTATTTCTCAGTTGTCTTGTTTTATTCATTGTATACAGCATATATATAAACAATATGATCATTATATATATATATATATATATATATATATATTGTTTTATTTATTGTACACAGCATTGTATACGCATAATACCGGTGTGCCAACGTGAATAGGTGTCCCAAACAATATGGCAGAAGTTTTCTTCTGTAATACAGACAAGTTTTTATAAAATTCTTCAT
The DNA here is from genome assembly GCF_043290135.1 of Rhipicephalus microplus. NCBI lineage: Eukaryota > Metazoa > Arthropoda > Arachnida > Ixodida > Ixodidae > Rhipicephalus > Rhipicephalus microplus. The sequence continues at coordinate 82,547,070 of NC_134707.1, read as the reverse complement.
GGTCCTCAGAATATTCGTTTTAAAGTTGATTAGCCATTCACGTCCTGTGACGTAGTGAAGCTTTGTGTACTTACATTAGAAAAAGAAAAAAAACTTAAATGTAGCAACCATTGTAATACCGCAGCTTCGCGAAAAGTTGCATGCGGACAAGGGCATTAGGAAAAACATGCAAAACCGGGACTTCATGCTTCCAAAGCACGCAGGTAAATTAATTGAAGATAGGCAAAACTGACAGCAGATCAATACAGTATAGAACTATCGGGAACGAAAAAGAAGCGCAAAACGGCCCCTGTACGTTCCCCCTATCGAACTGTTCCCATTGTACTCTCGCCTATTTTCTGAACATGCCCGCCAAGTTTCTTGCGCTAGAGGCATGTCCTTTCACGTGTACGCCAAAGGCGCAGCTGTGCAAGTTACCCACTAGACGCCCACCGCTACTTAGGTCTGCAAAAGCGGCTCATCGACCAGCGGACCCCGAAGTGAGAGCCCGCGAAGAAGCGCCGAGAGAACCTCGACTCGGGATTTGTAATTAGTGACGTGATCCTTGTATATAGTTGCATGAAAATGTAGACGCTTCACATCTTGTGTATATGTAAGTCTATATACTTGTCTATAGATAAGAAGAGAGCAGAGTGGATTAGGGAACAAACGGGGGTTAAGGATATCATAGCTGAAATCAAGAAGAGGAAATGGACATGGGCCGGGCATGTAGCGCGTAGACAGGGTAACCGCTGGTCATTAAGGGTAACTTACGGGATTCCCAGAGAAGGCAAGCGGGTTAGGGGGAGACAGAAGGTTAGGTGGGCAGATGAGATTAAGAAGTTTGCGGGTATAAATTGCCAGCAGCAAGCACAGGACCAGGTTAACTGGCGGAGCATGGGAGAGGTCTTTGTCCTGCAGGGGACGTAGTCAGGCTGATGATGATGATATAGAATCGCCCTTTTAAGAATGGGGGACGTCTTTATATGATGGTGCAGCATTTGTACGAAGAATACACGGGTTCTTTTGATCAGTTCTGAGCAAGACTCTTCATGATCATTGACCTCCTGGAGGTGGAAAAATCTCAGTTTGTATCACTGATTTCTCATTATTTATGATGTCTTCCTTTTTTTTTGAAACATTTACTTTTTTTCCTACAAGGCTGAGCCATATTTGAGAATACTTATGTTTGTGCCTTTGTTTCCTACTGCAATGACCACAAGCGAATAATCGCAAGGTTCGGTTCCTCTTTCATTGCTTCTTTTTAAGAAGGCAAGTACAGACGTTGACAGCACATGACGTGACGTCAACGACAAGGTTTCTTTAAAGACAACACACCTAGGAGGACAAGGCGGCCGACAAAAAATCAATCCACCAGTCAAGAAGGGGCCGCCTATCTGAAGGCACTACTTATTTCCTTACAACCTGTACAGCGCATTCCGTTTCACCCACCCACTCCCACCTATTGTGTGTACATAAGTATGGTGCGTGGAAGAGCTCCAGTAAGATAGATTGTGCTTTTTGTCTTGCGAACCTAACAAGATGCCATATAATCTTCTTTTTGCTTTTTTTTTCAGGTCAGTAAATCAGTTCTCTCGGATCACCGGCGTGGCGATGCCACATCAGAAGCGAGGGAGCTCGACTGCACAAATAAACACGTTTTCGAACAACATACGCTGATAATAATTCTTGCCTTTTAATACGCCTCGTCATCAAATTTGTTTATAATTATCCGAGATGAATAACGGCAGTACAGTTGAAATCATACTTCTTAGGTACATCCTACATGTGCCTCGACATCCTTGAAGATAAAACAAAGTTCAGCCACTCAACTCATAGCTAAGACAGTGAAACTGCCAATTCATTCAATTGGTCTGTGGGTTCATTGGTAATTACTGAATGCACCCAAGGGAAATACTATGTTACGGAGCAGCTTAAAGGCAGCTATAAGCAGAAATGCCACATAAAAAAAAAAGCCTAATGCGCGATCAGCAGGGGCAGTTACTACCGATTATGATGAGAAAGGGAAAGTAGCAGAAAAACGGAACTCTAATTCACAAATGGTTCTTTCGTCATCAAATGGTATTAACATATAAGGCACCTAAATCCCGCGCATAACTATAGATGTGTATATGTCGATGTGGCCGTAGCATTCACGATAACTGTCAACCTCCTCGAACATTGAGGGGGTTGGGAGATAATTTAGACTCCAAGTGAAAGTTTTGAAGAAACCTGAAGTTTCGAAACCGACTTGGCTCCTTCCTCAGGGGTGACTGCGGGGACTACGCTGCAGCGGCGTCTTCAAAGTACTCGCGGGGCGGATAATGACCCCCTGTCCCTCTCTCGTTTTGCCGCAGAGCGCAGACATTCATGGAGGGATTTGTGTTTTACAGATACCTGCCACACTGAAAACGATATGACTCGACGAAAAGGAGGAAGGGAAAGATAAAAAAAGAGGCAGGTTAGCCATTTCTCGCCCTGTGTAAGGAAAGGGGTAAGGGGTATAAAATATTATGCAGAAGAGCAATAAAAAAAGAAAATTCGTGCTCTACAACACTCACGCATTGAATGGAGCTTCGGGTGGGGCCAAGTTGACAAGGCGACTGTCGGCAAATTCTATCTCGTTACGGTGTACTTGGGCCAGTCCACGTGTGAGTGATCGAAGCCTCGAAACTGCGTTTGTTTTATATAATGGTATAGCTGCAAAAAGGTCATTAAGGGTAACTAACTGAATTCCTAGAGAAGGTAAGCGGGTTAGGGAGAGACAGAAGGTTAGGTGGGCAGATGAGATGAAGAAGTTTGCGGATATAAATTGGCAGCCGCAAGCACAGGACCAAGTTGACTGGCAGAACATGGGAGAGACCTTTGTCCTGCTGTGCACGTAGTCAGGATGATGATGATGATATTGATGATGTTGATGATGATGATAATGATGATGACTGCAAAAAGGAGAAAGAAGCCGTGCGGCTTCATCGCATGTTGTTTTCGCAGATACTGCATAGGCTTGGTATGCACTCATCTGCTTAGTTCAGCGTTTTTTTTTTATTGCGCGTTGACGAAGCCGTCGAATGATAGCGAGAAATCTTTCGTTTAGCCTATGACGACACGGCTGTATCAGCGTGTGGTCTGGCAAATGCAGCCCGAATGTTGAGGATGAAAAGGGAGCATGCGACAATAAACACCGGTCTTGCCGTGTCGCCGTTTCGCTCTCTGTCATCAACCAAAACATGGTGTCAGAAGTGGCTTACCGTAGACAGCGGCTGCGCACGCACTTGCGTAGTGTTTTCGTTATCGAGCGTTTTTCGAGCTGCCGAGATAAAAAAAAATTGCCCGCAGCTTCCCTCGGGGGAACACTGAGGAGGATGCGGAGCATATAATTGGTTAACGGGGTGTTAAAGTGCGACTTGCTTGGGTCGATGGCTAAATTGGTTAACGTGGTTGTGAAATGGGGTGTTAAAGTGCGACTTACTTGGGTCGATGGCTAAATTGGTTAACGTGGTTGTAGGAGGAGGTGTTCAATGAGTGAACACGTACACACGTATGCGAAAGGGCGGCGCTGGTCGAAGGGACGTCGATCATTGTGTTTGTGGATTCGTTGGAATTCATTTCACCGCGACCTTGGACGTCGACGCGCCGTACAAACCAACCGACGAGCGGCAACTGAGCGAGCGAGCGCCGACCTTGAGTATATATACAGCGCGACGGCGTATGCACTGTCAGCTGTCGAATGTTCGAGAAGGGGGAGAAGCGCAACGGCGCATGCGCGCGCGTCAGCTGCCGATGTTCTCGAAACGCGACGGCGCATGCGCGCGCGTCAGCTGCCGATGTTCTCGAAGCGTGACGGCGCATGCGCACTACATTATACAGCTAGCGAATGTTCGTGAAGAGGAGAAGCGCACGCGGTGTGTAGAGGAGGAAGGGCGCACAGATGGTGGAGGAGTGAAGCGCGCGCAGTGTGTAGAGGAGGAAGGGATGCACAGATGGTGAAAGAAGGAGGAGGAAGCTTGCGGACGGCGCCGCACTACAAGCCTCGAGTATTAGATGCTCCGCATCTAAAACGCTTCCACCCCCGACCGACTCGTCCTCTCGGATAACGCCGCCGGAAATGGAAAAGGTTCAAGCAGCGCCTCAAGCTGCACTGAAAGGCGATGGACAAGGAAGTCATGTCGAGCTTCGAAAACACTGCCGCATTCCTTCACTTTGCTGGGCAAGAGGCCATAAAATGTACAGCACGCCTTAGCGGACTCAAGCAGACCAGGAGGACTACTACGTCAAAGTCAGAAAATTTTAGGAGTACTGCACGTTACAGTGCAATGAAACGCCCGAAACGTAAGTTTTTCGTTGCTGCCTGCAATAGCAAGGTGAAACATTCGAGCTATTCCTCAGATACTTACAAGTAGCAGCGCAGACGAGCATATCTGGACACTTGGGGGTTTAAAGGTTCATGACCAACTCGTTTTTGGAACAAACGATAAAAAAGCTCCAATCCCGCCTTCTAAAAGAAAAGACTTGAGAATTTCCGAGGCTACATAATTTTGCAAAGCTGCTGAGCTTGCAGCTAGCCAAGACCAACTTTGTGACGAGGAAGAACGCACAGCGAAGGCCTGTGTCGTGGAGAAACGCGATGGGAGCGAAGCTCGGAAGCAGTGAACCCGTCAATACACCTACTGAAACAGGTCCCACCCACCTAGGAAGTGTCCAGCATGGGAAAAGACGTGCGCAAACAGCCGTAAGCAGAACCATTCCACTGCTTGCTGCAGAGCGCAAAGGTTATTGAATTGGAGCGTGAAGCACGCGACGAGAGCAAAGACCCAGAGCATGACTTCCTGATTCTGGCCGAGCAATAAGTGCATGTAAAGTACGGTGGGTTGAGACTGGACAGTTTATGCAAAATCGGGCATGAAAACTGTCACCTGAAGCTCGACACTGGTGCACAGGCAATTTTGCTGGCTCTCTATCTTTATGTAAGGCTAAAGAGAACTGCGAAAGTACGCCCACGCAAGACAACGCTGACACTTTTACGGAGGAAATGCGATTGAGCATTTCGCCACAGCATCGTCACCAATATGTGGCTGCGAAACAAAGAGAAGCGAGTTGCGTTCTTTGTAGTCCAAAAGGCAAGCAAGCGTTGTTGGGACTGGTCACTTGCGAGTGCTTCGACCACGCCATTTCAAGCCATCCAACTCTGGGAGAGCAGATAATGAAAAAAAATTCCGCAGTCTTTTAAAGAGCTCGGTTGTGTCAAACGCTCTTACAGGATCATTATGAAAGACAGAGCCAAGCCCATAGCGGTGCCAGCGAGGTAAGTGCCTTACGCGAGGCAGCTCCCTAGGAACTGAAGCGCATGTAGGCCTAACTCCGGCAAAATGCGTGAGTCAAGTGGTTATTGTTCAAAAAAAGGGCGGAAAAAGTGGAATCTGCGTGGGTATACAGCATATATACGAAAACATTAAACGCAACTGGTACGAGTTTCCTTGAAGAGAACACATCGAGGCAGAGCTAGCGGGAACAAGATGGTTCAGCAAGCTGGACGCAAATTGAAGGCTTTATGAATTACCGTTTTACGACGCATCATAAAAGATTTGCAAGTTCAGTACTCCGTACGGGTGATAGAGATTTATGATGCTACAGTCTGATCCAGTTTCTGTTTTGGCAATATTACAAAGAGAAATCAAAGACGCATTTGACAAAATTCCTGGTGTACGAGTTGTGCGAGTTTACATTGCTAATGTGCTGGTGGTATAGGTATGCCAAAAACACAGCGCGAGAAGCGTTTAAGGGCCGTAATGGAAGCGAGAACTTCAGCCGGTTCCATGCCTAACGCAGATAAATGCATATTTTATTCGCAAGAGATCGAATTTTCTTGTAGGCATAATTTCAAGTGAAGGAACGAAACCGAACGAAAGAACGCGAAAAATGTGTCGCCAATATGCTAACCTCCACATCAAAACAGGAAGTAAGAAGAATGTTAGGCGCAGTGAATTGTTTCGAAAATCACATCGCGAGTTTGAAAAAATGATGGCGCTGCGTATTTTAATGCGTGAAAGTGCGTTGATTGATTTATTCGTGGGGTTTAACGTCCCAAAACCACTATATGATTATGAGAGACGCTGTAGTGGAGGGCTCCGGAAATTTCGACCACCTGAAGTTATTTTTAACGTGCACCCAAATCTGAGCACATGGGCCTACGACATTGCCGCCTGCATCTGAAATGCAGCCGCCGCAGCCGGGATTCGAGCTCGTGACCCGTGGGTCAGCAGCTGAGTACCTTAGCCACTAGACCACCGTAGCGGGGCATGTGAAAGTGTGTGTTTTGAATGGAGTAGCATTCACCACACAGAATTAGAAACGATCCGCACGTTGCTCATGCCGTCACCCGTCCTGGCAGTGTTGGATCCTCAGAAAGAGATCAACATTAGCACCGATGCTTCCAGGAATACGTCGGGAGCCGCGCTTGTGCAGCTTCGAGGCAAGGGCTGGTAGCGTATGCATCGAGCGCACTCACCGAGACCGAAATGAAGGCACCGGGAATAACATATAGCTGCGAGAAATTTGGCGAGTTGCTTATTGGAGCAAATCAGTAGAGACTGATCACCAGCCTTTGTTAGCGATTGCCAAAAATTAACTCGGTTATATGCGGTTAAGCTGCACGGGATTGGACGTGGCACTACAATCCAACTCTCCGTGTCTGGTTGGGTGGAACGCGAGTCTGCAATACGATTGCCGCCTACCCTGGCCCCTATCGTATGCTCTTCCGCCACAAAAGAGAGCAGGCTAGGCTCAGTCCTGAATGACCCCTCCCGTCCGGGAAAGGCCTCTATGGGGACACTACCTCGGTCCGTTTGGCCCTTCTGCCCGAACGTCTAGTGAAACTAGCTGGGTGGCCACTTTCTTCCTCTTCTCGTTGTCGTACGAAAGCTCACAAGCTCACGCTGTCTCCTCCAGTACTCACTCACGTCTTCTTCGGTTCTTTTGAAATTTGGTTTTCGTTTTTTTTTATTTAGGTCTCTTAACGCCCTTCCCTGCCCTGCTTAGGTCGTAAAGTGAATTTGAAGGCATCAGCTGTGCTTATCAAAAGCAGAACTTTGGCCAAATCGCTGGCTTTTTACATAGTTGTTGCGCCTGAATAATTATGCGGCTTGGACTGGACGCCCGTCGAAAGACTCACAGATAAAACTCAATAGAAGCTGTCATTGCGACAAGCTTAATAACCACATTGTTCTTTTATCGATCACAAAAACAAAATGGTTTCTTCCCACTCTGGTAGATGCGCAGAACATCAGTGGAGTTATTCTTTTATGGTGAAGTATTTTCCACTGCATTGGTTACTCCAGCTTAACACATTAGTTTGTCCAATTTGCCGCATAAGTACTGCCAGATAGACGTCAAGGGGTAGCGGCTTAGCTCGATGCTGCCAGGTTGTAAGGATGCATAACAACACAAATGTGGGCTGGTCTACTATCAGCCATTTTGTTAAATTTCACTACACTTATAGGATTGAATTTAGAGTCACGTAGAAATATAAAAATATCACAGGGATAAAAATTGGCCCGTTATCTGCATGTAATCTGCAAATGTCGTCGAAAGACGATAGTCTTGCGTGTGGAGAGAGTGAAAAAAAACATTTGATTTGATAATCTGCGCGAGAAAATCGGTGAATGGTATTCCGGAGACGCTGCGTTAGAGTGCCTCGAGCGGACTGCGGAGGCTCACGGGCGCACCAAGTCATGTCACACATGAGCCATGAGCGCCATCTGGCAGTTTCTTTTGGAAAACAAAGCACGTGGCCGTGTGCGCCCGTCTCAGAGGTGATAATGTGTAGAACGCGAGGCGACGGGTAGGTGCCACCACCATCTCGTCTTAGCAAAGCATTGGAAACACTTCCCGCTCCGTGTGAGCGTTGCATAGTAAGCACAGCGTGATAAGCGCTACGGTCCTTGAAACTGCTTATGTATGTATTTTCAAGTAAGCGATGCATATTCAGAATATATGCGTGTTGTTATAGTGCCCCAGACATGCGCAATAATTGCTGTTAATTGACAATTGCACAAGCATGAACGCTAAACCTTGAGCAGCATTGGTGGTCGCTGCAGATGGGGTCGGCCGTTTCAAATACTCAATGCCGGTAAAAGTGGGCAAACAGACAAATGTACAGACAGACAGACAGACAGACAGGCAGACAGGCAGGCAGGCAGGCAGGCAGGCAGGCAGATTTACCAAAGTTTTTGCGTCGAAGGTCTCCAAGAAAGACTATCGTCTTTAAAAATGTCTACACAGTGGGCAAAGCAGTCGCGTTTACTCATTTCAAAGTATAAGATATTTGTCGCCCCTCGAAGAGGCGTCTGCGCAAGCAGGCGGTTGGTGAAAGGCGTCACCACGAACCCAAGCCAACGGGAAGGGTCTTGACTTCCTCCCATGCTTCACCGTGCGTCGCTCAGTCGTGTCCGCGGAAAGGGAGAGCCTAGGTGTTCAGCCAAAGCAGGGTGTTCGGACCTTTAGGGCCCCCGGCAAAGGCAACACACTCCTTTGGCACCGGCTTCCCGTAGACAGAAGTGCATGACACCATGCGTAAGCGTTTAAGTTGGCTCTGGTGTCACTGTTTATATTTGCGCTGTGTTTTTTCGCGTATACAGCAACAGGAGAACAACGCACACAATTTGGGTCGTTGGTTCTTGTCATAAAGCAGTGTTGCCTTCGTTTTATGCTTTGCAGTGCACGTAAATGTTTTGTGCTGAAGTTTCGCAAGCACTTTCGGCGTCTATCTATCTATCTATCTATCTATCTATCTATCTACCTGGCTGTCTGTCTGTTTGTCTGTCTGTCTGTATGTATGTATGTCTGTCGGTTTGTCTGTCTTTCTTTCTATATCTATCTTTCTATCTATCAATCTATCTATCTATCTATCTATGCGCCTACGCCTAGGTGCTTTCGATATCGCCACCTTAACTTTGGCTACAACAAAATTTCTACGGGAGGGTAAGGTGGCTTGATGAATATGAATCTGTGGCCATGACCTGAATAATGTCGCCATCTCGTCCCGTACATTGCCAAAAGCCTTTCAAAAGAACAGTGCCACATTCCCAGGGGTGGGTATGTGTCACGGTTATGTGGGTATGGGCCACAAGTGATAGACACGTTATATCTACCCAGGAACGGCGAGAACACACATGAGTAACTTTAACGCCTGAGCATTAAGAAAAAGCTGCCATGGGCAGCGTCGACCGAAGAAATGCAAAGAATTGGTGTCAGTGTCCAAGTACGAATCAAAGTCTAGCCTTCTGTGTGGAAATGAAGTGTTCTACTGCAGAGCCACGCAACGCCTCGAATATACTTTTTAAATAGACCCTAATGTTTGTGTTTCGTCAGTTGGGGTTGCAGTAATGGATATCTAATTTTGTAAACAATACATATGTACTCCTATGATGCATTCGTCATGTCGAGTTGAAGTCAATTGTAGTTAGTCGCCGTCCGCTGAAGTTGATTTCTGTGGCAGTGTTGAAGGCTACTATCCCCGCACAAACGAGCGCAACCATCAGTGCTTCATGTCAGCTTTCCACATCTGGTGTTGCTAATATCTATGTTGCTGTAGGCATTTTTACGCAACTGTAAACAACTCCTAATATTAAGAAATATTTTGCTGTTTAAAGTATTTGTGTGCGTGGATTCGCATATATATTTATCACCACTTTATATCGTCTTGCTCAACAAAAAAATAAAAGATTCCCATTCCATCCACCTCCTTCGCATAATATAAATTCCCAAGGTACGAGCAATCTGCTGAAGGGTTTTTTTTTTACTTACCTCCATCCGAATGGCATAACTGCTCAAGTCTCGCCTAATCAAGTACGCATTCACATACGGTTATGTGCGTTCATGTTATCATTTCGACTTACGTACAACCGAACGACATAACTACTCGAATCTTGCTTAGTTCTGTACGCATACACATATACATGAAATAGCCTGATGTTCTCATTTGTTATTTAGTTCCATTTGAACGACATAACTGCTCAAATCTCACTTAGTAAGTGCACATCCACTTATGTATAAAATGCGTTCGTGTCCTCGTTTTAAGTTAGGTCCATCCGAACGACATACCTGCTTGAACCTTGCTTAGTCACATCCACATCCACATGTACATGAAATGCGTTCACCTTCTCAGTTTTATTGGTGTCTATCCAAACGACATAGCTGCTCAAATCTTGCTTAGTCAAGTACGCAACCACACACACATCGAATGAGTTCACGTCTTCACCTTTACTTAGGTCGCCCCGAACGTCATTATTGTTCGCATTCCAAATGTCATCGCATCGTCCATAGCCTGCACTCCATATGGCAATTCCGATGCCACTTTAACGAGACATTCCTGAAAAGAGAGAATGTGCGTCAGTACTCAATGGTGTAAATAGGCGACAAATGTGAAAAGAAATCCCGGCAAGCTAGACAAGGAACATGCAACTTTTGTAACTACTGCTCAAACAAGCCTTCTAGCGCAGAATCTGAAAAGCAAGTTACTATATTAGTCATTGTTCTGAGCTGCCACTGTAACCAGAAGCATAATAGTCACTGCACTGCTAACAAAAAAGACCAAATGATCGCTGCAGCGAAATAGCCTTTACAAGCTCATAAAGCGCACTGCACAAAAATTCTTCATGAAGAGTGAACCTGTGAACTTTCAGAGCGAGTATTTTTTTATTGTAACCCATAATTATATCCACTCTGCCTTATGATGGCTACAGAATAAATTCTTAGTGAATGTTGTACCGCCTTTTATAAAGGGCTGTGAGGTGAGGTCTGCGAATCCTGGTAGTTTTTATTTTTTTTTCATGCACGTGGACATAGTTTGTAAGAAGCGTTGACAGTTGCACGAGTTGGTATGGGAACATTATCTGAAAAAAGGTGTGCAATAGGATGATACGATAATTTCTTCCGCTGTGTCTAGTCCAACTACTACGCTTCTCTGAAAGTGACCATAGTTAACGACGCATGGACCTTTCGTTGAGGTGTCAAGATTGCTTTTGTACATGGACACCTTTCGTGCGCGAATTTGGCGTTACTTTACTGTTTCTTTTTATTATTGTCATGCTAAAAATTACTCAGTAAGAAAAGAGCAGTAGCCAGAAGCGTATACTGTTCTATGGAAGCTGGAAGTCTATGAGAGCTGGAACGCAAGACGCTCCAGCCAGCATGGTAATGATGGGTAGGACACGGATTTATTCAATCTTCGTTCTTTCGGCTCTGTTTGTCTCCGTGTGGCCTGAATCTGGTGTTTTGCCTCGAAACAAAGTTGAGCGAAGGTTCCAGAGGACCACCTGACCAGCAGTCACTTCAGTCGACCATGGCGAGGGTGAGAGGAAACTTACCCAGTGACACCAAGGACACAAAGCTGGACTCCGCCGCCTCGGAAAACGGCTCATCTGACCATGACATCATTGCCGCCTGGATCAAGAAACTAAAGAGGAAGATTTTGAACACAGCCTCGCCCACTGTTGCGAGTAAAGCGACTATGAAGCCAAGGCATGAGCGTTGGCCACACATCATCATTTTTGTGCTGGAATAGACCTCAGGAGACCTGCGACGGCTAAACAGACCAATGCTCTCCGCTTTTTTTTTGTGGGGGGGACGGGGGGGGGACGTTCGGTGTCTAATGAAATCAAGGATATCTGAGCAAATACGCGAAAAATTATACTCGTCATAGACGTATTTCACGTTAATGAGCTAGGACCACTCCAACAAGTGACTGAGCAAGGTGGCTTTAAAGTGCACTCCTTTATATCGATGGGCAATGCATCCATGGCCGGTGTGATATACGACGTAGACATTGCGATTCACGGCACTGACTAGCGTACTCTTAATAAACCGACGAATGCGGGTACTGTCAACACGCAAGTGCACCATCTTGGGAAATCCTGCTGCGTCAAACTGGTCTTTCAAGGTGATTCCACTCGATCCCGTGTCAAAGTTTGATATTTTCAATATTCTATTCTGCCAATTATCCAAACTGTTCGAACTGACTACCATCCCTGTGCGCAAAACTGCACTCGGAAAAGACTTGTCGATCCACATTTTTTAAAGTACGTACATGTAATGGCTCACACGCTGCCACATTGAAAGACTGCCCTCAAATTAACAGGAAGCGCGTGGTGCTTTAGCAGAAGGCCAGAGACAATTCGACTCACAGGGAGGCTTCCGAAACATTCCAGCGTCTGAAGCAGCGTCGGCGCCATCATTCGACCTCAAAGACAGCACATGCTCCAAACGACAGCTTCCCTTCTACAGTTGCATCATTTAGCCAAGCCGCTAAATGACCGACAAATTCAATGAAGACCATGGAGAGGAGTATCACTGCAGAGGAATGGCTGGTACTTCCCGGTCGTCCTTTGCCGTAGAGCCTAAGAAGACCACGCCAACACTCTGGTCTTCACCGACCACTGATGACGCACTTAAACCAGATCGCAAATACGTCATTGTGCTTCGTTCTCTCATGAACGCTTTCCTAGAAATCTTATTGGACATGAGAACAACGTCTGCTCGAGGCACTGTCAGAGTGCTAAACGCCTTAAGCCCAGTACTTGAATCAATCTAGTAGAAGCATAGCTAACGATCACCATCATTTCCGAGAAGAATTCTTGGCAGCGTACATCATCCAGCGGAACGCCAGAGAACTAAAACCACGCCTTTCGGACTTTATTCAGTTTATGCGCGTGGACATGGTCTCAGTCAGTATTTGGAAGCCCAGCGTGTCGAAGCCTCTTAGACTATCAGGGCACGAAGCTGTGATGTGATCTACCAATGGAGCATGCAGCAAGTTCATCGTTTATGTTTGTCTAGAACTCACTCATTTGCTGCATCCTATTGCGCCTCATAATCGCAATCAGTATTTTTGCCTGACAATTCAGAAGTATAAGCTCATGTTTACTTTCATAGGTGTTTATGTATCACCTTGGAGTGATTTTGACTCGAAAAGACTACATGGTGTCTTGGTCAGCTGTTAGGCTCCATGGGTCGTCGTAGGGGACTTTAATGCACATCACCTTGCATGGGGAGGTACAAGGATCATTGCAAGAGGGCGCCGATGAGAAAGTTTCACTTACAATCATAACCTCACCCTCGTGAATGACGGCTGCTCCACTTTACTTTAAAATGGGACATGAGGCAGCTCCCTGAATTCTGCTCAAGTTTCCAAATCGTACGCGCGATGTCTGAAGTGGTTTTCTGATACTGAGACACACGGAAACGACCATATTCCTACTTATCTCCGCATCAAAAGAGTGTCCTTGTCTGGTCCGGAGAAAACCATTCAAAGATCTCAGTAGACAACTTTTGTGTTATCTCAATATCTACATGCTAACAGTATGGGACAGCCTCGTCGCAGAAATTTTGAAAATTACCCAAGCGATTATTATTACTTGAAAAATATTATTCGAAGTTTAAAGAAATGTTCACTGGAGTTTTTTATGTATGCGACGGGCTCAAGACTCCAAAGTGGACACCCATCACTACTCACCAAGAACTTATTTTGATGCATCCAATGCAGTGTTTATTCACACTTTATTTGCTACAGATGTGCTTCAGATAAACTTGGGCGCACATTTGCTACATTGCTTGACAAACATTCGAGTTGCGGAAACACACCCTTTCGCACGTCTCTGCTCTATTGCCAGGTTTGTAATTTTCATGCGATTGGTTTAAATGAACACAAGCTTCGATAGAAATGATTGGCGCAGATCAGGCCTCAGTGTTTCAGAACGGTCACGATTGTAGTATATGGGTTTGTCAAGATTGCGCTGAGGGCGCGAACTGTTGAGCTTCTTTCACAGTTTTTGCGACCAGCAATGAAAGTTCCATGCGTGATTCATTAAAGCATTACAGATGGCGCAACCAACCTCGCGATGGTCAGTTTATTTAGAACCGACACTTTGTGCCCCAACGTCACGGCGTGCATTGTTTCTTGTAATTAGTTTGCCTTTCGTGGTCAGAAGTTTGGCTAAATAAAGAGTTTTACCTTGAAGACGCTTACTGCTCCCTTCGTCTACCTGATTACCAGTTGACAACAACATATATGCATGGTAGTCTGCTGTTCATCATCATTATCATCATCATCATCATCCGCCTGACTACGTCCACTGCAGGACAAAGGCCTCTCCCATGTTCCGCCAGTTAACCCGGTCCTGTGCTTGCTGCTGCCCATTTATACCCGCAAACTTCTTAATCTCATCTGCCCACCTAACCTTCTGTCTCCCCCTAACCCGCTTGCCTTCTCTTGGAATGCAGTCTGCTGTTACCGCACCTTAAAAAGATTTTTTCAGTACCGAACGTGCATTTCGCTACTCTTACAAAGTCTGACGTACTGGGATGTATGACCATTGTACGATATCTGCGACTAAAAAGCAGGAACAGGTAGCTCTTACGACGAACCAAACTGCTTCATCATAAGAATGAATGGTACAGAATGTATCAGAGCCTCATTAGCAGGGTCACCTCGAACAAAACTTTAATACATTCGTAACAAGCGCACAACTCGTTTTATTCTCTTTATTCTTGTTTAGCCAATGTAATATTTACCATATGCTTTTATATATAGATTGCCGCACGTCTATATATTCAAAATAGACTTTCAATAAACGCCAGTTGTTAGTTTTAACACTGTACTCGTGTTTCTGACTTTTTCGCGTTCGTTTAAATTCAATTGCTACCATTCTACATGCAAAACCACAAACTAGCCCACATGCACACCATTCTTCATCCAGCATAAGAAAGCTAGCGATTCTCGGAACTTCAAAAAAAAAACTCCAAAGAACCTTAAACTATGTACATCACTGGAGAGACAAAAACATGCTGCCTATGCTTGATGGCATTACAATAGCACGCCAAACTTCTTTAGGGGGACGTACGCAAGAACACTGAGCTGGGTTGTAGGCTGAGGAAAAGATGTCAAACGCATGTAGCGAAAGCTCCTACATGCGCTACATGGCAGCCGACATATCTTGTACCCCTTCCTAAGATTTATCGCACGAAGGGATAAGCGCCTGTGACAGACAGCCAGGGGTTGACATGTATGAAATTATGTGTTAGTCCCTATACTTACAGTAAAAAAGAAAGGTGCACCTGTGAACATTTCATGACTGTGTGAACTACTGCAATCAAGGTGTATAAACGCATAATGTTTCAAATGTTTTCAGTGTGCTATTATGTTTTTCGTTTGATCATTTTTTGAGTACCGTGCCGTATTCATCTGTTGTTGTTTTTTTTTGAGACCGCCAGGGGGCTCGAAGTAGTGCAGACGCGCTCGCTTCGCGCTCTGGATTCTCATGATTTTTTAGTGGTGTTTTCCGTCTGCAACCACTCGAAAACGTTACTATCAGCTTCAAGAAGTTCCGAGGAACGCCTGGGCACCACTCAAGAGGATTTCTTGCCACTTGGAGGGGCCAAAGGACTTCAGAAAGCTCGTCACCCCTAGGACGCTCACCAAACGCTGACCTGGGGAGCCGCCGGCAGCTGCACCGACGCTGGGGACGCCCACGTCGGAGCTTCATCCAGCTATGGCTCTCAACGCGGCGACCGACCAACAATACCACCTCCTAGACCAGGATGGTACAGCAGACGACCAAATGAATCAACTCCAGGGCGACCACGATACGGTGAGCCGAGACGCTAACGGCACTCCATCGCATGCAGAAGAGGACGCTAGCCGGCAGGCAGCGAATTCCACCAAAAAACGCAAGCAAGAGGCACTGGAGCGGAGGCGCGGCAGCGCAGGGCTCCAGGACCAAGTTAAGACAGGCACGCCAACATTCAAGAAATTGCCAAAGCTACCGCCGTTGCCGAAGGACGATTACAAGATCGTCATTCGTCCAAACCAGGGCCTCCCGCTGAGAAACATTCTGACTCCTACGCTTGCGCAAGCAATCATCGAGGCATGCCAAGCTGGCATCAGAGATGACCATTTCATCCTTAGAATCAACCCTGGGTCAAACATAGCGATTCTGTCGACCAAATATTAGGAAGTGGCGGACAAAGTGCGTCTGATACACGCCCTTGTGCTTAACGGCAGGGCTCACGCTGTCCGTGCCTACGCCGCAAATGGAGACGATACTCTGAGAGGGGTGATTCACGGCGTACCGATGAACACCTCAACCGAAACTCTCATGGCGCACCTACGTGTCAGAACGCACGGTGTGGAGATCATCACTGCCAGAATGATAGGCACAACGAAAAGCGCAGCCATTACATTTTTCGGTCCAACGCTACCTCGTACCGTCTACTATTACGGGGGCGAACTCCTCTGCTACCCCTTCCGACCTACGATTCAAGTCTGCAAGGTCTGCCGAGAAAAAGGACACCGCGCGGACGTTTGCCCGCATCCGGATCACCCCATTTGCCAGCTGTGCGGACTGACTAATCCAACGGATGGACATCCGTGTTCTATTAGTTGTGCCTCGTGCGGGGAGGCTTACCCCACAGGAGATCCAACTTGCAAAAAAAGACTTAAGCCGCCGAAGCCTAAACAGCCGCAAGTACAAGCAGGCCACAGTGATAAGCTTCAACAGGGCACTAGCAACGACCCACCGAGGACCAAGAATCTCCGCTGGTTCTCCTCCGAAGAGGAAGAAAACGCCTACAAGTCAGCTGATGACAAGCACAGTTCCCGGTCGCATTCACGGTCCCCGGGCAGAAAGCCGCACTCGCCATCCAAGAAGCACGCGCCAGCACCGGCTCAGCACAACCTCCACCGCAGTCCTCCAGGAGGGGGAGCCAAAGGCAACGGCGGGGATCAAGGGTGCACCCAACAGGCATCATCACTTCCGGTAAGCTGGGCGGAAGCCGTGGCTCCCAAGTCTGCATGTACTCCCGCCATCACACAAAACGTACACTATCAAGCAGTAATCGCTGAAAACAAACAGCTTAAGCAACGCCTTGACAAATACGAGAACAAAATAATGTGGCTCGAAAAACAGCTGGCCCAATTAATGGGAGCCACCCCGAAAACTACAGTCCAGGCCTCTCAAAATCTAACTAGCCACCCAAGCGAAAAGCTACGGGACAATGGGCACATCCCACCGCAATCGACACCACCACGAGATCCTGTAGCCAATATAGGAACAGAACAAACAGCGACAAACCTCACTTTACAACAACAACTGCAGCTAATGCAACAGCACATACTGCAGCAAACAGAAGCCCAAATGAAACAGTTCTTTGTCGAATTTCATGACCTGAAGCGATACGTTCATGAAAGCCTCGACAAAGAAACGAAGCGTCGACGTAAGCAGAGCCAACCGCGGTCCCAGGAGTTCGACGCCAAAAGCATGCTTACCTCGGACGCTGAAAGCACACCCACCTCCTCGCATCATGGCAATTAACCGACGCATAGCAAACGATAATCTCACTATATGGTCCTGGAACTGTCGTTCCCTGCACAACAAGCACGCTACACTCACTCTATACATAAAGGCGGCGCTGGTTCCTCCTGACGTAATCTGCTTGCAAGAGGTGGGAGCCAGGCCGGCCTAAAACAGTGTCTGGCTACAAACTGTACATGGATCCAAATACACCTAAGATTGCGACACTCGTCCGGAAAGAATTGGCAGCTACATGCATAACGGCACCGAACGAAGAGACGCAACACCTTATCGTAACGCTCTGGCCAGCGAAGAAAGGACGCCCGAGGCAGGTTATATGTAACATATACAGTCCCCCACAAGACAGAAAAGCAGAATTCAGCAATATCTTCCACTATTTGAACAACAAGCTTCAACCACGCGACCGCTTGATCATCACTGGGGACTTCAACGCTTGGCACGCCACATGGGGTTATAGCGCAGACAGACCCAAAGGTACGCGACTTTTAGAAGCGATACAGCGCTACGACTACACACTCCTCACGACACCGGGCATACCGGCTCGTATAGAAAACAGTGTCAACAGGGACACCACTCCCGACCTTACCGTAACCAACAATGCCGCGACCATGCGCTGGAGTGTGCTGGACGACAATCTGGGCAGCGATCACAATATTGTGCAAATAACATATGAAACAGCTCGACTGCGACGCCCCCTCGGAAAAGCCAGACTGACTAACTGGACTAAATATAGAGAGCAACAGGAAGTAGACGGGCCCAAGCCAACAACTATAGCCCAATGGACACCGTACATTAAGGGTCTCTATGACAAGAACACCAAGATATATCAAACAACTACCGACGCACCTGCCATTGACACCCACTTGACACATCTTTGGGAAGCTCGTCGAGGCCTCACGAAACGGTGGCGCCGACAAAAGCTAAATAAGAACCTCAGACTCCCCGGAGCCCGGCGATGGCGGTGTTGTAGCCGGGAGTGAAGGATGTCCCTCAAGTTGTCAAAACTGGGCCCACCTGGACGAAGGTGTTGTCTAGGCGAAGCGGAGAACTTGGCGGTGACGATAAACCCAACTTTCAGGGGTACCAGGCTAGATGTCCGCAGAAATAGCAGAAAATCTACGGAGGCGATGTGGACTGCGTCCGTCACCATCGAGCGCTCGCAGCCCCCGGAAATCACGGAGGAAGTAAACGCATACTCAAAGGAACTTTACAACAACAACTGGCGCACCTTCTGCGATTCCTTAAAAGGCACATTAAGCACGAAAAAGACGTGGAACATCCTACGGAGTCTTTTGGATCCCTCTGCAACAAGAACCGAAACAAACGCTACCCTTCAACGGCTAGCTGGGGAATTTCAAGGTGATCCGGATCAGTTATTAGAAGAGCTGAAACAACGCTACACAGGAGAACGCAAGCGAAACGTTAGCCCAACACCCAGTCAAGAATACAATGGAGAACCCAACACTGAGCTCGACGCCCCCATAACCTTTGCGGAGGTTTATGCAGCGGCTCAAAGCTTCAAAAGAAATACAGCGCCCGGATTGGATGGTATTACAAATGCCATGGTACGGAACCTCAGCGATGAAGCATTACAAGCCATCACAGACCACTTTAATCAGGAAGTCTGGACACCGAGTGGAAAGATACCTGCAGAATGGACACTGGCACAGGTTGTACTCATACCTAAACCAGGCAAACGGCGAAGCCTTGATCAGCTACGACCAATTTCTTTAACGTCATGCATTGGCAAGCTCTTCGAAAAAGTTATACTCACTCGCCTTGACCAATGCACAGAAGAACGGGGGCTTCTACCAACATCTATGTACGGATTTAGGCGAGGAGTGTCTACCCAGGATATCTTCTTACTGCTCAAAGAGGAAGTGCTTAACCCAGCGCCAGGTAGTCTCAACAATCTACTTGTTGCACTCGACATCGAAAAAGCATTTGATAATAACGCGCACTCTACCATACTAGACGGTCTTGCAGCCATAGGATGCGGACAACGATTTCAACTATGCCTCTGATTTTCTTGGAAATCGCAAGGCGCAGATTGGCATAGCTGGTACCAAATCATCACCATACGACCTCCCACTGAAAGGCACACCTCAGGGCTCCATCTTGTCTCCATTTTTATTCAATATCGGCCTCCGGAAACTAGTCCTCCAGCTGGAGACTGTACCAAACCTGGGCTGTGCCTTTTACGCGGACGATATTACGCTATGGGCAACAAAGGGCTCCTATGGAGAACGACAAGATGTACTGCAAACCGCTATAGACATGATTCAAGGCTACCTCACTGCTGCAGGCATGTCGTGCGCACCTAGCAAATCGGAATATTTGCAAATAAGACCCCCACGCACTCGGTCCAACCATGCACCCGCGCTGCAGCTAGAAATTGCCGGACAGATCATCAACAGGACCCCAGTAGCTCGAATATTAGGCATGCACGTGCAAGAAAACAACAGCGTAAAGACTGCAATAGGCAAACTCAAACACACCGTAAAGAGTATTGCATCCCTTATAGCTAGAATTGCGCGAAGTAATGATGGGATGACAGAGGCCGACACGGTACGCCTTGTACATGCCTTCGTTCTCAGCCGAGTCACGTTCGCTCTTCCCTTTCAATCAACACACAAGCCCGAAATAGAGCAGATTGACAGACTCATCAGAATTGCGTACAAAGCAGCATTGCGACTTTCGAACAGCACAAGCACAGAAAAACTCATGGGACTCGGCATTCATAATACGTATGAAGAATTGGCCGCCGCCACGCTAATCGCACAGCGAGAACGACTCACCACTACGCTCCAGGGAAGAACACTGCTACAGAGGCTGGGATACCCTCTCACCCCTCAATATTGTGGCGATGAGACAGTCATTGTACCCAAGCAAATACGTGATCAAATAATCGTGGAACCAGTTCCAAAAAACATGCACCCGCTCTACAACAAAAATCGCCGTCAAGCGCGAGCACGAAAACTCCTGCAGAGAAGTAGCGATCCAGACGCTTACTTTACCGACGTCAGTCTTTATCCCGCGCCACCACAAGGCTCCAGAAAACAAGCATATGCATCGGCAGTGACTAATCAAAGCAAAGTCGTGGCCTGCGCGTCCCTACGCACCAGATCAAGTGCCACCGCAGAGGCAGCAGCCATAGCCTTGGCAATCAGAGAAGCCGAAAGAAGGGGGCTCTCAGCGTATATTTTAACAGACTCACAAGCTGCATGTCGCTTATACCTTAGAGGCACACTTCCAAGGTGCGTCACTGATATTTTTGGGTCCATGTTGATGGAGGCACATGGCGTCACTTGGTGCCCAGGGCATGACGGCCTGGGGGGGAACGAGGAGGCAAACTGCGTAGCTCGCGGACTTACTGGCCGAGACGCAGGACTCTCCTCAGGACACCTCACAGGGCATCATGAAGAGCAAAGTGTAACAAGCAGGCAGATATTGGAAAACCAACGCCTTACAAGACGCACGTACGCCCCTCCACATCCGAACTTAAGCAGCCAACAAGCCCGGGATTGGCGCCGCCTCCAAACGAACACATACCCCCACATATCAAAACTACACGCAATTTTTCCACAGATATACACAACAGGGGTATCGTATGCCCATGTTGTAGTAACCACACAGCCACACTTACACACATAACCTACCAATGTACCGAGCGGCCAGCCAATGCAGTATCTAGGTTGGTGCGCTCACTACAAACACTCACAACGTGGTCTTGGGAGGCACGGCTTTCCGAGCTGGCACTGGGAAGCCAACTGGTGACCCTAGACCAGGCCCGGCGAGCCGCTGTGGCCAGTGGGGCTCTACAAGAGGGCTCCACCCGGGATTAGTCACGTAATTTTAATTCTTCAATAAAGTTTATTCTCTCTGTCTCTCTCTGTTTTTTTTTTTGTCACTGCAGAACTTATTGATATGGAATAGCCGAGGCTATATGGACCTCAAGCTCTCCACAGCAAAACAGTTCAAACAGAACGGTATATGAATTCGATGGCAACCGTCTTGATGAAATGTACGAAGCAGCAAGTTTCTGAAAAAGTTCTGTAGGAGCCACAACCTCATCATCAGTACAATATGCTGAAAGTGCTGAACAATTTTCTTCAAGAGACATAACTCGAAAAGAAGCTAAAAATTGATTTAATGTTTTGCTACATCGCCACCTTCTTCGTCGTAGTTAACAACACGTTCCCTCTCCTTTATTTTCAACCTTTTCCCTTTTCCTAACGCTCAATATCAGGCCGAAAATGGAATCAGGCCCCTAGGCTTTTCTGCCAAGGTGTTTGTCTTTCTGATCTAGACCAGTATGAGCCATGGGGGACGCTGAAGTTATTAGAGGCCGGAAACTTAATATTCCCGTATATTTATTGCAATAAGAGTAGCTTCCCATTATAAAGTACACTAAGAACTATTCATTGGCACAAGTTTTAACTAATCTTTTCATACAAACATCTTCTATATAAATGTTCGTCTTCAAAAAAAATGCGAGACAAATCTCAGCACTTTTTTTTTGCATTTTGGCCGTGTTTGCATTCAACTCCTCTTTAACAAAATAAGCGATGAATGTGTGCTGGAAGAAATAATACTTACCAACCCTGCCTTTGCAGTGAATGCGTATTTTTCGGTTAGGTTCAACTTCGTATACAGGACAGAACTCTGCCGGCAAAAAAAAGTACATAACTAAAAAATATCCCGTTTGTCCCGCCTGTGCGAATTAGTGCTAAAAGATCAGCGCAACATTGATGCCATGCAGGATGGACCGAGCTTCTCTGGTAGAGGATTTTGTTCCGAGCATACTTTACGGTAGCCACGGCGTGAGAACAGTGCGGATCGCGTAATAGCAGCGCTGATAAATGGCTACAAGACTGTGCGTGGCGTCACAAATACATAAGGGAGCATTCGTGGCGGTTATACTAGAAACCCCGCATACTTAAAGCCCCTATACATTATACGAAAGCTCCTATACGAAAGCCCTTAAATGCAAAGCCCCTACATGAAGTATAGGGGCTTTACGCGTACGTACATAGCTGCAGCGCTGCCAGTCAGGGAACATTTGAACAGTGCAGTGACGTCAGCGTTATGGCCGCACTATCCTTTTGCCAACTTAACACGCACCTCTCGCAGGCGCATTTACGGTCGTTTCTCCTCTTTCGAGCAGGTTTTCTCGTTCCACCTACAGCCTAAACTTCTCCACTCTCACAGTCAGAAAGAGTACACACGCAGCACTCTCGTGGTGCCCGTCTTGCCTCTATCAAATATAAGGACATGTTGTCACCAAAGGCGCTCACACCATGCCGGCAACGCGGCTGTGAGTGGGTGCGTCGCGAACGCGGTCAAATCGAATGTGAGACATCGTAGCCACGTGATGATGTTTCACTTTTGCGTGCGTGAGTGCATAGTCTACGCGATATAAAGCTGATAGGTGAATCGTGCCACTCGCTAGCATTGCGGTCTGAGCACTGCTTCTCGGCAAGAGCACACGTGGTGGGCGGACCCGATCATCACCGCCAGCGTCTGTTGAACTATTTGACGCGTGAACGCAAATATACATTTGATATGTGGGGTTGAACGTCCCAAAACCACCATATTATTATGAGAGACACCGTAGTGGAGGGCTCCGGAGGGCCTCCGTAGTGGAGGGCTCCGGTTCTTTAACGTGCACCCAAATCTGAGCACACGGGCCTACAACATTTCCGCCTCTATCGGAAATGCAGCCGCCACAGCCGGGATGCAAGAATATACATTTGCTGATTCTGAGAAGGCCCAGGTTCACTTCTGACTGTCGTGTTGCTGGTGTAACCATCGAACGTTTTGATGCGGTGGACGCCAAGCAGCATCTTCTTTGCATATAAAATAATTTGGCCAGCTTTCACTACTTGTGCAATGCTCGAGCCATATAGAAGCTTATCATTAACGTAACTCTTCTTCTTGGTCTGCTTCAAAGCAGATCAAGAAGATGTGTTACGTTAGTTTTGATTATAATAATTAGCTAGGCTTAATGAACATAACACTAAACCGTGTTGTCTTGATTGATAAGGTTTCAATTAACATGACTAAATATTTTCGCACCACCTGAATGGTCATGATTAGTATGGAGCTAACTGAAGTATAATTCTCATCAACTCGATTCAAATAATCGTTTTAATAAAGTATAATAATATTGTTACGGCACGTTATCGAGAGGAGAAAGCGTGGCACGTTATGTAAGCGTCGGCGAAGGTTCGCCCTCATTGAAGAAATGTGCGCTCCAGTTTCTATAAGGGCAGAAATAGCCACACCATGAACGTCAACGTCAAACAAACTTTGTCTCGTCAGAAGCGTCAAGCGAGGATTATTGGAGGGAGTCGAAAATGCAGCGTCACCTCCGGACACTGCACCGTTAACTTTACCGGGTAGGCAGGAGTGGGGTTGAATGGGGACGACGGCCTGTGCGAGACGACTGGCGACGTCCTGGAGGCGAACGCGACTGACGGCCATGCGGTGACAGAGATCGGCTATTGAACCTTCTGTAGTTGTTTGGCAAAGAAGGCTGCGCAGCAGATGCAAAGCGGGTGCTGTCCTGTCGGTAGTGAGGTTCAGATGACGTCCGAGATGGCGAGGAGCAGCGGTAATTGCAGTGACGGGTGACATGACCGCTACGGTGGCAATGAAAACAAAGTGGTCGATTGTCGGTGGTTCTCAACGCAGCAGGGCCGCGAGATCAGGCCGTAAACTACTGCTCGTGATAGGACGAGGGTGGACGCCATGGAGCTCGCTGCGGGCTGGGCAAAGCGCACACCGACTGAATACCTATGCTGGCGAGGTCTTGGTGAACGATGGCTTGAACCATGTTAGCACTGAGTGGGGTGGTGTCCCTTGCAGCGGTGTGAGCCGGAGCAGAGGCAATGGCTTCAACTTCGCGCCTTACAATTCGGGTCACCTGGTCCATTGAAACTAGAGGCGGTGGCTGTGTTCTTGCGCGGTCTTCGCAAGACGGCGTTGCAGTCGTATTCGGAAGGCGGACAAAAACGCTGTTAATCTGCCGGCTCTTCGCTTGCTCAAAGCGCCGACATTCCTTTATAATGGCGTCCACTGTAGAATAATTTTTGCAGATGAGGAGGTTGAATGCGTCTTCCGCAATTCCCTTAGGAATATGTCCGACCTTGTCAGCCTCCAGCATCTCGGCATTGACTTTGCGACACAATGCTACCATATCTTCTATATACCAGACGTACGACTCAGTCGGGGCCTGCGCCCGGGACGCGAGTATTTTGTTCGCAGTCATTGTTCTTCCAATCGGCTTCCCAAACAGGTCTAACATTTTCTCCCTGCACATTGCCCAACTCCGAAGTTCTGCTTTATGTTTCTCACACCACTATTTGGCGGTTTCCCCAAGATAGAACAACAGGTTCGTCAACATAGGAGTCGGGCCTCATCGGTATGGAGTATACTCACACGTTCGCACTCTGCCAGCCAATTTTCAACGTCCACTTCATCTGAATCGCTGGAACCACTAAGCATACCAGGATTCCATGGAGGTTCGAGCACGAAGGTTGTGGTCGCCGGAGGGGATGTAGTCACCGCATCATCTCCAGCCGCAGGAACACCAGGAGCAGATACAGATGCCGTATTTTCCGTCATTGTTGCGGAATGACGCTTCAAACGACGGCCGCTGCGAAGTTTCGTTGCGAGGCGGTTACCCAGCTCGTCCACCAAATGTAACGTGGCGAGATCTAGGCTTATATTATAGCACCCACACAGAATCGGCAGCAGAACAGGATGGTTGAGTTGCCTCTCGTGCAAGCGTCCAATGCACAGGCGTCTTCGTCATCTTCGCATAGTGTCACGCTTGCTCCTGTCGATGATGCGCCATAATAATATGGTTATACATAACATGCTAATGATCAACGACGTTGTAATTAGCATGGTTAGCATGGTAACTAGCAAGCTTTAGTTGGCACAGTCCTAGCTTTACATGGTTTCATTATGATAGTCTTATTATGTGGCGTAAATACCTTGGTGTTACCCCAACTTGGCTTAACTTGCTTGGTCATAGCATGTTCTTGCCTAACTGGCCAAGTATATCACACAATCAAATAGCTAATTATCCGGCCATCCGTGCTCTAGGGCTAGCAGACGATGAATAGGGCACGCACCGGCCAAGCGATGCGCTAGAATGTACAGGCCCACCATGATGATAAACTTTGGCCTTCAATTTAGCTGCCGTCAAGATGTTGTAAGGCGCTCGTGCAGAACTGATCTCAGAGGCCATCGTGCCGATTATTCCAAAGCACACTTTCGGCAGGTAATTAATGCTTAAAATGAATTGAAACAGTCCGTACTTTTAAAAATTGGTCACGAGGAAAAGTTTCTGACACCTTTATTCCATTGGTGCACTTACGAACTTTGTGAAACGAGAAACGAACGGAATAAGATGCCTCTGGTTTGAAAACACCACCCAATATATTCGACCGTGCTTGAGGCGATGCCGGCTTTCATCGTAACTAACGAAACGCAATGCACTGAGGGGTGTATTTGACTTTTTCGTGCTTATATTCAAAAGTGGTTGTCACCAGAACGTAGAAAGATCCCGAGTTTCGCCAAGCTCGGGCCATTCTGAATAGCACCCCAGAGATGTTTTTCATGCAACGCACAGCCGAAATCACGTCAATTTCTGCCGCCACAACTTAAGAATGCCACCTGCAAAGCAACTCATACCCTTACGAGAAAAGTAGCCACACTATGGCGCGGTTGGTGATGCAACATCATCAACTTTAGTCCGACTGATATTTGCATGCACATCGCCGTCGGTAACGAATATTCTATGCACTTGATACCGTAGCTGGAAGTTCCGTTAAAGCTGTACTTGTTAAGAGGGCCCATTTGCGATCACTTAATGAAAGATTGCCAATACTTCTCACACTGCCCACTAATTATTCATGGCGTTCCGGCACTTGCTTCATGAATTTGTCTGTTTGTGCGCTGAAAACCATTGAGGCAGGCAGAGTCCCTGTGCAGTGCTGTGTGCACATGTGAATCTTTAGGGATAGATTAATTCTGTCAAGAGGTGTTTGCCCAGGCGCCATGCCCCGCCATTACTCGAATGTAGTAACGCTAAGTTATTATGTAATAGCGCTCATACATAAAGCATGCATTAGTGCATGAAGCTAATGAGCCACCCACATCATTCGAGCAGCCACTTGAACTGGCACTAGCCACTGCAGAGAATTCTCTGGTCGGTTCGGTCCTGAGCATCATCGGCGAAGTCCAAGCTGTTACTGTATAGAACCACCTGTAAACGGCTCATGAACCAGACACACTTAGAGATGATTCCGCTACCTTTATACACAAGAGATGGACATTCAATATCCATGTTGGACGCTATCACGGTTGTAGTACTGAACGTGGAGTGTAAGTGTAGCAACTCATGGACTTCCCCTCTAATGCGGAGGACTTGCTTAGGCTCATACTCAGGCTCTTGAACCTCAAAGGTGGGCTTAGCGAGAGCAATCTCCTTCCACTCTATCATGCATTTTTCATGAGGCACAATAGTTATGTTGCATCGACATGGAGCTGACCCAAAATTGAAGAGGCGAAAATCGGCAGGCTGATGAGCAAAAGCATAGAACGCGTTCTTGGCCTCCCTCTCCACGCAAGCACCCAGAGGCTCCAACAAATGTGCATGCGCAACTCACTCGGAAGTGATCGAGGTCCAGCACTTGGCTCAGGTCAAGCTAAAATTGTTGTCGAAGGCTGATAGACACATCTTGAAATGCATATACTGCTGCACTACAGAGATTAACCAGCCTAAAGTGACTCCACCACCCTCAATCAGCAGCATGTTTGTCGCAGCTCCACTTCCTAGAACTAGGGCTCGACTTCATAGAAACGGCCGGGCACCTTGAATGGGCCTTCGTACGGAGGCGTAAGTGAAGGCCTGGTGTATTCTCGTCGCACAAGACATGATTTGATGAAGAAAGGTCTTTGCTTACAAAGCAATCATAAGTGGAACATAGTCGGGCAGGCGTAGGGCCCTGGCGTCGACATAAGTCCTAAATGTTCACGTATACTCAGGCCGTGACATGTCGGTTGTAGTAGAAGCGAGAAATTTCATAGGTTGGCGGAGGGGGTTGCCGTACATCATTTCGGTTGCTATGCATCCGAGGTTTTCTTGAATCACTAAGCGAATTCCGAGCAGCACGAGGGAAGATCATCAGCCCAATAAGTTCTAGCCTCACGAGCAATGAGTTGATGTCGCAACTGTCGGTGAAGTTGTTCGGTCGATTCTTTTGTGGAAGGGTGTATGAAGTTTTATGAATGTGAATTACGCTGATAGTATGTGTCCGTGTTCACAACAACTCCGACTCAAATTTTTGCAGCCGTGGTCCATCGTTGCAGCAGTGGGGCACATGAGGCGAGAGATTTATCCGCAAGGAAAGCTGATGTCACGTATGATGCCGTGATGTTGTGTAGCGGGAACGCCTTTGGCCAGCGTGTGTAGTGGTCGCAAGTGAGGATGTAGCTCGTTCGTCACGATGAGAGAAGCGGGCTGACGAAGGCGATGCGAATATGGTCGAATCGTCAATGTGGTGAGCGCAATTGCTGAAGCGGTGATCAGGTGTGTCGCGACCTCTTTGCATGCTGGAAATGCAAGCACTCACTAGTCCAATTCTGGACGTCCTTCGTTGATTTCAGGACACACAAAATGAGGGGTAACACGTTGTGTGGCGCGCATGCCTGGGTGACTTGCTTTGAGAAGCTTTGAGAAACTTTGACGTCAATATGAAGAAGGCACAAATGGGCGGTTGTGGCTGGAAGATACATCGCACGCAATTGTACCCGAGGAGAATGGCAGCAGCGCATCAGTCTGTGAAAGATAACTGGTGCTCGTACGGAAGCCACGCAGTTCACTGTCGGAATGTTGCGAGTATACAATTGCTTTGAAGTACACAACATCAGAATTTGCGGAAGAACGTCGGCAGCAGCATTGACAGGGTTTTCTGTAAACCTGAGATCGACAGTGAGTCGTGAAATGAAGCTAATATGGCAAATTGAACGCGGCGTGCAAGCACTGCCGTATTTCATTGAAAAAATGTCAGAGGCTTGTGATCAATTAGTACGTGGAACACCGTACCTTCAGTTGGTGGTGGAATTCACAGATTCCGAAGTAGATGGTGAGAAGTTCACAGTCGAACGTGCTGTAACAAGTTTAGGCAGGCTTTCGTTTTTGGAAAATAAATCTAACGGACACCACGAGTCTTGCTGGAATTGCTTTAGGATGGCACCAATGGCGATCGAGAAAGCGTCGATGATTGGCCGCTTCGGTGCGTTGAGCAGCACATGCACGAGAAAAATCACGTCAATAACAGCACTTTTAGCCTTCTCAAGCACTGTGTCAGCTATATTTGTGCACTTCAGAGGAGCTGGCGGTGCTTTGGTTGACTTAAGCATATCGGTGAGTGGCTAAAGAATCCGGGTCCCACGGGGTAGGGAGTGGCTATGAAAGTTCAGCATTCCGAGGTACTCGCATAGTTTGTGAAGTCACGTTGGGCAAGGAAAATTGTGCACGCCTTGAACTAAAGAGGTAGCTGCCTTTGATTTCGATGCTGCCAATGCTGCCGACAAATTCGATGCTGCCGACACCAAGAACACACTTCACTGTGCTAAGGGTCAAGCCACTCTTGAGAAAACCAATCACAGATGAACGACGTGCTCTTCAGGTGAAAAACTAGCCACAATGATGTCATCGAGGTAGGTGACGATGAAGTGTAAGCTGCGAGTGGCGTCATTGATGAATCGTTGGAATGCATCGGTAGCGTTCTTCATCTCGAAAGGCGTGCGGACGTACTGGAAAAGACCAAAAGGTATTGCTATGGCAGCCTTTAGCATACCCGATGACTCTACATGAATGTGACGGTAGGCTTTGACCAGATAACCCTCAGTGAACACCGACGTTCCAGCTAGTGTGGCCGCGAAATCATGAATATGACAATGCGGATATTATAGCCGTTTAATGCACGATAGCCTCCACAATTGCACCACTGACCGGGATCGCGGATTCAGTACCATGTGCAGAATGGATGACCAGCTTCTTGACGATGGGCGAATAATGCTTGGTTTCAGCGTATACTCAATCTCCCTGTGTGCTGTAGCAAGGCAGTCACCAGCAAGATGTCGTGGCTTGCTGAATACTGGAGGTCTAGTAGTTGCAATGTGGTGCGTGACATTGTGTTGACCGGTTGTTTTAAATTGTTGATATTTGTCAGTTCTGGGTAATCAGATAAACTGATGCAAACAAACATAATTCATAGTTGGGAGCCATGAGCACAGGGGCCAACACAAGTGCTAAGATTCCCTGCAAGTACAACTGGTAGCACAGTCCGCAAAGCAATACGAGCGGATGTCCACTTTCAGGCCGAAGTACGCAAAAAAGTCCGCTTCAAGTATGGTGAAGCCTACATCCACGAAAATGAAGATCCAATGAAATACGCAGCGCAATTTCGAGTCGATGGTTAGGAAGCACTTTTCAAAAATGGCGATTGTGAAACTGTTCTCAGCTTGTAATCTTCTCCGTATGTTGCCGATAGAGACGCGAGGCTGGAATAACGCTCACCTTGGCACCAATGTGGACCAGGAAACAACGTCCTGTTATTCTGCGTGATGGCTAGAACCGACGGCTAGGTGTCACTGTGGCGTCCCACGAGTCACTCACCTCCATTAAAGACTCGCATTTGTGTTTTCTTGCCAGTAGCAAGGTTCCCGGTATTTAATAGCACTGAGGCCCAAAGCGAGTGCAGCCCCAGCACTAGCCACCACGATTGCCGTGGGAAGGGCGAGGTGTCGGAGTCCGGATCACAGTGATGAAGCCAGTGAGTTGGTTCACTTTCTCTTCGAGTAGAGAGTACCGCGCTTCGGTTTCGGGTGCCTTGGTGGTCACTGACACAACAGTGGGGCCAGCGGGGGAGTAATCGTATAGACGGTTGGCGAGCTTCGCTAACTTCTCTAATTGCAACTCGCCAGCAGCAGCCAAGACAGGAACAAAGTTTTTGGGTGGGAGTTGTAAAAAAAAAAACGCGCGAAGCAGCCGACCTTAGCAGTCCTGCGTACCGTCACCTAGATGCCGGTGCATTCAATAGAGCAATGGAGTGGAGGAGTTGCTGCAGGTGGCTGCGTTTTGAAACCGTTTTGTACGTCAAAATATTGCCTTTAAGATGTTCGTATGGCTCAGATGAACGCGTCACGCTTAAAACGTCGTTGACCTCATCCACCGCTTCCGATGGAAGCGCCCAGACGACATGCAAACTTCAAACGTTGTTAAGTGGCGCGGTACAAGTATAACTGCGCTTCTTCATTAGTAAACCATACCACTGGGCTCTTCGGCCAAAATGGACCCAGCCGCACCAGCATGTTGGAAATTGCTTTCATGTCTACGGTGAGGACTTGATTCTCGTTTCCCACTGTTGACTGCAGTTGCTGTAGTCATGTGCCGCTGTTCGCTCTCGGACTCATGTTACTAGTCATCATGTCCGAGTCACTAAGCTGTAGCGACTAGACTTACGATGCCTATATACCAACGCGTGAAGGAGAGTGGCGGAATGTACGTCAGCAAATGATGAATGGAGGGAGAGCGAGCATGATTATTGCGCGTGGATTCCGCCACGCGGTGCGGTGGCTGTAAGCGGGAGTGCATTAAAGGGGTATGGTAGAGCAAATAGTATATGTCAGTTTTAGCCTCATATTTGAGAGACGTCTGCATGTGTTCTCGTAAAATTTTACGTGCTAACAAAATATATGCCGCTAGGTATAAAGTGAAACCACTTTTTATGCCTAGGTTACCTATATATTCTTCCTGTGGCCCACTTCCAAATTTTTAAGTAGGTTTACTTGTTCAATGTAGTTTTCCTCCGCAGCCACAGAAAAACAGTAAAATTATATTCAGCCGTGTTATTGTGGCGACTCATAGGTTGCACCTGAACTAAAATATGTTACAATTTTTGTGAAGTTTTCGTGAAAAATATAATTACTCCGTGTACAAAGCAACAGAAGGTTCATATTGTGTATTTTTTTAGATTTTCATTTTTTATTAAATCAGCACTTGTTTTAGTTCCAATCGTTTCTTGTTGTATTTCGCGCATACAGAGTTTCATAAATATTGATTCGATACTTTTTGCCGAAAACGTACATTGAAGTTGAAAACATTCATTAAAAAACTAAATTTTACAAAACCAATCTTCGCGCGCATACTGCTTACGTCAGATAGCACGCAGTGCGCACTGGCATTGCATCTAAAACACTGGGAGCGGTGATAGATTTGTTCTTAATAGGTTTGTTCCTCCACAGGTTTGTTCTTAATCTGGTGGCAAAATTTCATATTAGATTTTTGTTGAACGTTCTCCTTAAGTACACGGGATTCTCCTTAAATGCACGGGATTTTCCCTAAGTGCACAGGATTTGTTGCTCTGTAAGCGATAGCGGGGGCGCGCGACTACACGCTCGTATTGGACGTTGGGTGCAGTCAGATCTCGTGACCTATGTCGTTGCATCAGAGTAAGGGCGTTTTCATCACTTCGCAGTGGTCTCAGTCGATCATAGTGACCCACCGCTGTGCTCTGCCTTGGTTAGACAGCTTTCAGCAGCGGTGGCTGAGTAAATTACATTCGCCATAGCAATGAAGGGCCCATCGCGTCTAACTTTCTTACAGACTGGCTTTCCGCAGCTAGGGCTCTCGCCTCGGGCTCGATCTCGCGGGAGGCAGCGGTGATGCTCGGCTGCGACGGGGCTGTGGATTTCACACCGTAACATGGTTTCCGGCCCACATTGGGACCAACGTACATCCATATGTTCCCAACGCCAAAAAAGTTTTGCCCATGACCGTGTGCGAGGTATCGCTCACCGCGGCGGTTACGGTGGATTTGCAGCGGGATGCTGGAAGGTACTGGAGCTCACTCCTCACTTTTCACGCGGTCATCAGCCATTATCTTCTCTCTCGATGGTCATTTCAAATTCCTCATCCTAAATTTACTCGACCACAATCATCAGCCTTCAAGATGCTCCAAACGGAGCCTTTCGCTTCGCGGGTCAGGTTCTGTCACCTCTCGCCAACGATCCAACCGCGTTGTCCGGACTGCGGAGATGCTTGTTGCTATTTACCTCCCATGTTCTGCCAATGTTCTACGTTTCGTGACGCCTATTTCTGCAAGAGGAGAACGGGAGAGAAGCTCTAAACAGTGGTGACCTCTCGGTTCAACTTCGGACTGTCCAGAGGGCCGGCGAGAAGGTGGAGGGCTATGATCTCTCAGTCCCTACGTGGGAGTGGCCCGCGACTGCTATTGAATCAACCTATAAGGGGGCGTCAGAACACAGTTCCTCAGGACCACAATAAAGTTATTTTCCTGTCGGTCGGTCTACAAGAAATAATGCGGAGCTGAGTCATGTCAGTATCACTTGCACGTTTTTTAAGGAAGCCAGTTAAAAGTTTTCAGAGGACATTCTCGGCCTGAAAAAACGTGCATGGTTTTTATTTGAATAACAATGAACTGCTCGTAAGTAAAATGAGCGCTTCTATCCCGCCTGCTCTGAAAATGTTGCCTGATGATACGAAGCTTTTGGATATTTTCACGTGCTAGCATATACAACAATGTGCTCACAACTAAGAAATAGATACCCCAGCATTTACCTCGAAGTACTCCAGGAAACCTATTGCGCTATTTTATGAAGTGTGTACATTCGGCTGCGACATTCACTGTGAAAATTATATCATGAAACACTCTACTGCTATAAATTTGACCATGATCTACAAGTTTGGCAGAACGCCATAGCTGTTCGTAGTTTACGTGGTTAAGTTCGACGCACTGAGCGTGAAAAAAAACCTTCGCTTTTACCAATACTTACAGTTGGGCGAATGAAGACATGTTTTGGGCTTAATCGGAAGCATTGAAATCCTAACGGCATGATGTTTATGGAACCTTGAAGATGACGCTGACTATGACCGATAATATCAGACATTCTTAAGCAATTCTGATGTCAAGGAAACCATTGCAATGCATCAAAACAAGCACGGCGAGATTAAATGGAGCAATCTCGGCAGCTGAAGGAGTGGTCGCGAGAGCACCTGCATCAGAATATATAACCACAGCACCTCGCTGCCCTCTCCCAATCAGACGTGTATAGAACGAGCGTAGTAAGGCAGCATTTTTGGTATTTTTAGGAAGAATAGTGCTTGCACTGGGATAATGAAATTATAACCATGTATCGAACATCAGCGTTTCCATATAGCGTGCCGCAAGAAGCTTATGGCAGCTGAATCTAATTAATGAGTCCATTCTCCGTCAAGTTCAGCCTGTAACAGAACAATACTTTAGGTATCTGGATTTTTTTTATCCATCAACGAATTACTGGGGAAATAATGACATGAAAAGGAGGATCCCATTGTTCGTTTCAAAATCACACAAATATTATACGCAACAAATCAAAGCGAGTATTACCATTCATTTCTGTTTCAAGTATACTCATGTGAGAAACGAAAATCGACCCAAGTAACAGGAAACAAAAAAATTGTACTTCCCCAGTTCAATTACTGTTGCAGGTCCAGGTGGTGAAGCTACTCATAAATGTTGCACGTTTTGCCAAGCATTACAGTGAGCTAAGTTCTGAATATTGCGGTTGCAGCAAGAAACCTCCGCAATTAAGAATATTTCGACGGTGCCACCGTTCAAAAAAATGAACGAATACATACCATATTCGTATTTATTGGCAAAACACAGTCGAGAAACTGCAATAAATTAAATCATATTGGTTAATGGGGTGATATGTAAAGAAAACAATGTAACTACAAATTACATCTCTCAATAAATTCGAAACATTACCTGCGATTTCCACGTATATCTTTACACTCGGAGGTAACGAGGGTAATAGTTGCGTCACGGTATCATAATTGTAACAGTGCTCACCTGCTCACCCCAAATAGCTTTTCCGATAAATACGAGTACACTAGAGAAAACTCTGCCAGTAGTGTCTATAGTGGTACCAAAGACACCACTTCACCACTTTGGCCAGCAGGAATGATTGGTAGTACACAAATTCTAATCTTCGTTCTTGCGGCTTCGTTTGGATCCGTGTAACCTGAATTCGCTTAGCTACGAGACGAAGTTCAACAAACGTTCAGCAGTTACGCTTCAACATCTTGACCTATTTAGGCTCACCAATTAATGTCGGCTCAAAAAGTTCTGATAGGTCAGTTCTTTTATTCAAAACGGAACCAAATACACACCACTAAACAAAGCCACCCGTGCATTCAAAGGCGCAAACGCGAAAACTAGAAAAACTAGTGTATTACCCAGCCTTTCCATGACATATGAACAATCGCAGGGCCGAATTCCCTTCTAGTTAACTTCGGGAAATTATCAGGCTGACTTGTAGATTTAGGTAGCACTCGCACTCGTACATTGGGAGAGGGCCGTGCACTGTGGTGCGTCATAGCACGCCAAACAACACCAGATAGTCGGTATTGCTGGACCCCTGTACTAGGACGTGCATCCCAATCACACCATCATTTGAGCTTGTTAATCAGCCCGTTAGTATGACACACATTTGATATTTACTGCTGGGATAGAAAAACCAAGCCCTCCTGCGCAGAAAACGCCGCATAGTCGCACTGTACGCTGAAACGTTGGCTCTAGAAAGCCTCATGAACTCGATCTGCCCGCGCTCAGTGCGATAAAAGAATGGGGATAGCTTTTTTTTTTTTACTCATGATGTAGGGTCGTTTGAAAAACACGGCACACAAATTATAAGAACGCCATTCTATATCCTCCATTAGCGAGCGGCAGTCTTGGAGCTCGAGGTCAAACGTCATCAATTCACACACAAAAAAAATTGG
The DNA here is from genome assembly GCF_043290135.1 of Rhipicephalus microplus. Lineage (NCBI taxonomy): Eukaryota > Metazoa > Arthropoda > Arachnida > Ixodida > Ixodidae > Rhipicephalus > Rhipicephalus microplus. The sequence goes on along the minus strand of NC_134707.1, from coordinate 82,511,862 downwards.
CCTCGTATCTGCATGTTACAGTGCAGATGTCATCGACAGACGATAGTCTTGCGTCTGGAGAGAGTGAACAAACGTTAATTTGATGTTCTGCTAAAAAAATCTGTGAATAGTATTCTGAAGGCGCTGCATTAGAGTGCCTCGAGCGTACAGCGGAGGCGAGCGAGCGCTTTAAGTCACGTCACACGTGAGACATGAGCGCTATCTGGCAGTTATCTTGGACAACGAAGCACGTGGCACGCTTGCCCATCTCTGAGGCGATAAGGTGTAGAACGCAAGGCAACGGGTAGGTGCCACCACCGTGTCGTCTTAGCAAAGCCTTTTCGTGCAAGCGTTGCATTGTCAGCGCAGCGTGATATACGCTACGTTCTTTAGAATTACTTATGTATGCCGTTTTTAGTAAACAGACGCACATACAGAATATTGACGTGCTGTTATGGTGCCTCATATATACGCAATAGTTGCTTTGTTTAATTGACAATTGCACATGTATTAACGCTAAATCCTGAGCAATACTGGTGGGTGCTGCGGGTGGTGTCGGTCATTTGGAGTAGCACTTGGCGCCATTTAGCCCTTCAAGGTGTCTTTAAGGGTGGACAGACAGACAGACAGACAGACAGACAGACAGACAGACAGATGGACCAAACTTTTTGAGTCAAAAGTCCCCAAGAAAGACTATCTTCAGTAAGAGGTGCCGTTGCATAGCATTAACCGATGGATGGATTGATGTATCCGGTTGTGCCCTTTAGATCGGGCGGTGGCTCACTTCACCTAGCCATAAAGTACTATCACTATGTGTTGAAGAATTGAATTTCACTCGCGCCTTCATTGTAGCCAGCAATCAGTGGCCCGCAATACTCCTGTTCTGGTCTCAAACAGCAGAGAACTACCCCGAGAATCATCGTATAAGTTTTCTTTTGCAATTTCCTGCATGAAAGTTTGGTAGGTCTCCAGTGAAGATTTCGCAAGCATTCCCATCCTCCACATGTCCCTTTTTGTTTTCTTCACCTTCTTCTTAACCGATGTTTCCTTATGGCTTGGTATTCTGCTGTTGTCTACTCTCTTGGCAGTTTTCGACTTCACTTCCTCCATTTAGTATCAATATTTTTCATGTACAAGTACCTGAAAACTTTCCTAGCGCAACGCGCCTCTCCCATTTTTCCCAATCGCTCCGCAAATTCTGCCTTGCTGCTAGCTTCTTTGCACTCAAACGATGTCCATCCCATGTCACCCTGTTCCTCATTATTTGGGGTGTTCCGTGTGCTCCAAAGCAAGTCTACCTATGCAACGTTGTTTAATTTCCAATATTGCTTGAACCGCCAATCTCACGCACAAGACCGTATTACCGAATGTCGAACCCGGAACCATCACACCTTTCTAAACCCCTCTCCCAACGTCATACCTATTGTAGTTCCACAGTGCCCTATTTTTCATAACCGCTGAATTCCTGTCACCCTTTGTCATTGCGTATCTCTCGCGCTCCCTTAGGTACTCAACCCCGTTGTTTACCATACGAATAAATACTTGTATTTATCCTCTATTTCTAGCTTGACATTTTGTATCTTATGCTCACTGCCTTCGTTATCATAAATATCATCACTGCCAATGTTTTCCTACTGAACTTCAAGTTTAACCTGTCTCCCTCATTAGCGCAGATGTCTATCAATCCCTGGAGATCTTCTTTGTTATCGCCCCGCCGCGGTGGTCTAGTGGCTAAGGTACTCGGCTGCTGACCCGCAGGGCGCGGGTTCGAATCCCGGCTGCGGCGGCTGCATTTCCGATGGAGGCGGAAATGTTGTAGGCCCGTGTGCTCAGATTTGGGTGCACGTTAAAGAACCCCAGGTGGTCTAAATTTCCGGAGCCCTCCACTACGGCGTCTCTCATAATCATATAGTGGTTTTGGGACGTTAAACCCCACATATCAATCAATCAATCTTCTTTGTTATCGACCATTATTACTATGTCATCTGCATACACCAATGTTGGCAATGACTGCTCAACGTGTGTCGCTTTCTTGGCAAAAAGAGAGGCTGAATCCGAATTGACTCGCCACTACTTTGCTTGTAGTCCCTGTAGATATAAAATAAATAACAAATGTGACAAGAGACATCACTGTCGAAGCCCGCGTTGTACTTATATAAACTCGGATGCCCGTTCTTCATATTTTTAACCAATACACAGTTGAACGCCTTCTGGTTTGAACTTCGCGAAGCTGCCCACGCGCCGAGTAGTCGTCGCCCAGCCACGCTCACTGGCGAAGACATGATCACCGTGGCGAGGTTCCCTGATATGGCGCGAGCCAAGGACGAGCGAGGAAATTCCTGCACCTTTGCGGGGGGGGGGGGGGGCAGTGACAAGTGAAGTGCGCGTTTGCGAAGTCCGCTACTCAATCCATATCGCAAGTCGAAGAAGAAGTAGGAAGCAAGGTGACGTATTGGGCTGGTTGTTTTTTCCTCCACGGGTACTGCGACATACGAAGTAAGAAAGCAGGCCCAAAACGAAGTGCACAGTGCAAGAACAACACAATGCGGAACGCCGCAACAGAATGCGTAAGCGTAGACATGCCTGTCCAGTGAAGGCTCTCCTTGAATATTCAAAAGAAAATGGAATGATGCAGAACGATAGAGCGGGCAGAAGTGACCGAGTTGGGACCGAGTGAAAAATGTGGTCAGGACGGGGAAGTGGTGGCCGGCAAAACTTCTGCACTAAGGTCACTAAGGGCTCCTACCTGCAGGCATGGCCGCTTCTCGTCATTTCTTGTTGACCAGGATAGCCCTACGTTTCTGGCTTGTTGAATTGTTATTCCAAATATGTTATTTTTATTCTTATTTGTTATTTGAAAGAATACCTCTTGTCTTTTTGAAGTGTCATATATTACTCAATTTTTTTGTAAATGTAACTGTATTGCAATATGTCATTGCGTTGTCCTCTGTCATCACCCTTCTCGTGGATTGGCAGCATTACTAAACAAATAAAAATAAAATGTTAGTTCGTACAGATGGTATTTATAGAAGGACGGCAACACCACTTGTCAAAGTGTGCATTGCTGAGTCACAAGGGAGCCAGTGACCAGTGATGAAGCGGGATGGCAGGGAGGCTTAAACGGAAATACCAGTAACGACAGCAAAACATCTAAGCTTGCAGGAAAGAAGCTTGCACTAAGCGAGTTTCACTAGAAAGCTCCTTGGGCAATGAGACACCTCATGTGTCTCGTGTCGCATGAGCTGATAGGAAAGCTCTTCTGGTTACAATATTCGAGCTTTCAAGGACGTCTGGACCTGATGATCCGACTAAAAATATTATTGGAGCGTTTTAAGCTCGTCGTCACTGAAGAATACCCCCATGGTTGAGATCCAATCTTTGCCGTAATGTGGCTCGCCACTTGTCTTTTTGGTGGAGTATTCTAAAGCAGAACTATATAAACAGAAATTGCAAACACTACAAAGCACCTCTTTTGCATTCGGCCGAAGGGAATAATTATGCTGTTCCTCTTGTCTGGGATGCCACAACCTGAGCGTCACGTTTAATAACTGGCTGCTGTATTAGGATTTTGACCGTGGACAATGGAGCGGCATTTCGTAAATATGTGAAGCAGCGAGCTTGTATGTTGTGCGTAGACTGCCATTGTTTATTCATTTTGGCACGACAGTGCAGCTTGGCAGTGCATTCCGTAGTGTACCTACCATAGTTTTTCAATGTTTACAAACACAGCCTCTTGATGACATACAGCTTTGTCCACCGACGTGCCTTGACATCATCAGTGAACAACAAGAGCTTTAGGAAATAGCCCACCGATTTTCTGCAGTTTCCTTCACATAGTTGACAAAGTATATTCAAGTAAATGTTTTTTGAGCTACATAAAAATTGTAAAACATTCGTTTGTAAATTACGCACGTTTCTTTTATCATTTATGTGAAAAACGAAAGAGTTTCCTTATTCTTCAAAAGAGCTTCACAATGTGCTCTCAGTTTTGACGTTAGGAGCTGGTAATAGGACGACCGGAAGTTATTTGGGGTACAACGCTTGCAACCTTGAAACCGTCAATAGGTAAACATAGGTTATGCATGAAGTGTGTCCGGTTAAAACTAAGTACCAGACGACGTCCAGGAGGTGTGTTTTGCGTGTCGAAACGCGCACTAAGTGGCAGTTTCTTTTTTACATTGGGAAAAATTATCGAAAAGGAGGGCTGACTTCGTAAAGCAAAAGCGCTTTTGGGATACTCAATCATCACCGAAAGTCGAAGAATAAGGAGACAGAGGCGCACGGCAACAGCATGTGTAAGCGTTGCCGTGCCTGCCCAGCGAGGACTCTCCTTGAAGATTCAGAAGAAAAGTGAAGTGCGCTGAACGGCCGAGAGGGCCGAGGTGGCTGAGTCGGAACCAAGTGAAGAAGGTGGCAAGGGTGCGGGAGTGGTGGCCGGCATAGCTGCCGCATGAAGACGTCTACGGGCTCCCACCTGCACAAAGGCTTCTCGTCTGGCGTTGGTAAGGCTAGTCCTACGTCTCCGGCTTCGTGGCCGAGCTGCGGGCTGCCAAGCGCCGCAAGGTCGCTGACCTCGACTCACCCGACGCTTCGTACCCATTCTCAGAATCCAGCGGCCATGCCACCACACGAGTAAGCGTCTTTACCGCATCGCAACCGTCGCCGTCTGCGTGAGTGTGTCGATTTCTTGCCGCCAAGGCCTCCGATGCGACCTTATGTCCCTTGAACTGTCTTTTTCTTCAGAACATATACTTCTACTGACCGATCGCGCCTTTTCAACTTTGCCGATTCCTCTTAGCTCCCTTCTCGTTTGCACGCGCCGTTCTTGTATGTCCGTGATCGTTTTGCGCTTGTTGGTATATAATGAGTGTTGGTGGGATCCGGTGGACAAAGAAGGTCTTGTCTCGTCTATCTCAATGACTGTTCAGACATCAGCTTGTACAGAACCTGCACGAGAGCGCCTCCCAATAACCAGCCGCGTGAGAGTGCCACGGCCAAGACTCCGTATGAGTTTCCGGCGCGGCTATTTAGACGTTCTTGGGAAGCCTGTGCCAGGCTGGGGTCGACACCACTTTATCATCAATGAAGGAAGCCACATTCAGCCCCTGATATCGATCACGTTGGTCGTTTGCTCGTTTTTTTTAGCTATACATGGCTACTGAAAACTTCTTTTTGTCTGCCGTGTTATTCTCGACTCCCTACATTACACACTTTTTTTTTGGGAGGGGGGGGGGGGGGGGGCTAGCGCATGCAAGTAGTTGTGCGAAGTACCTACTACATTGCAATTCACCAATTGCAATTCACCATTTACAATTCACCGAGTTGCCATTCACCGAGCACTCCTCTGTAAGGCCACTGTGAACAGTAGGTGTGACAAATGTTGTGGTGAACGTGGTAATCGGCAGGCATTTAAACCATATAATCGTTATGCAATTCACATAGTGGCAGGAGTAGTGCGATCGCTTGCTTATGGCAGGCGAATTTCATCTGTTAGGGTTTCTTCTCGCGCGACATGAACTAACAAACCTGAATGTCCAGAATGATTACGCAAGCACCGAGACTGTATTACGAAATATGTTGTACAACAAAAAAACTTTTCTGACTCTCAAGTACACCAAAAAATATATTTAAATACAACAAAGAGTTATGCCTTACCGGTTTGTAATTTTGATCTGCCATCAGCGGAAAACATTTTCTGAATTCTATGCAAGCAAGTGGTACAATCTGTAAAGAGAAACGAAAATCTTCAGTCTTGTTTTGTAGCGACACAGGCTAATTCTTCCAACGTGGATAGACTGACACTCATCGCAGTGTTCGAGCAGCTCGACTGCACCAGCTTGAGCAACACCGCCCCTATAGGACAGTTTTTTAGGTTCTTCATTGAGTTGGAAAAAAATAAATAAATGTGTCAGCATCACTGCGACATTCGAGTTTGGAAGCTGCCATTCTTTACGGACTTGTGAATTCAGCCTCGTCGCCACTTACATCAATTACACCACAGCAAGCTGCTCAGCGTAATTGAAACAACCATACAATACCAGTTTTGCAATATGTCATGTGGGTGAAACCAAAGCAAGGGCAGCAATAGCATGACATGTAAATCACGATATTCATATATACACACCACTATTTTTATTTTATGACTAGTCATTTATGCTCATGATACAGTCATGTTATGCCATACCACTTTTGGTGTAGATCCAATTATCGAAGCGGCCAGGAAAGCTAAGGGTTGCAGGTGGCTAGATAAATAGATAGATAGATAGATAGATAGATAGATAGATAGATAGATAGATAGATAGATAGATAGATAGATAGATAGATAGATAGACAGATAGATAGATAGATAGATAGATAGATAGATAGATAGATAGATAGATAGATAGATAGATAGATAGATAGATAGATAGATAGATAGATAGATAGATAGATAGATAGATAGATAGATAGATAGATAGATAGATAGATAGATAGATAGATAGATAGATAGATAGATAGATAGATAGATAGATAGATAGATAGATAGATAGATAGATAGATAGATTGATAGATAGATAGATAGATAGATAGATAGATAGATAGATAGATAGATAGATAGATAGATAGATAGATAGATAGATAGATAGATAGATAGATAGATAGATAGATAGATAGATAGATAGATAGATAGATAGATAGATAGATAGATAGATAGATAGATAGATAGAAAGAAAAGTGCTTCGTCTACAAAAACAGCTTGCAATAGAGGAGCAATCGTAATTCTGACAGAACTGCAAAAAACACCAACAAGCACAAGCTCTTTATACTAGTTGGTGATTTACGCGTAAACATTGTGGATTTTGGTACCTAGCTTTTTCGTTGACTCTTCATGTGACTTTATGTCCCTCACTTTACATCATACAAAGCAACGCATGGTTACTCGCCCATACGATACCCAGAGCTCCACCCACTCATTATGATTACCTTTCCGTAGATGCTGGAATTTTATTAGATATTTGTAGCTGCAGGTCGTTTGTTGAAACCTCATTCTACTTCCTGGAAAATATTTTTTCTCCACCGTGTCATTCTTTTAAAGTTCCAAATCCCTGCGCATTAAAATATTGCCGAAAAGATCTCTCCTTGCCTGATAATTTATTCTGTAGTGTGGAGGTCATTATTGTTTGTTTGTTTTTTTTTGCGTATTGAACCAGTTGAATATTTCGGCTTGTCGTCGTAAAGTCTAGCGGTTGTAGCAATAAGTTTTGTTAAAAATGTACTGTTGTCAAGCTGGTGGCTACTTTTGCGAGTATGTATATTTCGTGTGATAGTTATTTTCTTTTTTTTTCACTTTTGTATTCAATGTTCTTCTGTGAACGTCCAGTTAGCACTAGCGTGGTTACGCCCGGCACGAGCGGGACCTCGTCAAGAGGCAAACCACCTATTTTTCTCCTGACCATGGGTAATGCAATTGTATTGTCCGAAAAATGAAGTAGAAAAAAAAATACGTTTCGCATACATGACCCATTCATCTAAGGCAGTCTAATTTACTTGCATTATTATCCTCACTCTAAGTGGGCATGAGGCTAAAATTACTTCAGCAGTTTTACGTGTGACGAAACTATCTTTCACCATTATACACATACCCTTCGAACCATGTGGGGCGGAACGGTTTTCATATAATCGATGATTTCTTTATGACACTTCCGCATGAATTCACCAAAGGCAGCTTTGGCATTGAGCAGGCGGGGCCCCAAAGCTGCATGTAATAGTGAAGAAAACAAATTATAATGGTTTCAAGTGATACGAAAAACTAAAGAAACTTTGTGATGGAGAAGAAAAAATGTGATTGCAAGGCATTTGAAATGCGCTGACGAGGTCACGAGTATAGTTACATGCAAAGTATGCGAGCGACTGCAGACTCTTCGATCAGTGAGATGGCGATCACACTGACCCATTGAAAGCGAAATGAAACGTAGACTAGTCCTTTTACTTTAGCTCCTGACGCCACAAAATAAAACGAAACTGCACAGTAAGACTGGGAAAGATGGCGGTTTGCAATGTCAAAAATATACAGGGTGTCCCAACTGTCGACCCACAAGGTTAAAAACGAAGAGGTGGGACGCGTATCCAACCTAGTGCATATGACTCCCAGTTGACTACAGCAACAACCATCTATGCTTTCAGGGTAATAATGTTTTATTAGGCACTTGTAAATACATTTACAACTTGACAAGTGCTAACCGAATAATGAAATACAAGTGTAGGTGTTCTCACGTTACAGCTATACCAGTGCTATACTTTCAACAAGGTTTCTCGATCATTTTTTGCACTTCACAAAAAAAAAGGGAGACTTCACGAAACGTGGAACTCACGTGGCAGTGGTTTGCAGGAGAATACAGGATCCACCACACGCTCTATAACAGCAAACCATAGTGCCAAGGCTATGATGCCCATGAACAAACGTCCTGCCATTTTCAGACGACTGGCATATTTCGAACTGCGCAAACAGAGAGCAATGAGGAACTTCTTTATGTTAATATGTACAATTTCGTATGACATAACTATAAACAGTACGTAACAACTTTGGCGGGACGCAACAATTCTGGGCACAAGAGACAGGCGGAAACAAATGGCACCAAACAGTAGCTATAGGGTATGGTGCTCCTGTATCACTATCAACTTCAAGTTTTTCGAACAGAAAGTTTTCGAACAGCAAGTTCAATGTTTTCGAACAGCAGGTTCGAAAACAATTCATGCGCATAACCGCCCATGGTTTGAAGCATGCTACTTATTGCACAGATTGCAGCCATACTTTACTCACACAAGCCACTTTCAACTTAATGTACTACATTGTACTGATCCACGATTTAAACTTCTCGAGGGACGTCATATAGAATAAAAGCATGCACTAAGTTACTGAAGTATGCACTATAAGGACAGTATATTGCTATTGCTAGCTCTTAAACACAAAGCCTGAGTATCCCCAAACTTTTCAGTTGCAAATCCTCGCTCTTTAGCAATCTTGTATTTATTGTTATGCACAACTGACATATTTGATGAATGAATTGCAATTACTGAAGCTTTTCGTGCAAAAAAAACGAAAATTTTATTATGAGCAACCTATTGTGTGGGACTAAAGGTCAATAGTGTTCACATGTTTTTCCGTACTCCATACCTCAGTGCGTGCAAATGGTGAAGATAAGTGCAAGCTAATACTAGAGGTGTTCCTGTATGCCCAAGACATATTTTTATTTACTGCTTGTTTTTCCACAGCTTTTATGTTGTGTTTATGTTACGTCATCGCGCTACACAGGCAAAACAGAAAGTATGCAAATTGGTGCCCCGCCGCGGTGGTCTAGTGGCTAAGGTACTCGGCTGCTGACCCGCAGGGCGCGGGTTCGAATCCCGGCTGCGGCGGCTGCATTTCGGATGGAGGCGGTAATGTTGTAGGCCCGTGTGCTCAGATTTGGGTGCACGTTAAAGAACCCCAGGTGGTCTAAATTTCCGGAGCCCTCCACTACGGCGTCTCTCATAATCATAGAGTGGTTTTGGGACGTTAAACCCCACATATCAATCAAGTATGCAAATTGGTGACAGCTGAGAAAAACTGAGCTAGGTGGGTTTTTCTTTGCGTGCTTTCGTTCTATTCTGTCTGTTCAGCTTGTGCCAATTCATGTAGTAATCATGCAATATCATCTGCGAGTGATTATCCCAAATTAGACAATAACATGCGGATGTCTTCAGGTGACATGCAATGCACAAAACTGTGGGCAAGAGTAACAGTAAATTCAGCTCCTCTGCTTCTTATATATTATAAGCAGCCTTCTCTATTGGTTCAAAATGCTTTATATCAACCTGAATGAAGAATGTTTTAGATAATTTAGAGATTGCGCGGAAACAAGCAAAGCATTGCAATATTCGATTGCGTACTATCTGCTATAGCTCAACAAAATAAAATAAAATGAAATGGGTGCGAAGAAATTGAAGCTGCGTAGGTTTTCTTGATTAGATATTGTCACGGGTTGGTGACATAGACGAAGGGAGCAGACTCGATGTTGAGATGAATGTGTCTATCTGGCTAAAGTTTTGGCCAGGGAACTGAAAGTCAGATTGAAGCAACACACGGGCACTTATAGCGGCGAACGGAGCGTCGGCTGTCGATCAACAAACAAGCGGTGAAGCGCGTTGGCATTTACACAGATGCCATCGAATATTTCAGTCTTATCACAGGGTGTCGCGAGAGCTCTGTAATAATGTCAATTGTTCGCGTCTTTCTCGCAATCTCAGTGGAACGATCTGCAATGATCGCGAACCTTTTTGAACAGCAAGGCGCTGCTTTCGCGGAGCATTCCCGACAGGCTTTGTGAGCTAAAATCGAATGAAACAGAATCGAAGATAACAAACGACCGTGACAGTATTATTGCACCTGAGTATAAACACTGGAAAAAAATTTCAAAATCCAAAAGGCCAGGATTGCGTATGAAGAAGGGAAAACAGAGTAAACTAACGAGTGACAATAACTAGTTTCTTTTCTTTTACATACAGTGGACGACGTCCTGCATGTCTATTCGGAAATGTGTTGGTGCAACAGCAGATGTACTTACGAGTGATACTCTTTACGTGCCTTTATGATATATCGGTACAGACGTATATATGAGTTTGTCCTTGTGAACTAAAGATATTATGTAAGCAATACCTTCGCAGGGCAACGATCCTACGATGTGATACAACCTGAATGCCGCTCCAGCAGAGTTTGGGCAGTAAGTAGATGATATTGTACCCGAACTTCAATCGCTCGTCGAACTGACTGTGACGAGTTGGATCCAGCCCATTTTTTTACGCTTCTCTTGAATCTTACTCGTCTCGTGCGGCGCAGTAACGCATCGGCTGTCGATTCGTTGAAGTGCATTAGTACGTTTGCACAAGCCGCGCGGGCCTTGTGAACAAACTTCGATGAACTAGAGTTACACAGTTTAATGATGAGATTGTGGCGTTAGGTACTTATGCGAATTTGCTCACACGTCTGTCTCGTGTGCAAAGTTCAAAAAACAAAAAAAAAATCACAGCATATCCACAAAGTGAATGATGATGAGTGGGGTGAAGCGGCCTTCAGCCTGTCCGTCCGTTGGTTCTTGCTTCCGTCCGTTCGCGCGACCATCCATGCGTCCATCCGTGCTTCCAACCGTCTGTCCGCGCCTCCGTTCATTCGTCTGTCCGTGCAGCCATCCGTCCGTCCATTCACGCGTCCGTCGACGCGTCTATCCATCCGTCCGTCTGCTTGTCTGTCTGTCCGACCATCCGTGCATCCGTCTGTGCGTCCATTTAGCGAACACTTCAAGTACCGCCATCTCGCATCTCGCATCCCCTGTAACACATACCCCCTCTAGAACGGGTATGTACCAAGCGTGTCACGCCGAGGGACAGGGGACATTGCTTGACCCTAAGGAGCTTCGCCCCTAAAAGCTGCACAGTACACAGAAGGCTTCGTATAATAAGGTACTTACCGGAATTTATATTTTGCATTACTTGCCAACGTTTGTGCACAATAAGGAAGTTTTAGCACTGTTCTCACTCACGCTGTCTGATAGCAAATGGACCAGCGCACGTTGTTTTACTTTAGTTTATATTCTTTGCAAAGCATTTATTGGTGACTTTAAGCCGATATCTATCTATCTATCTATCTATCTATCTATCTATCTATCTATCTATCTACCCGCCTACGTCTTAGCGCTCTCCTTGTCTAGATAACTAGTAATATACCGAAATGGACATATCAGGGAATCTGTGTGACAAACACGATTCGCTGTCATGACTTGAATAACGTAAAATGTCGCGTACGACATGAAATGTTTTTCTTTAATCACATGTGGAACATGCCAGCGTTACATGGCTAATCTTATGTGGGCATGCACCACAGTCACAGTTGACCCAGTAGCTTTCTGGTGTGATACTCACTCTAGTGTGCACGTTATGTGTCCATCACTTTTCGAAAATCTACAATTTCAAGCTCTGTCCCCCAGTTCGAAGTCTTACCTTTGCATAAATCAAGCAATAAAGAACTCCTGTCCAACTACAGACTGATATCACTTACTTCGCATACCGGTAAACTGCTTGAGCATATCATTCACAATCTTATAACTGATTACCTTGAGTCGAATAACCTACTCTCGAATATTCAACATGGTTTTCGTCGTGGTTTAAGCACATTAACACAACTGGTCGAATTTGCACATGACATTTCCAGCAGCCTTGGCATTGGCGATGAGTTGATACGTTATTCATAGACTTCTTCAAGGCTTTCAACACCATTATACACAATAAGCTGCTAAGTAAAATTGACGCTACCTTAAACAACCTTCATTTAACCAATTGGACAGTTAGCTTTCTTTATTCTCGATCTCAATATGTGTCTTTCAACTCCACTTAGTCTCCTCAACTCTAGGTGTAACTTCGGGTGTTCCACAGGGATCTGTTTTAGTACCTTTATTACTTTTAATATTTATAAATGACCTTCCAAACAATATGAAGTCAGAAGTCCGTCTTTACGCCGACGACTGCGTTTTATATCAAGTCATTTTATCTCCTGGTGATCATACCATACTTCAGGATTCCTTCACCAGCTTTTGCGCATGGTGTAGGCATTGGCAGATGCGCATTAACTTTCAGAAAACAGTAGTGGTATCATTCACTAACAGCCACTCTCCGTTGCCGCATGCGTACACTTCCGAGAACACAATTATTCCCCGCGCGCAAGAGTAGAAATACCTTGGGGTAATCTTATCACACAATTTACAATGGTCGCAGCATATTGAATACATCGCATCCAAAGCACTGAAAGAATTAGGTTACTTGCGTCGTACGTCATAAAAATCTCCGAAATACATCAAGTTACTGCTGTATCAAACCCCTATATACGCCCTATACTGGAGCATGCTTCATGTGTCTGGACCCCGTATAAAACATGTGATGTCAACAAAGTTGAATATGTACAAAGGAAGACGGTTTGCTTCATTCGCCATCGCTACGATCAACATTGATTTATCAGAACCCAGCAACTCGATGCTGGTTCTTACAGAAGATGAAAGATGCTTTTGGTGGGAACAGGGGGTCACAAGTTCCAGAGTTTATCGTGGGCTTTTTCATCACATTTTTGCGTGGGATTCCAGATACGCTGCGTCCAGGCATGTATCAACAACTTCAACTATTAAAGGGTTAAATAAAGATCATGGGCGCTAATCGTCGTTAGGGAGACGTGTCATTAGGAGTCTAGGTGAGTGGATTCACGTCAAATGCTGCCGTCGAATTCACTACACAGTAAGCACTACTTCTGTGAACACATTTTTGAGTGTCGTTTTATACCGATTCCTATGAAAGAGTAATGAGTCATGTTTTTTTTTTTCTGTCTCGCACTCTATCTCGGTGGCAGAATTATAGATGTCACCAATATTAGTCTCTGTGGAAAACAAAACGTAGTGGTGCTCGCCTGCCATGGCTATGACTTTGCCCCAAAACTTATATTTCAAAAGCGATGCGGCTCAGCATTCCAGCGGCTGTCGCTATGGGAAATCGATGCGAGTTTACGGAGCAGGCCTGTATGACGGCGTGCAAAGGCTGAACTGCTTAGCGAAGCTATTGGATGACAGCGACCGTCGTCTTCTAGTTGGTAAAATGCACACGGAGTGGCGAATTCAACCCTTAACTGAGTTTTGTTAGCTGCTTATTATCAAAACATAAAAACTAATTATGTTATTTCACTAACCTTCCAGCCGGTATTCCTGCGACTTACCACCATGCCACACGGAGACGCTATTTAATTGCCATGCATTGTAATGATACATTCATACTTATGTTGTTCTTGTTGTTTCCCTGTGCAAATGGCTCGTACCCAAAGAAGGGGATTGGCCGATTATAAGGTGAATTTGCCCTAAACTTTCAGCTTGCGTATTGCTACTCATAATAACAACTTCATCTTCACCAGTTTTCTAATCTTTCGTTCTGTAATAAAACTTTTACAGTGTTAATGATTCACTTATTACTGCGTTTAGTTTGTTTACACTTGGCTCTTTGTACTTCCTGCTATTACTCATTCCTTATGAGAGGTCCCCTGCACACCTTGTGGACTACGGGACCTCCCTCTGTAAGTGCGTAATCCTTGATTGTAGCGCTATTATTTTGCAACATAAACAAGTCGGAACTATTGCTACCCAGCACCTCCCCCTGTCCCCAAATATCTTGCGTATATATCTTACGTAGAATGAGACGGGACGTGATTATTTTCGAGCGTATTTTCGAACATGATTGTGAGGTGATTATTTGTGAACTGGTTGATCAAGATCGAGCACATACCCACAAACGCACAGGTCACAACTCTTTTTCTTCTTCTATGCGCAGGATGTGTGACCCGTAATGTGCCAGCTATGTAGCACTATAAAGCCGTTTCTGATAGTGGAAGCGGCCAGCCAGAACTATAAAAGCGCTTACCAACTAACTCAAGTTACAATCCCAGCAAGACGCGCAATGCCGTGTAAAACAAAGTTGCCCTGTTGGAGCTCACGTGTTTGCAAAACCTGCTGTTTCGGAAAACATTCGCAGGATTCTGTATTTTTCATAGGTTACCAATGACACTTCTTTGCACTATATATCAAAAGAGACAGTCAACCAGTGTCCAGTGGGTGCAACTGTACATTACGGACAATATTTAAGCAGCCTCTTGAAAACGTGCTGTATGCGTACGCGAGAAAAATGTACACAATATCCAGAACTAAAATGCATGGTCCTTAGTGGCCTTCAAGTATCGTATACGGTAAGCGCCTCGCCAGTACCGCTGGGCATCTCGATATATCTTAAAACCTACTTCCGACGTTTTTAAGGTTTTAAATATTCGAAAGCCCCAAGATTCTCCAGTGGTACTATTATAGGAAAAAGCTTTTGCAAGCTCTATAGTTGAATAATATATAGTGTTTCTACAACCTAAGGCCTCCTCCACGTCACGTGCACGTGAGTACAGATTCTAATCATTAGTACCGTAGAGCGACAAAAGGGGTCCATTACTCAAAGTTGGCGTGTAAGGATACACTGGCAGGTAGCGTCCGTAGAAATGAATGCAGATATTTTAATCGTCCCGGTAAATGACAAAAGACACGCATGACATGACAAATGACAAAAGACTAGCACTGTCTCGCAACCCATGCATGTTTCCCGATGAAAAAATGCAGAAACTTTGCGCTAAATCACACACAGCTTGTTGCAGCGAAGCATAGGCTCATCGCTGGTCGTGGAACTGCATTTTCGCGATAGCCCTAAAAAGCTCGTTTATTATAAATGTCGGCGTCGTCGTCGGTGTAGGCGTCGTTGGTTGTGAGCAAAAAATCGTCATCCTGTCCATGACCGACACGTCAAGCAAGCTGCAAATAAAATAAATGATAAACTTCTCATCCAAGTGAGGATTGAACCTAGGCCACCAGCGTGGCAAACTGGTGCTTAACTACTTCCGTGACATTATATTCTAATGTTCAGGCCATGTATACTAAATTTTCATTGAGGCTCATTGTCACATGAAAAGAGAAGAGGTGTGTATTCTAAAAAGAAACGCTTTCGCTGCAGGCGATGTCCACATTCTACGTACACGAAATAATACATAATGGCCAGACAAAAGCGGATAGACCACTCAATAAACAGATTCAGGTAAAATGGTATTCACAACTGCAGTATATAGTTAGCGCTGTTCTGCCAATATTATAAAAATACCTTAAAATAAATATGACTTTTCGAAATTGGCAATATCAACAATTTTGTTCACGAAATTGCCTCAAGTGTGATTCGCGACACGTGTTGTGCAATAAAAAAATAAAAGTGGTAACAAAACTATCTCAAAAGGCAGCTAAAAGAAAGGGGTGGCACACGTTCTTAAGGTAGAACCAATCGCGACACCAGCTGTGGCACAAACAAATGCACGAGGCTTAGGCCACTCGTTTCAAGCGCAAGAATAACGTCTCTTTTTGTGGGATCCCTCGCAGGTTGCGCGATCGAATCCTGACTGCGGCGGCTACATTTTCGATGGCGGCGAAAATGTTGTAGGCCCGTGCGCTCAGATTTTGGTGCACAATAAAGAACCCCTGGTGGTCGAAATTTCCGGAGCCCTCCACCACGGCGTCTCTCATATACATATGGCGGTTTTGTGACGTCAAACACCGCACATCAATCAATCGATCTCGAGAGATCACATTTTGATCACCAAATAAAACAACCAAATACCCTATGAAACGCTTGAATGTACACTCGAGAGCGGTGCAACACCTGCAGAACACAAATAAACTTTGGTGCAAAGAATATATTGCACGCTTTCACTTTTACAATAATAGAAAATGCCTCGTCCGTGCCATGCTGCCACCTTTCGACATACAGTAGCTATGGAGGAGGTCTAATGTGGGCCTCTCTTGCAAGAGTGACCGAAAGGCACACCAAGATACCATGTAGGAGTCTCGCATTCCAACGTATACATTTGAAGAGATCGAGGGAGTGTGGGCCCACATGCTCAGCCAGAATCATCTGATTTTATGTATCTTGAAGTTCTAGAATGTCGTCGACAAAAGACATTGCTCCTCAAGATGACTTAAGAACTGCTGAAGTTTGTGAAAAAAAACGGACCTGGACAAGCGGCTGTAATAGCGATGTTGCGTTTCCACGGCATATTGAGGGGCCCTACTTGCTAGGTGCCTGTGCACATGTTGTGTGATGTGCTATATTTCTGTATCTCTCCTGTCTATTCTCTCCCTCTTTCAAGCTTCCTCATCCCTTTGCCACGTGTAGGGTAGCGAACCGGTCATCCTCGACTGGTTGACCCACCTACCTTTATATTCTACATCATTCGCTTTCTCTGCTTTTATCAAATGTTACGCTGGCGCCAGTAATTTGACAAAATCAAATTAGTGCTTACTGTTTCTTGAACACTGGGGTTTATCGACGCAGAACAAGGCAATGACATTGGCATAAGCTGGTACTTCAACTTCCTAAGCTTCATTTTGGTATGCCTGTATGCGAGAATTTAAAAGCAAACTTTTAAACATGGTGCTTCCAAGTATATCGCAAAGAGCAGGCATCCCTGACGCACAGATGAATTCAACTTTATTATATTGGAAAGTGAGCGACTGGCAATTAGACTTGTTGTACACTTTTTTATAGCATAGTGAAATGCCATTGTACCGCACATCATCCAACTGCAGGTGTTTTGGGAGCCGGAACAGAAAAGTGGGCTGAACTTTATCGAACACCTTAGCGAGGTCTATTTAAAGAAGGGCCGCTTGGTCCATACCATCGACACACTCAAGGGCTGAACATGCTATGTGGAAATTTGCCTGTATAGAGCGACCTCAAACTCCACAACTTTGGTGGTCACCTAAACATTCAGTGATGACTGTCTGTAGCCGATTTTTCAGCAATTTAAAACATATTTCGCAATGAACGCTACATAATTATATAGCTATATATCTGATAACGATGTTTAATGTTTCAGGATCATACCTATTTGGTATTAATGTTGTATCACCGTGAGAGAAATAAGAAGAAAGCTCACCACCCAACAAGCTTCTTTGAGAAGACCCTTAAGGAAAGACATCAGATCTTCCTGAAATTCGATGCAAAACTCCTCACTAAGGCAATGCGGGCCAGGAGTTTTCTTTTTCGGCAACGTTGTTATTGCATACCCAATTTTTCCCCGACGATGGGCCCATCAACATTTAGTCGGTCATCTACTTGTAAGTGGGGCACAAGGGCAATAAAGTGGCCAGCTTCTTCTTCATAACTCTCCTGAAGCTCCACCGTGGTAAACAAACGTTCGTAATATTCTTCAAACGCGGCTGTTATTTCACTTGTGTCTGTACAAATGGAACTACTTAATTCAATTTGCAGTGTCTGCAAAGTGCATATCACTTTTGATCGCCAAGTTATTTTTTTTTTTGGTTTCTCCTTAGTAAAGGAGTGACAGGGCAACAAATCACGTCGCCCCCCTCCCCGATATACATCTGTATTGTGTTTTCGTATTTGTGGTCGAACACCAATTATTGCATCAACGTATAATCCCGTCTCATGGCTTTCAAAACTATAACGCGTAAGAAGTAAATTATAAAGATAGCGTTTTTCAGTGTTTTTAGGTATTTTGCATGAAATACTAATCGCCTGGTGCCTACTTTTTTCTTTGAACCTTTCGCCCTTAGCGAAAGTTGGCAGCTGCTGACATTCTGTTAGCTCTTGTACCAATTTTTTTATTATTTTTACAGAACGATCCTCGTGTGAAAGC
The DNA here is from genome assembly GCF_043290135.1 of Rhipicephalus microplus. Classification (NCBI taxonomy): domain Eukaryota; kingdom Metazoa; phylum Arthropoda; class Arachnida; order Ixodida; family Ixodidae; genus Rhipicephalus; species Rhipicephalus microplus. The sequence goes on along the minus strand of NC_134707.1, from coordinate 82,493,609 downwards.
TGTAGGTTAAGCTTTCATAGTCAATACTTTAGAGCGACATTGCGAAATTTTTGAGGACCCCGTGAAACGGTTGTCAAAAATATGGGCTTTGCAACATAGTTACCAATGTGATACATACAGGCTTATAGATACATACACGCTGTCTATCTGAGTTGAAACTGCTCTAAAAAATACGCTATATGAATGTAATGCAGTGCAAGAAATATACATTACGCATTATATATTGTGCGGCGGAAGCGTAGAATCGCGCATGCCGTCAACTGAAGGGAATTGAGCAACAATTGTGTGTTATGAAGGCCCACCAGGCCATTACAAAGCACCGCTCATATTTTTATGGTTTGTGGTCGATAGAAATGTCAATGTGCCTTGTTTTCCTTGTTCGTGTCTTCGACAGATCTGCGTTTCTATTTGTTCGTCATGAGGAGCACGGGTACGCCAACCATGGCGCCAAGCCTACAGCAAGGCCCCAGAAGCCGTTCCCGATTTCGAAGCTGCTCAAGATCCAGACGCCGCTCCCTATATACCTAGGGAGAAAAGCCGCTTCAAGTCGAGAGGAATGCCGGAGAGCTCAGAAATCGGAGCACCAGGTACCAAACCGGCAAATGGGACCACTTGTTTCAAAAAAGTAACAGGTACGGTGGGAATCGTCGGGGGCACTGGCCCGCGACCGGTGACAGACAGCAATAATGCCAGAAAATAACAATTAATTCGGGAGTTACTGAGCCCTTTGCGGAAGGCTTGCTGGTGAGTAGAAATGAGCTCTGATGCATTCCGAAATACATTTAATGCTCGTTCGGTGCAGCTAGTTACAGTCTAGCATTGCTTGTGGTGTTCTGTACGCCAAACGCGTGCTTGTTCGCCACCGACTTTGTGAGTGGACTCGGTGCTGGTGGTCGCTCCACCGTCCGTCGCGGCGCTACAGCCAGACATCGCCGGCCATGAGCCTACGACCGCACTGCACGACATCGGGGAGCAGATATCCTGTCTCGCCGATGTCGTCGAAGCGACGCAGGCCCACAGCGCTTCCGAGGAGCGCCAGTGTCTGGCAGCGCAGCAAAAAATCTGCTGGTATCACAGAAATCATGGCAATGCTGCTCGCAAATGCATTCCTCTTTGCGGCTGCGGCGGCTGCATTTTCGATGGAGGAGAAAATGCTGTAGGCCCGAGCGCCCAGATTGGGCGCATGTTAAAGAACCGCAGGCGGTAGGAATTTCCAGAGCCCTCCACCGCGTTGTCTCTCATAATCATATGGTGGTTTTGGGACGTTAAACCCATCACATCAAATGATCGATTCCTCTTTGTGACTATGCGTGAAACGGGAGCGGCCGGCCCTGAGGACGACCAGCATCCTAGACACCAGTGAACGTCACCCATCAGCGTTTTTCCTCACCGACCAAGACAGTGGTCTTGGATTCCTCGTGGACACCGACGTGGAGGTTATCTTGTGGCCGGTTGAGTCCACTAATCGTGTCCCCAGTGCATCGCCCCTTCAAAACCATCGCCGCCTACGGACATCGCTCGCTGCCACTATATTCAGGCTTGAACAGAACGTTTCGGTGGATTTTCATCGTGGCAGCAGTGAAACTCGCCATTTTGGGTGCGGACTTTCTTCGGCATTTGGGCCTTCTCGTCGACGTGCGCAACTGCCGCCTTGACGATCCCGTGTCACAGCTGGCAACTGTGCAAGGCAACCCCTCACAGCACCCTCCGCTGAGCCCCACTCTGCTTCGCCCGTCCGGTACAGAACGTTTTACTCACATTCTGCAAGATTTTCCCAATTTAACGAGGCAGCTACGAGCCAGCGCGGCGGCGAAGCACGAGGTACGCCATTATATCGCCACCAGCGGCCCACCGGTGCAAGCGCGGTCTCTCCGCTTGGCCCCAGAGAAGTTGAAGGTCACACGACAGGAATTTGAACACGTGTTGGAGCAAGGGATCGTCAGACCCTCGTCGAACACCTGGGCATCTCCAATTCACGTGGTGTCAAAGTCAACGCCGGGAGACTGGCGACCATGCGGGGACTACAGGGCACTGAACAAGGTAATGACTCCAGACAGATACCCGGTACCACACATACGCCAGGCCTCGCCGACAGACAATATTGCGCCTAGCGTCCGACCACGGCCGCCTGGATTGCGCGCCCGATCCAGGCGGCCGCGGTCAGACTATAGAGTGCTCGCATTTTGCTAGCGTAGCGTCGCTGCGCCCAGCGTGCGCGCGCGTCAACGTTACGTGCGCTCGCCGCCGTTTCGCCAGCTTAACATACACAAAGTTTGGTATTACGGCCCGTGAATAGACGGCGAAGATATGTGACACGTCCAAACATAATAATCACGATATTCGTGTCATGTAAAACATGACTACATGCTACGCTCATAGCGTGCTCACGGCCGTTTCGCGAGCTACACATTTACCAAATTTGCAGGTGACATGAATAGATGACGAAGGTAAACGAAACGTACAAACGTGATAACCATAACATGAAAGTCTCGTACGGCATAATTTACCTCCGCTTTGTAATGTCGTGCTGATTTTAAAGTGACATATCAACCTTCTTCATTCGTGCTTAGCATATCAGCGATTCACAATGTATACGTGAGAAATGCCAATTTTTTAGTTCTCACCGACCACAAGCCGTTTACTTATGCATTGCGCTCACTAAGCTCCGATGGTGGAACGCACACAGCACGTGAACGACGCCAAATGTATATATCAGAGCTCACGGAGGATATCCACCACGTCAAAGGCGGTGACAACGAGGTGGTGGACGCCCTCAGATGGAATCCTGTCAATGCCGTCAAGCCCACACTACAGGTTGATTTTTTTCCGCTTTGGCAGCCGCTCAACGTGAAGGTGACGAACTGAAACACCTGTTGATCATGACCACTGCCCTGAATCTTGAGTGGATACTACTTTCCGGATCCGAGAACAGGATTTGCTGCTACACAAGCGTCAGCATACACCTCACCCGTTCATGCCCATGAGCCTCCATCGCCAGGTGTTCGAGTCCTTGCACAGACTGTCTTATCCGGAGATTAGAGCCATCCAAAGACTGGTGACGGCAAGATTTGTCTGGTAGGGCGTAGTCGGGACGTTCGACGCTGGACATGTGAGTGTGTAGCTTGCCAGCGCTGTAAGATGCAACGCCATACCTTGACAGCACTGGGAATACTCCCACTCCGGATTATCGTTTTGATCATGTTTACCTGGACATTGTCTGCCCACTGCCACCCGGCCAGGGAAAGGCTTACACGCTAACCTGTGTCGACAGGCTCACCCACTGGGCAGAGACCATCCCTATCGTGGACACTGCCGAGATGTTTTCGAGTGCTTTCTTTCGCCACTGGACAACCCGTTTCAAGGTGCCCTCCACGAGAACAACAGACCGCGGCCGACAATTCGAATCAGCCCTTTTCACCGCCATCAGCTCATGGGCACCTCATGTATATGCACGACTGCCTAACACCCCAAGCAATGTCATGGTGGAACACTTTCACCGTCATCTGAAAGCTGCGTTCACGGAAACCGAGAAACGCAACTGTGTGTATGCCCTCCCACTCGTTCTTTTGGGTATAAGGTCCACTTTGAAAGAAGACATTGGCTGCAGCGCAGCTGAGCTGGTCTACGGCACGACACTCAGGTTGCCTGGAGAGTTTTTTTGCGCGTGGCCTAGAGGAGGCCTCCATAGCTTGCAGCGACTATGCATTTCACCTACGAAACGCCATGCGCAAACTGCGCGTGGTACTTCCACGGCCCCGAGGGTCGCGTGTGGTGCACGTCAACGCACAGCTCACATCATGCCCACATGTGTATGTACGACACGACGCCGTACGGTAGCCTCTTCAACCACCCTATGATGGGCTCTTTCAAGTTTTCTGCCGTGGCAACAAACAATTCACAATCAAGAGTAGCGGCCGTGAAGAGTTTGTGTCGTTGAAGCACGTCAAGCTACAACACATGGACCGTGACGATGCCGTGTTGCCTCCGCTAGGTGAATCATCGCCAGGACATCCACCTCTAATGCCAGCCCAAGTCCACAAGGTTCACTCCCGGCTGACGCACAGCGGGCGGCTATCAAGAGCACCCACTCTCCTGGACCTGCAACTCCATTCGACCAATCACTATGGTGGGCAGGAGAGGGGCTCCTGTGGTGGAAGCCAGCGCCGTTCCCCGCTGCTCTCCGGAACCTTTAGAGAACCCGAATAAAAGAAGTTGATATATGGGATCCACGCGGTGTGGTTGTGTCTGCATCTCGCGCGCGTACACGCTTCTCAACAATAGCGTGTAGGATCCAGGTATTTGATTTTGCTCAGCCATGTGCAGCAGCGGCACAATTCAATTGGCGGCATCTCCACCAGAACGTATATATGTCCTAGCTGCTTTTAGGTAACACTCTAGTTTTAACGCTAGCAACTAAAGCATGGCTTCTGGAAAAGGAAACGCGTTCCACGTTTTTTTCGTCAGTTTCGACCATCTTTCCGTTCTCACCAGCCATTGACGTAGTCACGGGGTGGGAAATTTTTAATCTTCTATGCGCATGTATATATATATATATATATATATATATATATATATATATATATATATATATATATATATATATATATATATATATATATATATATATATATATATATATACGCACACATAAAACACACGCACGAAGATAAATAAGGTATAAAGGTTAGTGGAACGTATATGACGCCTTCCTCTCTTCCCCCACCTTGAAGGAAAATTCTGGGAAGCCCTAACAATGGTCCGGGGTGACCATGTATTATTGTAATGCTAACGCCCAAACCTTCTCGCATTCCCACAAAGTTTGATCAACGAGTGGAAATCAAGCCGCAGCCACTCCACGACGACGCCACATGCACGTGCGCAGCAAGTGCACACGCGGGTCCACGAAGCAAACAGCATCCGTCATACCACGGCTCCCGTTTCATCGATGCACCGAACCGCATAGCGCGTCTCGCATTGCCCGCCTCGCACCTGCTCGACGCTCGACGGTCCATTCTTTCGCCTTTCTTCTTGTACCATAGCGCTTGCGCCGTCTAAGGACTCGTGCGCCGCACAACTTTCCTACGACCGAGATTTAGAGGCAGTTTAGTCTCCGGAATGCTGTAAGTTGGCGTGCAAGGATCCAGGAGAGATTTCACTACTACCTCAAAGATGGAGCATCATCACACGACTGAACTGGATACTCAGGTAGGTGAACGTGTCAGTTCAATGAGCCACAGAAGCTTTGCACACAACTTAGTTATTCTTTTAAATGCGAAGCATTTCTTAGCGAACTTCGGCGACATTGAAGGTATCTATCTATCTATCTATCTATCTATCTATCTATCTATCTATCTATCTATCTATCTATCTATCTATTTATCTATCTATCTGTCTATCTATCTATCTATCTATCTATCTATCTATCTGTCTATCTATCTATCTATCTATCTATCTATCTATCTATCTATCTATCTATCTAGCCGCTTGTGGTTGGATGCTCTCGTGGTCGCCCCCTTAACTTTGTGTGAACCAAAATTAGCATGAGAGGGTAAGATGGTTTTATATGACGCGCTGGTCAAGACATGAATAATGTCACAATCCCGTCGCGTACGTCGTCAAACTCTTCCCGCCTGACAGTGGCACATACTCACGGGTGAATATGTGCCGCTGATATGCTGGTATGTGCCAGAGATTATTGATAGTATCTACCCAGGAACGACGAGAACAAACATAAGCAATTTTAACGCGCAAGCGTTAAGAAATACCCGACATCGGTAGCGTGGACCCGACGAATGCAAAGAATAAATATCAGAGTCCCAGCTCGAATTGAACCCAATCATTTTGCGTGGCATTGAAGCATTTTATCACAGAGCTACGCCAGATCTCGGAACTACTTTTCAAATAGATGCCATTCTTCGAGAAACGTCAATAGTTGTTGCAGTGCTGCCTACCCAATTTGATAAAAATTACATATGTACTGTACTCCTTTGATACAGCCGTCATGTCGGGTTAACGTCAATTGTGGTTAGTTCCCATGCGCTGGAGCTGATTTATGTAGCAGTGTCCAGGGCCAGCATCTTCGCGAGCATCAGCGCTTCGTGTCAGCTCCTGGTGTTGCTAATAGGCATGTTCCAGTTGAAATCGTTGCGCAAGTGCAAACAACTGTTTATATAAACACCTACAACTCTCCAACATATGTCTGTGCGTGCAACATTTGTGCATATATTTAGCGTCATTTCATGACATGCCACTCAATAAAAAAATTCAACACGGTCACCTTCCCTCATCAGGCTTCGCATAACGTTGATTCCCGGGTACGTGGAATCTGCCTAATTTCCTTTTTCGACGACCACTGGTTGTAGACGACGTGTTTCAAACACAGTGTCCCCGGCCCGCACATGACTGTTTTGCCACACTTTTTCTTCATATAATCAGCATTGGGTCATCAATTACGGAATTGGTTTCAAGCATTTTTTATTTGCTTATTTTTATATTTTTGTGAGCCGCCCTATATGTGCTGTGTGCTAAAACATAACCGTATAACTTGAAATATGAACACGCTACTTAAACAGGGACTCACGAAGACAAGGGCGAGCGCTTGTCCTTGTCCTCCTGAGTCCCCGTTTAAGTCTCACTCTAGTATTTAAAGCATCGCGACCCACCAACTATCCCATCGGCCATTCTAACTGTCGAACAAAAACCCTGTTATTTCAGAATCTGCGTCCAGATTCGAAGGACCCTGGTGATTCATATGCTCCTCGAATAAAACTCATAACGTCAAACCTTTTTTTTTTTTTACAAAGTACCTGCATAAGAGATATGGGAAAGTCTTACATTTCAAATGTCACCGTATAAGCTGAAACATTGCTCATTCTGCTTCCCTGATCCGGTCCTGGCGAGAGACTGCGGCCTTTTTGTGATCGCAACTGCGTGAAGTTAAGAGGCCGAGGTACGTGAATTTGAAACTTCAGGTTTAGATAAAAAAGGCACGTGGCCACGTCCGGATGAGTGTTGTGAGTATGTGGCTGCCCTCCTCCCCACCTAGAAATTTGTGTATTTTCTACGCTCACACCTTCATTATCACACTCAGGGCAGCGACAAATCGAGACCTCACCCTTTTTTTTTCTTCTTTCAGTTACTGTCGTCCACCCCCTATCACCGGTTAGAAAAAAAAAACGAATGGTATCTCTTTGAGTACAAATAATGGTGTTTGTGCTCTGGCGGGGTTCCTCCGATAATACCAACTACACTAAAAACGAGAGAGACCAGGTACCCCTCCCCACTCTCGGTGTTGCTTCAAGAAACCCCCCCCCCCCTTCCCTCAGCTGAAATGAGTGGCTGGAGCCACCCCAGACTCGGGGTCCGCGTATCCGTGTAAACGAACTTAAGGATTCCCCGCCAACTTTGTATACGTGATTACACCCCATTGATTAATCTTGCCGGTCATGACACATCAGTGAAAAACCTCCTCCCTTCCATGGATGTAACATGGTGCTAAAAATTTTGAGAGTGTTTTTAAGCAGACATACGCCGAAAGACAACACTGGGTTGCTTATGTGTCGGTAAATATTATTGTACAGTAGTCAGCAAGCATAATTCGAACGCTACGCAGCGCTTCCTGCACTGGTTTGACTGATGCCAGCCGCGAAGCACCGAGCGCTGTTGCCGAGATGATAGGTTTTTGAATAACGTACGCTAAGTTAGCGTGCTTTCCGGTCGCCGGCTATTTCCGTCACTTACCAGCGGTTAGCGTACGACGCATGCGCAGTGGCGCGAAATGCTAACGCAAAGCTGTGCGTACGCTATACGAAAACTGCCCAATTACGCAGTATGCTTGGTAGGAAGTCGGCAATAGAACCCAAAGCTGTGCGATGCTTGAATGAGCGTTTTAGAACACGCTGAGCAGCGTTTTAAGCTTATCGACGACTGTGCATCTGTACCCGTAATTTAATCCGCTTCGTCGAAGTGCTGGCAGCAAATACACATTTTTTTTTACTTCCCCTTTACCAATAGGTGTTATGACCATCTAATCAGAATTTGCAGTATTAGCGTTGCTGCATCAGTTTTGGGAGCTCCATGACATTAATAATTTCCGATGCTTCATGCAGCCTCCTTTCCATCTTCCTGTAACTCTCGTCATAAGACGTGTGCTTCGAATGACTTGCGGTTCACCTGTTTCGAGCACACGTCGCACTTCCAATGCAGAAACTATAGGGCACTTCTCCTGTCCAGCTCTGAGAAGCCGGTGAGTTGGTTGAGTTTGGATCGCACATCAAATACATCTATCCAAGTTATGAAAAATTTATCAGAACTTGCTGCTCAGTTGTCTGGTTAAATCCAACAAAACATTTTAAAAGAAAGAAAGAAAGAAAGAAAGAAAGAAAGAAAGAAAGAAAAAAAAGAAAGAAAGAAAGAAAGAAAGAAAGAAAGAAAGAAAGAAAGAAAGAAAGAAAGAAAGAAAGAAAGAAAGAAAGAAAGAAAGAAAGAAAGAAAGAAAGAAAGAAAGAAAGAAAGAAAGAAGCTGTGCTGACGTACTTCGAAGGTGACTATTCTGTCTCGTTGGGGCTCCTTTGTACTTGAGGGTCGCAGTGCGAGGAATAAACTATATTGCCAATGACAAAACAGGAACGAAATCGGCTATTAGCGAAGTTGTGGTTATAGCTAAGCGAAGCAAAGTGCCAGCTTGGCAATTTGCTTTGGTGTATTCTTCAAAAACCGTAAACCACCTCAATGACAATGGATGATGAATAATAATAAATGCAAAGCTATGAAGACCTCAGCACTGGTCGTTGCTGCGCCAAACGGAGCAAAGGAGCCGAGACGGTTGCCGCGGCAAAAAGTCCGTTTGAAAGTAGGGTTGAAAACTGCTTCGTGAGGGGAATAAAGTACTATATTGATTTATTAAATGGTGCGTGTGGAACATGAGGAATAAAATAAAAGATGTAGGGGAAGACACAACTTTTGAGATGGCATCTGCAATTCACTTACGTTAATGCATTAACTAAGGATTGCGTAGTGTTCAAACTGGCGCCTCAAGGTTTCAACAGCAGCCACCTCTAGGAAAAATGTTGCACAAATCTTGAGGCTTATGTTGCACTCCATAGAGTTTCTCACAATCATACCTAGAGGGAAATGTGGCGCTAGTGAGCTGCTGGATGCAAGGAAATGACAGGGTGTGTGAGCTTCAAACTTGACTCGGATTTGTAGGCGTCGAAGGTGCGTCTGGCTTCTCGTTAAAATGATCAACTTCTTACTAAAAAAACACGTAATAAGCTATTTATTTTGTCATTGTACAGAAAGTTGGTGTTGTATTTAACACTGAAATCTTCTACGTGGATGTACAGTTTTACGAAGCGTAAGAAGTAACCAATGGCCGCTAAACTTAGCAGGCAGACGACAAAGCGAGCGTTCCCTCCGCCACGTTTATGTCGCCTGTTTCTTTTCTTTGCCGTTTGAATGTGCCATCAAAGTAAGTGGACTTTCATTTTCGAATATAATACGTGTGAGTAAGATTCACTTATGAACGTTTTGTTTTAGAGAAGATTCATTTAAGCAATCGTATTCGCTTTTGAGCCGAAACCTCGCTTAACACCAGCCAACACAAGCCTCGCACACACATGCACCTTCATTCCCAGCACGGAGGAAGGAAAGGTAAGGAGAGGGCATGCCCAGCCGGCGCAGGGCGTAAAAAATGTGGCGGAAATTACGTCACGCGCGGTCATATTCACTGGGCACAATGTCGGCGTTTTGTTATAGTTGTTGTAGTGCGGTGCGGCACCGTTCAGGTGGTCCAGCGGCGCGGTGCGCGTTTTCATGGGCTTCGCACCTAACCGTGGCGTACTGCAGGTGTTCGACAGCATCCATTCTTTGTGCTGCATTGTTAGCTACGTGATTTTCCTCTAGTGGTTGCAACCAGTTGCCTGAACTAGAAACCATGGAACGAGCGCGCGTATACGTACTCCGAATTTGCAGCGTCCGTCAAAATTAGGCTGAAAAGTTATCATAGAAGATAACGACTGTGTTCAAGAATTCGTTCAATGAATGCCTTGCAGGTTAGTGACAGTTATGCGGTGTTGCTTCTTATGACAACGGACGATGCATTTGCGGTCGACAGGCCCTTATTAAGACTGTAATCTAATCTTGCTTTTCATGTTCCTGTACAGTTACCGGTTGGCGCTGAGCTGTGTTCTAGATAAGGAAGACAGAAACAAGCGCCTTCTCTTTATTTTCCTTTAATGCCTAGCCACTTATCCCGGAGACATCTTCCCTCGCATTTGGCTGACTTTCCCTGCCGTCCTTGGCGGCTGTGTCGACGCGTGAAGCTTCCCGCAGACCTCTTCTCACGCATTCCTTCGGCTAACTTTCCCACTTTTCGCCCTAACGCGGTCCTGGTCTCCGTTCTTCGTAGCTACTAGTGCGCGTGAATCATACTGGAGACGTGTTCCCACGCACTTTCGGGTGGTATTCGCTGCTTTCGTCCTAATGAAATCATGGCCTTTGGGATATCCGTATGAACCAGTGCACGTCGGACAAAAGAGGGGCGAAAACAAAGAGGCCGGTGCAAACTCAACGGGCTGCCACGCACACAAGCTCCACCGACGCCGACTTTACTGGCATAAATACGTACCTCCGGATTTATTGCGGGGAATGCATTTTTTCTTTTTTTATCGTTGTGTCTAGCCCACAGCCTGACCGAAAATTTCATAAAGCCTAAAGAGAAGCGCAAAAGGGCGAAAAAGTGATCTGAAAGAAGGTGTACAAATTTCGGTGCCTGGTTCGTCGCGCGGCACTGTCCGAAATATAATCTTTATTTTCACAAAGAACACATCGAATAAAAAAAGTTTTACGTGCAACTTGCCGTGTTTATCGTAAACGCCAGCAGTGCAAGAGTACAACAGCCATACGCAGAGATTTTGTCAACCGTATCACGGCAAGACAGCGTGTTGAAATCCGTTCCGTTGGTTTCGGATAGAACCGACGCACGTGGCGCGCAGGCCACGTGCTTTTTGAGACAGCGAGGGAGTCGCGCCTTCTGCTTCGCATTCATATGTAAAAAAGAGAGGAGAATTTTCCCAGTCATTATGGCCGACTTCCGGCTTCATCGCGTCTTCACAACGATGACGTCAGGGCCTCTCCTTACTTTTTCTTCCTCTGTGATTCCCAGCCACCTTTCCTTCCTCCGTGTTCCCAGCGCTTCAACATCGCCCCTTAAGAAATTCACATGAACGGTGGCGCCACACTTTCCTTTAGGTATTTGTGAGAAACTATATGCATGGCCTCCAAGATTGCGAGCGCGTGGTAAGTTTTTCTCCGGGCCTCCAGCTGCCCCATCGCCACGCTCCCCAGCAAAACCAGCGAGTCTCGCCTCACGTGCCCGGCTACCGCTAGAGGGCGCGTTAATTGCAGGTGTAATAGAGTGCCTCGATGCGCGCGCCCCCGCTTAGAGTGGTGTCAGCTTTTGCAAGGGCAGATGCCGCCGCCTCGGCTTCGGCGCCAGCGCGACCGCCATTTTGGCGCCTCCGGCCGGTAGTTCGTGCTTGGCGTGTGAGGTGTTGTTGGGCAGTGTTCATTCCCTTACAGTTTTATGCACCCATCTCCGCATCACCATGCCCGGCTGCTGCGTGCCGCAGTGCTCGAATCACTCGAGAAACGGATGGAAGTTGTACCGGTTTCCAAGAGACCCAAAAAGAAGGCTTCTTTGGACCGTTAAAATCAAACGAGACAAGTGGCAACCGACTAATACGTCGCACGTATGCAGCGTAAGTAAACATTTTTTTTTTTTTAGTGCGTCGTATTCTGACTGGTCAGCATTATTTAGGGCGCCGTTGTTTTTTATTTAGGTGCGCAATGTAAACGCAGGACAGCCAAACGTCGTGCAGGGTACTGTGTGGCGTGCTCGTGTTAAAAGATCACGCTTTAAGAAAATGCGTCAAGTACGGGGGCTTCGGAAGCCCCCGTGTCGATAACATTTCATGCTGGTTCAAGGGCCTCGAGTGTGCTACTACATTCATAGGAATTGCGACTAGTTTCAGTGCCCTTGCACGGGAAAGTGTTGCCTTGGCAGCAGCGTTGTGAAATCCTTCCCACCCCCTACCCGAGGCTGTTAATTTCGTGCACTGCGCTTCGCAGCTATTTTGCTCGCGAGACCGGCTGCCGCTGTCGTGACCGTCCGCCTCGCAGCCCGAAGACAGACTTCGTGAAATTGCCGTACTCGCTCGCCAACTCGCCCCGACAGCGTACGCGTCGACCGGGTGCTGGCGGAGTTGAGCTGAACGAAAAGTAGGCAAGAGATGGGGACGCAGGAGGTGTAGTTAAACAGATGAGAATTTAGAAAGTGGAGGAGGGAGAAAATTATATGCAAGGGCAGAAAACGGGGAGTGAGTTCAGGCCGCGTGCCGGCGAGCGAGTACGGAAATCTGACGGCGCCTGACTGCTGCCGAACTTCAAGAGTACGGCACGTAGAGTTCACGTAATTCACATAAGAGGAAATTGGACGTGAAATGCGCGCATATGGCCTCGCAGGGAATTAACATAGGCTCGGGTGCGTGGTAGGGGAATTTCACAACGCTTACGAGGCCTGCCCATGTTTATTCGTGCACGCGTTGGCACTGATCGGTCGAAATTTGAACGCCTCTTGTGAAATCAAGCCGTTTGAACATTAACATGCTGTTCCTGCGAAAAACTCGTAATATTACGAGGCCGGACTTCTGCCCGTCTTGTGTGTATCGTCGTATGTATACTTGGGAATCAGGAACACTTCAGTGACGAACAAAACAAGCGCTGTTACGGAGTGTTGTCATTTTTACCTGACAAATAAATTCGATTGCATTGGGAACTTGGAGGCTTGGGTACAAAGCTTTCGATAGAACGAAATCTGTAACGCTCGCTATAAAATCAGACCTGGTCCTTTGTCGGCACAATAGACTAATATTTTATTCACATGAATTCAGGAATCCTTACAGATTTTCAGTGCGAAAATTTAAAGGGTTATTATAACAGCAGGCTGGGTCTATGATCGCGCTCACTGAAGTGGCTTACGTGAAAGCGCGCGTGAGCTCAATTAGTTTCCTTCTTTTTGTGCTTCAAAGTTGCTGCTAGTTCCTGCTGCGAATCATACTGAATGCATACATGAAATCTTGTTTATTGACAGTGACAGACATTCGTTTTTCTTCTGCCAGTGTGTTAATTTCCAATTCTGGTTTTATTTGCAGGCTCACTTTGAAGAGAACAACTATGAGCAACATCGTGCGGATGGCTGGAAGAAGTTGAAACCAAATGCCGTCCCAACTTTGTTCACATTCAAACGTAAGATTGAACTTTTTTCTTGCATTACATGAAGCAGCACCAGTTGCAAGTACTCTATGTACCTGGGATTTCTACGAAGCTAACACCAAATAGGTCCTCATATGCTGCGTCCACATTAGTGCATAAATTCTGGAAATGCAGTCACGGACAAAGCTAGGAAATGCGAACACAAAAATGTGAACCAGACCACGCAAAATCGAAAAATACTGCTAATATTAGACGGTCAAATAATGGCACGCTATTAGTGCGTTTGAAAAGCTACATTTCCCAACTTTGTTTTTGTGATTACGTTGCATCACTTTGACTTGCATGTAAAAAAAAATTGCGATACTTGAGTGTTGTGGTTTATATTTCTTGTTTGCATTTTTTGGTCATGACTGTATATACGTCTGGATTTCAGTGTTTACAGGCATGACCCACTGCACAACAGTTTTCCGCTACTTAGCACACGGTCGTGTACTGCTAGGATGTCAGGTGCAGTGGCTATGTTATTTACAAAGGGGGAAAACGGAAACCATTATGTATACGAGATCCACGATGCACGAGCCCCCACTACAGTGCGCCTCATTACCTGCGTTGCGTTGGCGTGTTAAGCCCTACAATCAAATAATCAATAAACTGCATAGGGAGCGAATGTCAGTTGAGCCCTCCACAACGGCGCACACGTGTAGCTCTGGCATATGAAGCTCCAATTTGAATTAGAGCCATTTATTGTGGGGAGAAATTTTGAGCACAATTTAATTATGGTATTTTAAGACCTTCCCCTATCCCTTGTGGAAAGGGCGGGGGAAGGACAAGTGTCTTCCTCACGTCAATAACTAAGCCGGTATCTGCTGCATGTGTTACATTTGTAAAATTAACAAGCTAGACATGAACTGGCATTGCTTGAATATGTTCATGAATACATACATTTCTGCTTGCAGCACTGCCTAAGGAACGAAAGCCACCAAAAGAAAGAACTGTGCCTGCACCCTCCAGCAACGAGACCAACAAATCTCCTCCTGGTCTGCGTCAATATCCAGCTGCAGTTAAAACTACCCTAGAGACCCCACAAAACCACGCCGTTCCTGAATCTACACGGCAAGGAACATCGTGTTATGGGCACGACACCATGGAAGTTGACGACGCCGTTGTTGAACTGTCAGCGAACACTAGTGATGCAGATTCAAGAGAAGTTAATGCAGCGGCTGGTGAGACATCAAATTCTACTGCAGAATCAGCAGAACTGAAGAAGCAGCTTGCTGACCTTACAAGGAAGTACTCTGAACTTCAGCAACATCATGACACAGCCAAGAACACCATTAGTGGTCTCAAGAAAAAAGTGCAAAAACTCGAGACTGAGGCAACAAATATTTCGCAAAATATGAAATTTCTCAACGACGATCAAGTACGCGCTCTCTCAAGGAGCAGCAGCTTGGGGAACTCTTGGTCTCCGCACACTGTCAAGCAAGGCCTTCAAATTAAGTTTGCTTGTGGAACAACCGGATATGAAACTTTGAGAAAAATGGGATATCCTCTCCCATCCAAAAGAACGCTCGCACGGAGGATTCAAAATTTGAAGTTTCTCCCAGGCGTTCTTCACGAAGTGATAAACGTTATGAAATGCAAAGCCGAGACCATGGAGGATGTAGAAAAGGACTGCGTCCTTTTTTTGGATGAAATGGAGATAGTGCCGGGGTTTGAGCTAGATCGGGCTGAAGACGCACTTCTCGGAGGAATAACTCTTCCTCCGGAGCCTGAAGAGCCTGCGGTTCATGCTCTGGTATTTATGTTGGGCGGACTTAACCAGCGATGGAAGCAGGTGGTTGCATATGAATTTACCGGAAGAAACATCGATGGCGGCTTGCTGAAAAACTATGTGTTGGAACTAGTACAGCTGTGCAGTCAAATATATCTGAGAGTTCACGCAATCACATGTGACATGGGCTCGGCAAACCGCGCAATGTGGAGGGAATTCGCCTTTTCCAGTCACAGAGATTCTTCCACGGTGTGCTCCATACCTCATCCGTGCATGGACGGGAAGAAACTTTTTTTAATTGCTGATCCGGCTCACGTCTTGAAGAACCTCAGAGGCCAGCTCTTGAGCTCAGAAGCTTTCACGTTGAGTGAGGCCACAGTTGCCAAACATGGCCTGCCTTCTTCACAAGTCAACTTGGAATATGTTCAGGCTGTGCTCGAAGAAGATTCTAAAAGAGAACTGAAGGTAGCCCCAAACATATCCGAAATGCACACCAGCGCAGGCCACTTCACCAAAATGAAGGTTGGTGTCGCTGTACAACTTTTTCGGGAAGCTCCCCCAGCTATCAGATTCCTTATAAAGGAAGGAGTTCTTAAACAGGAAGCAGAAACAACAGCTTGGTTCATGGAGCTGATTTCAAAATGGTATGCACTGATGTCTTCGCGGCATCCAACACTGGCCCTGAGTCGGAGAAGTAGGGCTAAGTACTCCGAAGCCCTAGATACATTACACACAGCAATAGAAACCATCAGAACTATGAAAATGGGTGCCACATCCCATTGGAAACCGTCGCAAGCAGGTGTACTCATATCAACTACAGTTGTACTTCGCCTCCAAGACGTTCTTTTAGGAGACGAAGGCTATGAGTTTTTTCTTACGAGCAGGCTCCTGCAGGACTGCTTAGAGAACCTCTTTTCTGTGGTGCGGCTTATGAAGCCGGTTCCCAATGCCTACGATCTCAAGTGCGCTCTGAGACTGGTGAGCGTAAGCCAATTTTTGCATACACCGAGGACGACCAGCTACGAGCTTGATGACAGGGAGTACCTGGTGGACCTGCTATCCCAGGGGAAGGAAGCCTGCGTCGAGAAGGAAGCTCAAGAAATCGATGATTCAGAGATTTTGTTCATCGAAGGATTGTCGTCCACAGAATGCAGTATTCTCTTTTACCTAGGAGGATTTATTTTGAAGGGAATTTTGACATCTGTAAAGTGCGCAAAATGCAAAGATGCTCTCCTTGGAACTGCCAACGACGAGCATGCTTCGCTGACAGCACTGAAAGAGTACGTTTCAGATGGAGGCAACCTCATCTACCCCAGCAAGGGAGTTATGAAAGCCTTGATAGACTATGAGGAGCATTTTGCTGCCATAAACTCTTGGTGCACGGACAAAGTAGTCACGATGAAGTCGCCGCTTCGTTCACTCACCGCATACCTAAACAAGGTGCACCACCGCAGCTTGTGTGTATGCGCGGAGCACGAGGACAGTATATACCGACTGCTCACAGAGAGGTACGCAAGAATAAGGCTGCGCATTCACCTTCGGCAGGTTCCAGTCGGGAGTTGCAATGGACATGCAAGCAAAACATGTGCCGGCGTCAACCTCTCATGAGAAATGGACACACCAAGATAAGTGTATGCTTAAAAGGTTTCGGCTCACGTGGGCACGCTTTTGACTCTTGCATTTTTTATTTTTAAACATTTCATTTCGTACTGCATTTGGTTTGTCTTGTATCTGACTTTGATTTTCACTAGTGGGACAACGCAGCATTAAGGCGCACAAATAAATGGCCTGTTCACTGAAATCGTGGGTGTCGTTTCATAAAGGTACACTGGTAAAGCATGTTACTCTCGGGTATGCTGCCTGCACAGTGCATGAAATGGTGAGGCAGGGGAAGGTGGTACCGAATGTCAGATAATGTGTGTGTGTGTGTGTGTGCGTGTGCGTGCGTGTGTGTGTGTGTGTGTGTGTGTGTGTGTGTGTGTGTGTGTGTGTGTGTGTGTGTGTGTGTGTGTGTGTTATATATACACACACACGCAAGTATATAAAGTACAGCGATTCCTGCCTTTGCTATTCGGCTGATTCACAAAGACCCAAATATTGCATTCCTTTCAGCAAGCGTAGTAATAAAAGTTCATGCGCCCCTCCGTCTTAACGACGACAACGGTTTAACGCGAATCTTTCTGGTGTGGGAGTTCGTGGCTCATTTCATTCAGTCTATGTCAGCCCCTGGCGCATTGTACAAGCACAGGCCACCAGTTTGTACGACGTGCGTTGTTCCATTTAACAATTAGGCAACAACAGCACTAAGAGGTGTCCAAGTTGCACCAAAAAAAAAAAAGCTCGCCAACGAGTACTTCTTTCCTACCATACGCGAGCACCGCAAGCGGTAATGCGCTTCGCATGCTGCCCCACTACGGCAGGAGCCGTAATGGCGGCCGTCGTAGCAGACGACGCGGCTGTCCTCACCCTCAGCGGAGCGCGCGGGCATCAAGGCACCCTAAGGTGTAATGCCAAGTTCACACTGAAACATCCGCTTTCTACAGCGACCGAAATTCCCCTGCCGCCGAAACGCAGCGTCGTTCGCACTGGACGCGCCCCGCGCCGCCGAATATGCCATCTACCACGGGGCGAATGCTGGACGGATGCGCTGTCACCCGGTCGTTGTCACTTCTCGCAAACGCTACTACGCTATCCGGTGGTGTATACTTCGACAATTCTCGTACGCAAGAAGCAAGAAAAGACAGTACTGCTTACTTTGCTGGCAACGAGCTGTCTTGTAATGCACGAAGAGCAGAAAAACCACCGACGCCAACGGCGTTGGTGGGTTTGTTCTGCTTTGCAAGACCGCAGCAAGCTCGGTCACGCCAACAGCAAGCTCGGTCACCTCTTTCACGAAATACGGAGGCGAAGTAGGCACAGAGTAGGTTAAAATCCCGTTGGTTACAACATTCAGTTACGTGCACTGCGACACAACAGGTGAGTAGGGCTTGGCCGCCATTTTTCAAAATTCCTTGTCTAGCGCTCCTATTGGTCCGCAGTGACCGATTCGGCGGCAGACGCCGCAAAAATCGGTCCGAGAGCGATCGGCGCGGAGAGGCTCTTTCGGCGGATCTCGCCGCCGCCGAACCGGATTCGGAGCACTTTCGGCGGCCGGAATGCTCAGTGTGAACGCAGCCTAATGCAGCTTTTGGTTCATTAAGTATTACGGCTTGGTGGCGCGAGCCACCACCTAATCTAAAGGGTGCAGCCAACGTTTCTAGAACATGGGTACAGCCATATCCTTGGGTACAGCCATAGAAACGTTGGGTACATCCATATCCATCCATACATCCATCCATCCTCGAGCGGCGGAGACCATGGAAGAAAGCAGAGCACGCGGGATTTCAGCGTACGCATGTTTTTTTTTTTTCACTGACAAATTTTCACGAAAAATCACCGACAAATTTTCTGACTGCACTGAATGCAAGCATATTTTTTCTGATACTGCATTTATTTTGGCCCAATTGGCAAACAAAAGCAAGGCAACTGCTCAATTTTGTTTCTTATATAGATCATTGCAAGGAGGTACTATTTCGTCTGTGACAGAAGCATTCTAGCATTCCCCCTTTCTGGAGACGCGTATATGGGTGAAAACTGGGCTAATTAGCATCGTTGAATTAGAGTAACCTCCTATCGTTAGAGATCGTTTTATTATTTAGTCACGTACCGATATTTATCAGGTGGTCAACCGAATTCCACGTACGCTCTAGATAATTAAGTGCCATGATCATGCCTCTTATTATTGTGATGAGTAATTAAGCCGGAGTATTGTGAAAAGCTATGATTAGCCGACATACACTTACTCCCACGGTCTTCACAGTGAAAGTGATTGAGTTATCATCGTTTCCTTTTTTTCGTCACCTGTATTTTGATTATGTTTCGGCAGCACAATGGCAATATCAGTATCGTGTTCATTTACATAAATCTCGACTGCATCTAAATCAAAGGGTCCCACATACGGCCGAACGGCGTCTTTCAGAAAACCAAGTACTCGTCAAGGTAGACTACTGAAGAATAAAAAAGTATAAATTGTCACTGCAATGTAACGCGCAGTGTTTCAATGCTCCGAACGCATGTGGCGTTCAACAAGCACAACATCTCGATGTTCGTTTTTACATTCCCCACACATATCCACCGAACAGCGTAGAACTCACAGTGCGAATGGGCGACCATAAGTGACCAAAGCGCACCTGTCACCAGCCCGTGGTCGTCGCAGAGCCGGTGACGTCCGCTCTAGACCTCCTCCCTGTCTCCTGGTTCAGTGATGCGGTGGAAGGTAGTTGGAAAGAGAAACTGGGGAAGCCTCGCGGGCGAGTGCGAAGCGTTGTATGCTATGAGAGTGCGGCTTTCGCTCCAGACTTAACGGCGTCGGCACTTTGCGAGGAGAGAGCAAGACATTACTGATGCTAAGCACCGAGTTCGGTCGGCTCAGCGACCGTTAATTCCTCTCCAGCAAGTGTTATTTCTTCGTAAAGTGCTCATGCTGCGGCGTTCACGTGGTTACCTTGTGTGCATGCGTCGCTGGAATTCTTCATAGAAGAGAGAAAATTTTGGAGTGGAAGTCAAAAAGAATGTTTCCTTCAATAGTAGCGATATATTGAATTGCCGACTGGTTACGGTTTATACAATTGATGCTATGTCAATGCTGTAGATTTTTTCTGCTAAAGAAAGTGACGTCAGGTCTTGTTTCTTCCATTTATTTCAATATGTCATAGTGATGCGTGCCCTTCTGCTCATCAGATAGGAAAAAAAAAAAAAAAACTGGGCACTAGACTCCAGCCTGCGCAGTGGCGGTGTCTGACGCCGCTGACGCCTGATTTACGAGTAGGTGCGGTTATAAAACGTTTCACATTTTATGAAAACAGACAGTCCAATTCACAAGCGAAATCGGAATGCCACGTTCTGCGCTCACGGGTTACACGCAAATAAATGGGTCACTTTCTTGTTCCGTTCGTGGAACTATTCCTGATTTAGATTGTAACGCTGTTTGTATAATTATTACAGGCACAATGACGCAATCACCACTGCGACGCGTAGCACGACGTGGTTTTCTTGCTGTTAGGAATGAAGCTCTTTATAGCATCACTTGGTCGGTCGTCCTTCTATCTAGCGTAGCCAGCATATCCACAGAGTGAATGATATGATCAGTGGGGCGAAGCGTCCGTCCGTCCGATGCGTACTGTAGTGTGTGTGATAGGAGTCTACAGCCGCATAGACGAACAAATTCATGGACGGACGGATGGACAGATGCTTCGCCCCACTAATCATTCACTCCGTGCATATGCTGTGATTTTGTTTATTTATGCTTCGCGCGCCCAACAGCGTTTTGCTTTTCATTGAGAGGTCACACTGAACGTGCTTCATCTATAAGCAAGACCAATTGGGGCGAGCACGGCTGGACGGCCGGCCTAAGAAGCGAAGAACCCTTCTAAAAAGCAACAAAACCACGTCGTGGCCCAGCTGTGATTACATTAGGGCGTCTGCAAGAATTTTCAAAACAGTGTGACAATTTAAAGCAGCACTAGCTCAATGTGAGCAAGAAGAATCCGTTCACTCGAGTGTGAAAAAGTAATCCATGGACGTAGAACGCTGCAGCCGTCTGACCTCATTTGTGGATAGGGCTGCCATTTTCCTTTCTTCTTCACCGTTGCCCCTCAGCCCGCGAACTTCGAAGTATATTTTCGAGCAAATGCAGTTCTCTTGCAGAGGCATCGCAATTTTAACTGCTTTAATACGGCCGGTGCCAATCTGCAGCAAAATACAAACCCCATTCGAAAATAAAATGCCCCAACATTGACTTTGCTCTCGTACTCCTTGACCCGACATATCCAAACGAATACATAGTTATATAAAAGCGCAAAATCATTTTTTTTTCTTGCCACATACAAGCGTCGCCAACAGTGCGGCAGCTTTTTCGGCCGAAAGAAAGAGCGTCGCAGTGCGGAGAAAAGAGCAGGCCGCGCCCACCTCTGAGAACACGCGCTCTGCGTGTGATTGGGTCGGCCGAAAAAAAAACCCCGCCGCGTGCTCGCGATCTCGGAGGCCATAACCTATGGTTGCACTGGCTGCGCGCCATGGAGTTTAATTTTAGGAAATTTATGCTTAGCGTGAGACGAGTACAATGATCAATAAAGCTTTAATTATTTAAGAGAACTTTATTTCATAAAACTTGCTTTGGATTGAAAATAGATGCGTTATGACTTCGGATGCGCTCACAGATTTCTTCTTTTGTGCCACTCTCACAAGCACCGCACGGAGGCGCCCCCGAACATGCTAAAAAATTGTGCTTTGCAAAATGGCGTAAACGTGAAAGAGGTGTGAAGATGCTGAGTTGCGGTGATCGTAACACAAAGCAGCACAGGGCACAAAGCAATAATTCCAGTGACGTAATCTGATTCAACTCTAAGCAAAATATATTTTATTCACGCTAGATCAAGTAGTTTTCGGTGCTGTCTAGCAGCTTAAAAAGAACGAAGGACGATTGAAAAGGTGTCAAACAAAAACAATAAAAAAGCCCTCCCATCACGTAACGATCAAGAAACAAAAACGTAAATGGAGCGAGCGAGAAGGAGCAGAGGGAAGCCCACGGCATAGCGAAGGAAGGAGCGTGTGTGGCGCCGTTTTCCTGGCCCTCCGAGGCGGTGCACCATCTCGCACGACGCTCGGGAATGCGGTGGTTATTAGACGCCGTCGCCGCAGTGTCAGCGTCTTGGACGTGAAGCAAAGCCAGCCATGGTTCTGGTGAGTGTAAACCATCGTCGCCTGAACCACCTGTTGACGCGATCCGTCCCTGAAACCTTTCTTCGTCCCTGCTCTACTTTGACGGCCCAACTAGCGTCGCGGTCCTGCGTCAAATCGCGGTTCAGAGGTGGCGGCTGCGAGCTCGCAGCCGCTTGTTTTTTTCTTATTTACTACGAGTGTTCCAATGAACCGTGTGAACACGGAACTTATTCGGCCGCGATCGCTGGCAGCGAAGCGACCTTCTCAGAGCCGCGAGCAGTTCGGAGGGATGGCGAATTCCAGCGGCTGGTTCGAGGAATTGATCAACACTTGCTCCAGTTCATACATAGTCCGCGATTTCGCGCTTGCCGAGCCTGTTGCGACATTTGTTGCATTGGGTGCTGCGAACAGGTGCGCTACCGTTTTGTCTGACGTTTGAATCGGCGAGGCGTGGAAAATGCGAATATTAGCTCACGCGCGTACTTTTTTTTTTTTTTCGTGACCGTGTGGTACGGCGCTCCGTCGTAGGCGCTTTTGGAGTAGTGTCAAATTGAGCTAGTTCCGCATCCGTTCGGCCTTCGAAAAGCAGTCAACGCTTTGTCAATGCGCCAAACTACCGCACGTAGAACTTGATGCCTTCTACTTTTCACGAGAGCCTCAATGTCTGAATCAAAGTCCAGTGTATCGTTCATTGATTGTTTCGTGGTAAGCTTGTAGAAGGCAAATATTGTTGAAGCGTATGGCGTAGTGCCGCTGTGCGATGCTTAGCTTGAAGATTTTGGTGGTTGCCATAGGGAAGTCGAGCAATGTTTACAAAATAGTGGACAGAAACTCATCTTGGCTAATTGTTCTTATACCATGCATGTAAGGAAACGCTATATATACTATTACCGAATTCACAAAATCGTATATAGTGCCTTGCTCTTGAGAAGTGTTTTAATAAGAAAGTGCAATTGCTGCATGCACTGTGCACATCTGACTTGCATCGCAGTCCCGATCTGGTTTTAGTATTATAAGAGTCCTTCAATAGTTTTACTGGTCGTGAAGCTTCACCGTAACTATATGAGAGGGCTTTGTGCGCTAAGTGGGTACTATGCACTACGGAGCAGAATCCTGAAAGATTACTAAGAGGGCTGAGCTCAAGTCGAGGACGATGCAGCGAGCAATGGAAAGGAAAATGATAAGTGTAACTCTGAGGAGCAAGAAGAAAGCAGAGTGTGTTGGGGAACAAAAATGTGTTAGGAACATTATAGTCGAAGTCGAGAAGAAGAAATGGTCGTGGGCAGGGTACGTAGTGGGAATGCAAATTAACCGCAGGTCATTAAGGTTCACAGACTGGATTCCAAGAGAAGGCATGTGGGAGAAGGGCAGACAGAAAGTTAGGTGGGCAAATGAGATTGGAAAGTTTCCAGGTGTAAAGCGGCTGCAGCGAGCACAAGACCAAGATCACTGGTGGAAATTGGGAGAGGCCTTTGTCCTGCAGTGACCGTAGACAGGCTGATGATGATGACAACAGAATCAGCTCACATATAACAGGGTAAATTGAACATCACTCGGAGAGGCCTTCGTCCTGCAGTAGACTAAAACAAGCTAGCAGTGACAACGATGAGATCATTTGTGGTTCCTATTGCTACTATAGTTATTGCTCCTATGGAAATATTCCAGCTCTTATGCGAGAAGATTGGAGGTCATATTTGTGCTGCATAGTTTGCATGACCTGTCACATTTTGCTTACGTGTGGCAAAGTATATTTCGGCCAGACAGGCCACTGTTTTAAACTAAAGATAAAGGAAAGTAAGTGCTTTTGATCAAGAATAATATTTGTGTACAAGTGACTCCTTCATGGGTGGACCAGATCTCCCAATGTGAACATGCCTGATTGGAGAAGGTGCAAAATTGTTTGGCCTGGCAATAAATGGATGCCTCACCAACGTGAAATGGCTTAACTTTTAGTGTTTTACGTTAGGGCTTTTATAGGAAGCTTTTGTTGGTTTCTGTCACCAGTCCTCTATCTTTTACTTATTACCATCATGGACATATTCATCGTTCCTTTGTTGTCCCGTAAACTGCGAGTTTCACTTGGACTAATGGCCAAAATACACCTAGGTTGATGCCTTCACATTCCATCAAAACGCGCTTCTTTATTTACGTAGCATTGCCATAGCAAGTACAGTGCTCACAACTAAAGCGTCAATTCACAACTTAGTGAAGCACTTACTTTTTGTTTCCACCGTTATAAGTTTGGGTCATATCGGCAACATTTCCTTTCCAATGCTTGCATCGGAGCTAACATTAGCAGCTTGGTTGCGCATACCAGTAGTCACTATACTAAATGTTTCGGTGTCGTGTTTCAGTATTAACATCTGTGGTTTTATGCCTAGAAACCTCCGTATTGCCATGGGCATTGAACAAGTTTGAGCCAAGCCAATGCGTGTATGTGCCATGGTGACAAAGAGGAAGACTGGGCGATGGGCTTGTGTTATGGTGATCGGATTGGCTTGACTTCCAGTGCTGCTGCTTCTGTGAACAGACAAAGTGTTCTATCCATAATTGTGTGACATTTTCTGGTGGAGTTGCTGTGTAGTGTTTTACACACTGCAATCATCAGGAATATCCCGGCACTAGTAACATCTTGGAAGAACCAGCTGACTTATGGTGTAGGCGGCGACAACTAGGCCCACCACCTGAATTTGGGCTCCTTCCACAACTCGACAGAACTATGGCCAGTGCAGGTACGCAAACTCAAGAGACATCGACACTGCCTCTTCCATTGTTCTTCAACGCCCCGCGAACCCCAAAGTCGTTTTACGGTGACCTTACGAGGACGTCGACGACTGGCTTGACGATTAAAACCGTTGCGCCAGTGTCAACAAGTGGAACGAGCCACGAAAGCTTCGGTATGTATACTTTTACCTTGAGGACTCTGCGCGCACTTAGTTCGAAAACCATGAAGCCGCTACGACAACCTGGCCAGAATTTTACACCCAGTTGCAGAATACCTTTCGAAACACTGACCGAAAGGAGCAAGCCTCCTCGATTCCCGAAATCAGTGCCTGAACGAGAGCGTTGCCATGTTCGTTCAGGCGAGCTGACTTCTCAATGATTGAAGAGAAGAAGGTGCGCCTACTGATGCGGGGAGTGAAAGCGCAGTTGTTCGCAGGACTAGTGCCCAATTCTCTCAGCACTGTAGCGGATTTTCTCCACGAAGCCACGATGATGGAGAGAACGCTAAGGCAGCGTTCGTCTCAGTATGAGCGTCCTGGCGGTCTTTCATCAGTGTCATCGGCCCTGGAAACACCGGATGTCAGGCTGTAAGAGACCTCATGGATTTCTTGGGCAGTATTGTGCGCAAGAAGCTACAAAATCTGCACGCGATGTCTCCTCAGCCCCATGTTGCTGCTCTAATGGACGTCATCCGCGAAGAGGTCTGGCAGTTGGTGCAACTCATGATGACCCTGCGTCCAGCCGAAGCTCCGTTAGTAACGTACGCGGAAGCATTACGTACTCCTGCACCAGCTGTCGGCTCTCTGTCCTGTCCGTCCACCCTGCAGACGATGCTGTCGTTCTACTCAGGACCACCGCAAGTACGGCAACCTACTACTTGTACGGTGTGTGGTGTGCTCCCGACAACCGGCCTCTCTGCTATCACTGCAGTGAACCAGGTCACATTTACTGCAAGTGCGTATACCTGCACATAGGTCTTCCTGGCTTTTGTCTAGATGCTCGCGAACCCAGTGATGGTGAGTGGCCCCGTGCTATTGCCGAGTACTTCGCAAGCCAGTAGTCCCCAACCCTTTTGCGTTGCCGATCCTGCTCGACCTCTGCAAACGTCCTTGCTGGACGATCACCTAGCCACGAGCCCACGTCGGGGAAACTAAGAAAAGTGACCTCTGGGAGCGAAGCCGCTGTTGATCGACCGTTGCAAGACCCTCCAACGAACTGCCTGCCGACATCCTACGACATCCTTTCGCCGACGTATGTCATCGACAACAAACATGCCTCCGCTCGCATCTCCACTCTTGTCATTAACTACCCGGTAACCGCTCTGGTAGACATGCGCGCCGATTATTCCATGATAACCGCTGACCTCGTTGCATAACTGTGAAAGGTAACGGCACCTTGGGGACATGGACCCAACCTCCGAACTGCAGGAGGTCACCTATTGACACCGCTGAAAACGTGCATCGCATGGCTCCAAATTCGTGAGTCGACATACACTGTTTCTTTCTTCGTGTTTCACGAATGCTCTTAAAACCTAATCTCGTACTGGAGTTTCTCCGCGAGCATGGAGCCATTATTAACCTTCATGACCTGCTCATAAAGTTCTCTGACGACCATAAACCCAGACAAAACAGTACAGCTGCGCAGACCACAACACTTGAATTGCTGACGACATCATCGCACTTCCATTGCGAGCCAAGATGTTGCTAACTATGGAGAACGACTGTGACAACAAGAGTAGTGGTATTCCCGAAACTAACCTCTCGGTGCTCTTGGCTTGGCAAATTTGTGTCGTGCACAGTATCGTCCAACTGAAATGTCGAAGGGCTCATATTTTGATCACGAGTTTCAGCGGTGACTACCAACACTTGGCAAAGCGAACAGGGATTAAGAGCTTCAAAGCCATTGATGACAAAGCATGTTCTACTACTGCTCCGATTGCCACTGCGCCGAAGTGACATTGCATTGGCCAGTACAGTTGACGGGAATTGCCAGCTATCCTCTGCGCAGCAGGAGCAGATACTGATGATTTTACGAACGTATAGTGACTGCTTTGCGTCCACTTCCAAAATCAGGCAGACCTCAACTGTTGAAGCACCGCATTATAATGGACCCTACTGAACGCCCTGTACGACAGCAAGCCTACCATGTGTTGCAAAAAAAACAAAAAGCGATACATTCTCAGGTGAAACTGATGCTCGACAATGACGTCGTCCAACCCTTGAACAGTTCATGGGCGTCGCCTGTCGTAGACAGCACTTTTTTGTTTGGCAGGGATTACTGGAAACTCAACGAACTGATGAAGAAAGATGTCTACCCTCTCCCACGCATAGATGACTCACTGTATCGATTTCGAAATGCCAATATTTTTCATCAATGGATTTGCGCAGCGGCTACTGGCAGATCGAGGTCAATGAACGCGACAGGAAAAAAACAGCGTTTATAACTCCCGATGGTCTCAACAAATTTAAAGTGCTACCGTTTGAACTGTGCTCTGCACCGGCTACGTTCCAAAGGATGATAGACACCGTGACGTCCTATCTGATGTGGGAATCCCGCCTCGTCTATATAGACAGCTTCGTTGCTTTTTCCCAAACATTTGAACAACATTTACAGTGACTTCAGTCCGTTTTCATTGCTATTCGATCCGTAGGCCTATCACTAAAACCAGAGAAGTGTTATTTCAGCTTTGAGGAACTAATATATATATATATATATCAAAACGTTCATTTGAAAAAAAAACAACGAAAAAAATGCGGGGAGCATGTGGTTGGGGCCCCCCTATTCCAGGGCTCCACTGGCTTTAGCGACCCGCTGCGCCTGGTCGAGGAGCGCTAGTTGCAGTCCCAGATCCTCGCTGGCGAGCAAAGTCTCCCACTGCTCCCTTGCGGAAATTTTGCCAGCTATTTGCGGCGAGTTAATTTCGGTTGGCCTTTTCCGACAATCCCACGTTATGTGGGCGAGAGTGGGCCTGCCTCCGCACCACGAACAACTATCGCTGTACATTGCAGGGTGAATGGCGTGCTTCAACAAAAGATTTGGATATGTGTTTATTTGTATACGGCGCCACTCATAAGAATTCCGGCCGGGTAAAGCTGTGTGTGGTACACTGTACCTTCGTCGCTCAAGCCGTTGGTTCTCAAGGATATCTCGCGGTAAAAAGGGGCTGTCGCCGGAGTGGTAGGCTGCTCGGTTGGTTAAAGCACGAGCTGCGCCGTCCACTCTCTCATTGCCATCGAGTCCTGCGTGACCCGGGCACCAGATGATAGCATGGTCCTGCGTTAGGTCAGGTCCTAATAGGCGAATGGTGTTGTGTGGTAGTCTGCCCGTGAGAAAGAGTCTACATGCGACCATGGAATCGGTGAGAACAAGGGACGATCGTCCCAGAACATCTTTAGCTTTAATTGCAAGCGCAATAGCTAAAGCCTCAGCGTTATTCGCGGACGCGGCTCGTGCCGAGGCGCAAGTCAAAAGGCCTTGACCCGGGGCCGCTCTTACGACTGCGAGCGCGTACTTGTTCGTGCCGCATAGGGCGACATCTGTGTACACCGTGTCCGGATTGTTCCCGAATTGCCGCTGTAACTTGCGAGCTCGTGCACTCTTACGACCTTTGTGATATCGGGGGCCCGTGTTTTTTGGGATCATCATCATCATCAGCCTGACTACGTCCACTGCAGGACAAAGGCCTCTCCCATGTTCCGCCAGTTAACCCGGTCCTGTGCTTGCTGCTGCCAATTTATACCCGCAAACTTCTTAATTTCGTCTGCCCACCTAACCTTCTGTCTCCCCTAACCCGCTTCCCTTCTCTAGGAATCCAGTTAGTTACCCTTAATGACCAGCGGTTATCCTGTCTACGCGCTACATGCCCGGCCCATGTCCATTTCCTGTTCTTTATTTCAACTATGATATCCTTAACCCCCGTTTGTCCCCTAATCCACTCTGCTCTCTTCTTGTCTCTTAAGGTTACACCTACCATTTTTCTTTCCATTGCTGGCTGCGTCGTCCTCAATTTAAGCTGAACCCTCTTTGTAAGTCTCCAGGTTTCTGCTCCGTAGCTAAGTACCGGCAAGATACAGCTGTTATATACCTTCCTCTTGAGGGATAGTGGCAATCTACCTGTCATAATTTGAGAGTGCTTGCCAAATGTGCTCCATCTCATTCTTATTCTTCGATTCACTTCAATCTCGTGGTTCGGCTCCGCGGTTATTACCTGCCCTAAGTAGACATAGTCTTTTACAACTTCAAGTGCACTATTACCTATCTCAAAGTGCTGCTCCTTTCCGAGGTTGTTGTACATTACTTTCGTTTTCTGCAGATTAATTTTAAGACCCACCTTTCTGCTCTCCTTGTTTAACTCCGTAATCATGAGTTGCAATTCGTCCCCTGAGTTACTCAGCAATGCAATGTCATCGGCGAAGCGCAGGTTACTAAGGTATTCTCCATTAACTCTTATCCCTAACTGTTCCCATTCTAGGCTTCTGAAAACCTCCTGTAAGCACGCGGTAAATAGCATTGGGGAGATTGTGTCCCCCTGCCTTACACCCTTCTTGATTGGTATTCTGTTGCTTTCTTTATGAAGCACTATGGTAGCAGTTGATCCCCTGTAGATTTCTTCCAGAATGTTTATATATACTTCATCTACGCCCTGATTCCGCAGTGTCTGCATGACGGCTGATATTTCTACTGAATCAAACGCCTTCTCGTAACCTATGAAGGCTATGTACAGTGGTTGGTTATACTCTGAGCATTTCTCTATTACCTGATTGATAGTATGAATGTGGTCAATTGTTGAGTAGCCTGTTCGAAATCTTGCTTGTTCCTTTGGTTGATTGAATTCTAATGTTTTCTTTACTCTGTTAGCAATTACCTTTGTAAATAGCTTGTATACTACAGAGAGCAAGCTGATCGGCCTGTAATTCTTCAAGTCCTTGTCATCTCTTTTCTTATGTATTAAGATGATGTTAGCGTTCTTCCAAGACTCTGGTACCCTTCCCGTCAGGAGACACCTCGTAAACAGTGTGGCTAGTTTTTCTAACACAACCTGTCCTCCATCTTTCAGCAGATCTGATGTTACCTGACCCTCACCAGCAGCTTTGCCTCTTTGCATGCTCTCCAAAGCTTTTCTGACTTCTTCTATCATTACTGGTGGTGTGTCATTACTGGTGGTGTGTCATCTGGGTTACTGCTAGTTCTTATAGTATTTGCTAGTTTTTAGTAGTTAGGTTACTGCTAGTTTTATAGTATAGTATTATAATATATAGTTTTTGGGATAGATGATACTAGAATGTTTTCACGTAGCTGTTAAGCCATGGACTCCAGTTCCTCTCCCGCATACTGAGGACAAGCTGGGTAACCTACATGGCGTAGCAATTTTCTCCCAGGAGTATTTACGTTAAGCTTCTCCCGTTGAGAAATGAGCACCGCTGCGCGTGACTCCTCATAATGATTGTGTATACCAAGGGCTTCGAGACGTTCCAAGTGGTAGGCCGAGAGCTGCCTTGTACGATGTTCGTATCAACGCATCTAGGGCCTTTAAATCGGTTTTGTTAATCTCCTGGAAAGGAAGACTATATGTTAGCCGACTGAGGACAAAAGCTTGAACCAGCCGGAGCGTCTCAGCTTCCTTGAAACCTTTTCGGTGATAGGTGACTCTATAAATCATACGGGAGATCTGCTTCACCATTGTTCTGAGGGTTTTTATTGTGTGGTCCACTCGCTTGTTGCTTTGTAGCCACAGTCCGAGGACTCGCATTTTCTGTACCTCTTTTATCTTGTGGTCTCCTAAAAAGTGGTTGACCGGCTCGTGAATGCGGCGGCCTCTACCTCGGATTCTAATAAATTCACATTTATCGGGAGCACAGCTCATTCCGCTCTGATAAGCGAAGTCGTCAACAGCTGTCACTGCGTCTTGTAGGATTTGCTCTTTTTGTCCTAAAGAGCCACTGTTGGTCCATAGGGTAATATCATCCACATAGAACGCATACCCTAGCCCTTAAACGCTGTCTAGTCTTCTTGCTAAGCGTCTCATGCCCATGTTGAAGAGAAGAGGAGATAGTATCGCCCCTTGTGGTGTGCCCCTATTGGGCATAGGAAACGGATCTGAGCGTGTATTGCCTAGGCCTATTGTAGCAGTGCGAGAGGTTAGAAAAGAGCGAACGTAGTCATATATCTTTTGCCCACAGCCGATGTCATTTAGCTCAGATAAGATGAGCTCATGGGACATAGTGTCAAATGCGCTTTTCAAATCAAGAGCTACGACGAGATGTTCTGCACCAACCGTGGTATTGCAGAGTACCTCTTCCCGAAGTAGAAGGAAGACGTCCTGCGTTGACAAATGTTGGTGAAATCCAAACATGCTTGTTGGAAAAAGGTTCCGATCTTCAATGTAAGTCGTGAGGCGTGTGTGAATCACCTTTTCGAATAATTTGCTAAGACAGGATGTTAATGATATTGGTCTTAGATTTTCTAGGTCGGGTGTTTTTCCTGGCTTCGGAATAAGGATAATTTTGGCTTCCTTCCAATGTTGAGGAACCACGCCCTTCTTCCATACCTGTTCATTAAAATATTGAGTAAGTTGTTCCAGGTGTTCATCGCTCAGATTCCGAATCATCGCGTTTGTTAACTGGTCAGGCCCAGGGGCAGTATTGCGCTTTGCTGCTTGCGCGGCCGTGAATAGTTCTGCCTTGGTGATCGGTGCGTCGAGCACGACGTTTTCCTGGCCTTGGTATGCTAAAGTGCACGGGGGAGTTGTGAACGCGCCTATGTACTTGTCTCGGAGCTTAGCGAGGAGGGCGTCATCTGTTCCTGGAAATTCCCCAGCGAGCTTTTAAGAGTTCGGTTTGCTGCCGTTTTGGTTTTGCCAGGTTCCATTATGCTACGCAGTATTGCCCATGTCTTGGACGTGTGTAAGGTTCCTTGGAGTGAGTCGCGAAAATTCGCCCAGCTCGCCGTCTCCAACTGCTGCGTGTAAGCATTTGCCTGCTCAGATATCTCAGCAATTGTGTGGCGCAATTTTCTATTGAGTCGCTGTTGTTTCCATCGCTTGGTGAGCTCTCTCCTGGATTCCCACATATGTATCAGATGGCTATCGACTACCGGGGTTTGCGCTGTGAGCGCAACCCGCTTATAAGTTGCTTTGTGAGCCTCTCGTATGTGCGTTGCCCAATCTTCAGCGCTATCCAGTAAAATTTCGGGCAGTGGGACTTTACGATAAGTTACCCAATCTGTTAATACAACATGGCCATGAGACTGCCGAATTTCGGGGGAGTCAATCGACACGCTCAAAATATAATGGTCACTGCCGAGATTCTTTTCTAGGCTGCTCCAGAACACCTCATCAACATTATTTATGAATGCAAGATCAAGAAATGTGTATCTGCTGACGCTATTACCCAATCTTGTCGGGTGTTGTGGGAGTACGAGAAGTTGGAGCCCATGCGCATCAACAACTCGCTCGAGTTCCCGGTCTTTCGGGGTGTCTTTTCGGTACTGCCAGTAGTGTGAGGGGCATTAAAGTCCCCGAGAAGCAGTAGTCGATCCTGAATGCTGGAATTACTCTTGGCATAGCGAATGAGTGCGTCAAAATCGGCCCTCTTTTCCCTAGGGGAGCTATACACGTTCGTAATTATGGTTTTGGCTTTGCTACGCTTGTGCGGTAGTATACTTATGATCTGGTGGTTAATGCTGCTTGTTACCAGATAATCTATACTTGTTGCTATTTCCTTAAGAACCAACGTGGCGGCGACTTTAGGGTAGTCTGGATTTGATATCGTGTAGTAGCCACTCAATTTGACTGGTTTATTGCCAACCTCTTGTAGACAAATGACATCAGGTTTGACTGGTGCCGTATTAAGAAATTGTTGTAGAGCAGCCGCACGTTTGTGGAAGGTGCGGCAATTCCATTGCCAAATTTTGAGATATTCGGTGTGTGCTCGTGTTTTACTCGCCATGGATAGTGCTGTCGCTGTCCAAGGTTGGGAGTTGCTTCGGACGACGGATAGAAGAAGCACCCGGGCTGCTTTTATGCCGTTTAAGAACAGCGGCCCTTATGCTGGCAATAGATTCGTCGACATAACTTTTTAGGTTCTGAAATTCGGCAAGCATTTGCTGCTGAAAGCTTTGCATGCTTTGCAGTTGCTGCATTACTTCTTTTAAAGTACCTTCCATAGAATTAGGCTCGATCGTAACCTGGCCAGATGTGCCGGCTGCTTTAGAAAGTATTTTTTGGCTCGATTCCGTACCGCGGTTAGCTTTGAAGAAGGCCAACTCTCGTTTTATTTCTGCCAAGCTCTCACGGAGGAGTTTGTTTTCGCTAATGATTTTTTGATATTCTGGATTAGCCGTTATAGGAGCAGCGGAAGAAGCAACTCGTGCATAACTCACCTCGCCATGTTTGGACGCTTGCTTGATCGCTGAGCCTGGAGCCCCGGATTTAGGTTACTTGTGTGAATGGAAATGGGGTGGGGTCTTGTGAGTAAAGCCCTTCCGGGTCCGGGATCTCGATCTAGACCTGTATCTAGAGCGGAACAATCTGCCCTGGACCACTGTCCGGAGTCGCCAGAGACTCGCCCAAGATTCCGCTTTTGAGGGACTAAAGTTCCTCGGCTACCTTGTCAGCCACGATGGCATTCGACCCCACCCAGAAAAGATAATGGCTGTTGCTGCATTTCCCCCACTTTCGAACAAACAGGATGTGTGCCGATTTTCGGGTCTCTGTGCATACTACAGGCGCTTTGTGCAGAACTTCACTAACGTCGCTGAACCCCTTACCCACTTAACGAAGGAGGATACTCCTTTTGTATGGGGTCGAGAGCAGAGAGCCACTTTTTCCAAGTTTCAACAGCGCCTTCAGAATGAGCCCTTACTAGGGCACTTTGATGAAGATGCCGCCACCGAACTGCACAGTGACGCAAGCAACATTGGTCTTGGTGCAGTGCTCGTCCAGTGGCAAGATGGCACCGAGCGTCCTATCACTTATCCTAGTCGCATTCTGTCATCTGCGGAAAATAACTGCTCGACCACGGAGAAGGAATGTCTTGCTGTTATTAGGGGGATATCAAAGTTCTGACTGTATCTGTATGGTGGTCCATTCAGAGTCGTTACGGATTATCATGCCCTCTGTTGGCTGGCCAATCTTAAGGACCCTTTAGAGCGCCTCGCAAGGAGGAGTTTGCGCCTTCAAGAATTTGGGGTAAGAGTCGTGTACAAGTCTGGCCGGGGGCACACTGATGCCGATTGCCTTTCCCGTTCCCCCCTTGCAACGACATCGAGGGATGATGATACCACCAATGTAGCAAGAAAGGAAGACGGGACGGCGGCCAACGTGGTCGTGTCGTTCTCTCGCTACTTTATTCCACTCCTGAAGCGGAGCCGCGTGGCTTTCCACGTCCGACACACCAAGTCCGCTAGCTTGTTCTAATCCTCGCGCAGCTCGAGCTAGCATCAGCTGCGCGAGAGGCGCGGCGCGGTGATTGAGAAATGATGATGGTGATGGTGGCACTACATACCGATGGCCGTTTTCATTGTGCGGTCTATGAATCTGACTTAACTCAATAACAGTGGAATGATTCAGAGCTTGGACAGCTTATCAAATACCTTAAAGGCCACCACACATCAAATACCTTAAAGGCCACCACAGGTGGCCTTTAAGGTATTTGCTAGGTTAATTCCACCACGGGCATTCGCATGTTCAGGGTCATTTTGTCTCTACAACGACGTCCTCCACATAAAAAAAAAACAAAGCTTCGTACCTTATGCGATTGAATACTTGCTCGTCGTTCCATCAGACCTATGTGCTGACATTTGATCTGCCTGCCACGACGAGACCTCCTCTGGCCACCTATGATGCGTGCGTACCGTTGCCCAAATCGGACTCACTACTGTTGGCCAAAGCTCACCCAGGATGTCAATCATTATGTTAAAACATGTAACCATTGCCAGCGCTATAAAGCCCCACCTATGTGCCTTGGTGGTTTATGGAAGCCTATTGCACCACCATCACAAGCGTTTCAACAAATTGGCATGGAATTGCTTAGGCTATTTCCAAAGTCACATAATAGCAACCGCTGGATGGTAATCGCTACTGAGTATTTAACAAGGTACTGTGAAACGAAAGCTCTACAACGAGGCACCGCCAATGAGATTGCGTATTTTTTCATGAACAATATCGTCCTTAGCCATGGAGCGCCAGCAGTTGTTATCATTGACCGTAGAACAGTCTTTACAGCCCAACTGATGCAAGACGTCATGAGGCTTAGTGGAACCGCTCATCAGAAAACGACCGCATACCATCGACAAGCCGGTGTTCTGACGGACAGATTAAACAAGATCCTTGCTGACATGGTATCTACGTACGTCGACCACGTTCACAAATACTGGGATGAGGTTTTGCCATGTGTAACGTTCGTTTACGACACTGCGGTTCAAGAGACTACAGGTTTCAGTCCTTTCCGATCGCTTCATGGCCGAGAAGCAATTACGATGCTGAATAACATGCTCTTACCTGACATGACTGATATTGCTACTGATGCCAATGACTTTATAGGGCTCGCCGACGCGGCCCGCAAGCTTGAATTTGAGCGGATCAGAAAACAAAAATGCATCGATTCACTGGGGTACAACTCTCATCATCGTCATGTTATTTACCAACCCGGTGATGTGATGCGGCTGTGGATTCTCGTTTGCCAAAGCGGCTGCTCGGAATAGTTACTTTACTGCTGCTTCGGTCCTTATAGAGTATTACGGCGCCTGAACATGTCAACTAAGAAGTCCTGCGTGAAGACACAGCTCGGTGATCTCGACGTTCACAGCAGGCGGACCTTGTTCATGTGTCACCGATGAAGCCACACTACCCCCGAACCACCTGACACTACTTTATCATGCGTCCTTGTGTCTGTATGCAATTACTTTCACTTTTAATTGGCATGGAGCATCAAGACGGTACTTTTTTTGGAAAGGGGTAATGTCAAAGGCATCGAACGAAATTGACGCATGCCAATGGGCTTTTGTGCCATTGTGACAAAGAGGAAGACTGGGTGATAGGCTCGTGTTTATGTTGATCGGTTCGGCTCAATGTCCAGTGCTGCTGCTCCTGTGAACAGACATATTCTATCCGTAATCACGTGACAATATGATTGTGATGGATGCATTTCCACCATCCGGGGTTCTTCAACATACACTGACATTGCCCAGTACATAAAGCTCTATCATTTCGTTTCTTTTGATATGCAACCGTTATGACAGGAATCGAACCTGCGACCTTCAGGTCAGCAGCCGAGTGCAATATTCACAATTTCATTGTGTTGATCTGACGTGTTCCAATCTATAAGCCCTTTGCATTCATCTTCTCCTTTAGTACGTGTGTCTCTTCTTCCTGTGAACCTCTAAAAGCAGCACCATGTGGTGTCACCCGACGCAGCTTCCACCTCCCGCGGCTGGTGACGGGCCGGCCGCCGGGGGCCTCAGTGTGGCGGAGCTGCGTGCAGTGGCTCTGAGGCAGCAGCAACAGTTGGCATGGCAGCAGCAGCAGCTGGTGGCCCGCGAGCAGCGGTTGCGGTTCCTACGGCAGGCCCCGCACGAGCCTCAGGAACTGAAGCTACGGCGTCTGAGGGCTCAGCTAGACCAGCAACAGGCTGGAAATGCCAGTCTTGGTAGGTGCCTTTAATAGTCCTATTGGTAGGTTCTCGAACTAAATGCTTTGACGAAATGTCGTCATAAAATGAATTTGACATCCTGCCATGCCACACGCTGACATGCTTAAATGCAGTCTTTTTTGCCCATTTATTCATAGACTGGAATTCAGTACTATGAACCTAATTTGGTAATTTGATGTAGCTTAAGAAAGCATAGAAGAGCCCACCCAGTTGACAAAGCGTGAAAATCGATTGCTTTTGCAAATGATGAAGTGGTCCTACTGGTGTGCCTGCCGAATTTCTCCGACAGTGGGTCACCTTGTGACATCAGTCTTATGACATGCACTCAATGGTGCAGGTTCGTGCACATCCGTCTTTGATGTTGAAAATCTAGATACATTTCAATGTTGTCTGCAACATTTGTGTGCTACCTCGATACAATGAACATGAATATAACAAATTGCTGATAATAACAAAGTAAAAAAATATTCTTGCCCCAGAAGTGCAGTATTAGTATCAATATACATTTATAATGAATTTCTGGTTATGAGTAAGTTTTTTTAATGTCAGCTGCGACTTACTTGTCATTAGGTTATAGTTCACTCAGGCCCATTTTGCGGTTTTGTATGCATGGTTCAAGATGCATGTGGCTCTTAAAAAGGGAGCTTCTTTATTGAAGAGAAATCATAGCCTGGGATTCGAGTCCTAGACCAGTCACCTTTTGGGGTTACCGTAATATCTCAAACAAGTCCCCCCCCCCTTCCGATTTAGGGGGTGGAGGGGCCCTTGCTATGTTGCAGATCAAAATTTAAGACGAGGATGGAAAAGTTGCTTAGGATAAAAAATGCACGCCTGTACTTCTAATGAAATGGTTTAATGATTATGCATGCATTCACTGTATTTTGCTATTGTCGGGTAAATCAAAACAGTTGAAAAAACGGTGAAGATGATGGTAGTAGAGAAAGGCACTCATATTTAAAATCTCTTGGTAAAGGGAGGGGTGTGCTTCCTCGAGATTTTACGGTAGCCATTCTGCCATCTGTGCATCTAGCAAATTATAGGATGATGGCAAATGCAAAGATGCTCACAAAGCAAAGCAAAGATGGTCGGTATGGCTGCCTTGCAGTGCATAAAACTCCATGTTTCTGCCTCTGTTTTCATTGAAAAATAAATGTACGATCTTGTGAACTTTGTTTCTTGTGACATTCCTAAATATTATGGAATAAATCTTACCGATTTCCTTGCAGCGCCACATCGCAAAGGAACACACGATTCTTGTTTTGTTTATTATATGAACTTTCGGCCGTTTTGCAAAAACTGATCTGCTGTGTTTCGCATACATTCGCCTAAACAATCATTATGGCCTGTCGACAATGACAATGCAGCGGCTGAGCTGGAGGCCGTGCGGGCTCTGTTCTCGGCCAAGGAGAAAGAGCTGTCGGTGGCGGCCGCCAAGGTGGAGGAGCTCACCCGGCAGCTGGAGGAACTGCGGCGAAACTCGAGCGGCGCCAACGGCAGTGCCGGAGTCACATCTGCCACAAGTGGAACGGACAGGGCACGACACGAGATGCTTATGGTAAGCGACATTTGTTGGGTCTAACCAGAAACGTGTTAAGCTTAAAACCAGCTTTAAACTTATCCTAGATGCCCAACCATCCACTTTAGGCTTAGCCGTGCTCCTTGATTGCAGCTTTGCCAGATTGCAGAGCCATTTGTTTCTCTGAAGACTAGCTGAAGGGACACTAGAGGCAAATTTTAAGTATACGTGGGTTGTATTTAAATAATGTTCCAGAAATATTTTACATGTTACCTGGCAATGAAGTGCTTAATTCCAAACAGAATTATGTTTCAGTAGTCCGTATACTGTCATAACCGTCCACCTCCAGGAACGGCCTTCTGACATTCGCTATGTGCCTGTACTGTGGTGCAGAGGAGCTATGACCTTTAGCAAAGCACAGTTCTGTGACAATGCAACTTGCATTGTTCTCAAGGTATTGGTGTGTTAGATATTATAGATTGGTATGGTTCGGTGAATAAGCGATTGTTACGAGGGGACAGCTGCAAGAGGTTGTTGAAGAAATATTTTATTGGCAACTGTATGCTACATACATTATGCCGCCGCCGCTCACGCGCGTGCCTCTTCCATCAGTGTTTTCTTGCACCATTTTTTTGTTAAAATGCTACCAAACCAATCAGCCCACCGAGAA
This sequence comes from Rhipicephalus microplus, assembly GCF_043290135.1. Lineage (NCBI taxonomy): Eukaryota > Metazoa > Arthropoda > Arachnida > Ixodida > Ixodidae > Rhipicephalus > Rhipicephalus microplus. The sequence continues at coordinate 82,455,249 of NC_134707.1, read as the reverse complement.
GCAACAGTGACGTGAAGTTGTCGTGCAGGAATCGGACTGAAGCGTAAAAGTCTCGTTTTCTTCCATCTCGCGATGCACTAAAATGTTCCATTTTTTTTCATGGCTAAGTTGAGTACTTGTAGATAATTGTACTGAGTCTCCATTCCGTTATGGTACTTGTGTTCCACAATATCCCATGGTGGCACATATTATGTCCAATATTTACCTTAATCTCATGGTTATCGATATGCTGCTGCGTATAAGATTGCCTTCTGAGATGTTTTCACACTGACACAAAATGCTATTGACCTTTTGCAAGGACACAAAAGGCTACTTGCCTTAAGCATGCCTTTAGGCCAGAGGTCTCAAACACGCAGCCCGCAGGTTGCATATGACCAGCATACGCTTTTCTAGTTGCTCGCAGCTTCATAAAGGAAAAGAAATCTTTCTGGCTTTGCTAAATGGCAATCACATTATTTACTATTCTTATTGTGATTACTAAGACTTTGTTCTGGTAAGCCGTCAAGACAGGACTACTCTCAAGAATTTGTGTGTGTGTGTGTGTGTGTGTGCGTGTGTGTGTGCGTGCGTGCGTGCGTGCGTGCGTGTGTGTGTGTGTGTGTGTGTGTGTGTGTGTGTGTGTGTGTGTGTGTGTGTGTGTGTGTGTGTGTGAGAGAGAGAGAGAGAGAGAAAGAGAGAGAGGCACCCCATGTGGTCATCATGTGTTCACACATAACCGTGGAACAAAATCTTTATATTCCAGAATCGATGTCCAGATTTTCAGCATTCTCAATATCGGTATCGACACGTTTCTCCAATGCTGATGACAAATCCCCATTGAAGTTATTCGTATAAGCGATATAGGGAATGCATTGCTTTAAGTGCCAGCATTAGGTGGCGATTAGCTCAAATCGTATTGCTTATATCATGCTTAAGCTTAGAATTAGCTAATATATTTTTTTTCTTTAATTGAACTCAAAACATACTGCTGTCTCTTCATTTCGTTTGAGGCCTGTATCGTCATATATGGCCTTACTTCTGCGTTTGTCAGTGGTGTAACTCAAATCTCGTTATAACGAAGTTGCACCTTACACGGAAAAAAACTTCCTTATATCCTCCAAAAATTTAGTTTTAAAGGTACATTTCTGACACGGATCTATCACAAGACCATTTTTCAGTTACTTCGTAATAACCAATATTTCGTATTATCTGTGCTCATAAAATCGAGGTTTCAGTATCCACTTAAGTAGGGACAAAGTGATTCGCTTACTGGCGCACCTCTGTCCCACTCCAGGCACGAGCCCAGCGTGCGGGGCAGCAGCGAGAACAGCTCGCTCAGCGCCAGGCAGAGGTGCAGGCCCTGGATCGTCGCATCGCCGAGCTGCGCCAGCGGCTGCACAAGAAGCGCCTACACAACAGCCAGCAGCAGCAGCAGTTGGCGCAGCAGCAGCAACAGCAGCAACTCGCGGCGCAGCAGCTGACAGTGGTGGCTCCCAGCAACGTGCGACCCGGTGGCTGCGGAGCAAGCGGTCCCCCACCCCCACTCCTGCTCGCTGCCAACGTGGCCGCGGTGGAGCCCCGGCCGCGCTCGGACCCCAAGTACCAGACACTGCCGTACAACACCAAGTTCCGGCCCGCTCCGCCTTTGCAGCCTCCGCCCCCTCCTCCTCCGCTTCCTCCGCCTAATAGGCAGCCGGAGGTGAGATGCCAGTTTTGCGTTTTCTCCATTAAGCACGGTGGCTTGGTTGTTTCTCCAGTATGAGTTTTCTTGTCGTCTGCTTCAGAGCCTTCCATTTCGGCACTCCTTGTGTGCCCCGTTTGTCATCATTCTGGTCAGTCTTCACACATACTCCTCAATTTTCCACCGTCTTCACAAGACAATTTTCCGCCGTCCTCGAGTGACTCCGATTGTGCGGGTAGTCAACTGTTTTTTTCGGGCTGTCATTCATGACGGGCTTTTCAAAATTAAAAAAACTGCCATGTTTTGTTTAAATAAACGTGTCATGTGATGCTCAACCGCATACTATCGTGTGGCAGCAGTTACACCGAGTACGGTGCAGTGTGATGCCGGGTTTAATTGTACGCGAATGTTATGTAGGGTACTGCAAGGTTCCAGTCACGATGGTTGGCCTTGACGTATTTCATTAGAATGTCCATCAGGGTTTATTTAAGCATTCCGTAAGCCTGTTTGTCTGTGCGTGATAAGAGGTCGTTAGCTTACGTTGGGCGGAGCAGGAACACACGATATCGTCAACCACTTTAGAAAAGGATGCACGGCCGTGATGTGTCGGCAGTTGACGCGAGGCTCCGTGCACTAAAATGCGATCTCGTAGTAGAAAATCTGCGACTTCTGTAGCGTAGCTTGTTTGCAGGGCATGTGTAGCTGCATAGTGGGTCGTGTAATCTGTAGCATTCGTGACCCACTTGTTTCTCGAGGCAAATATTGGGAAGGGACTGAGAAGGTCCAAACCAACATGGAAGAAGGGCTTCGAAGGGATGTCAATAGGCTGAAGATACTTGGCAGGGAGCCGCCGCCTTCTTGCGGAGCTGGCAAACTTCGCAAACGTTGTCATAATGGCATCCAGAGCATGCAAAGCCAAGTCAGTAAGAGTGCCGCATGGTAACACTCTTGTGTACTCTGCTAAAAATTTTTAGGAAATAAATCAGAAAGAATGGGCTCAGTCCTGCCTTAAGGCACCCGTTCAGGAATCGCCACAGTGCTGGCCCATTTTCCAAATTTTCTAGACCTTGCATGAGGTACATTTGTGGACTACTCTGACACATAGTGGTAACTTAGGAACCAGTGAACTTAAGTGCATAAATTTTTGTGGTTAAATACGACTTTGTTATGAATCTTTCCATTGAAATTCATCAGGATGACCCGACAAATGAAAACATGGCTCTTCCAGGGTAGCCACACCCGGAACAGTAGTTTCATTTACAGAGTTAGGAACAGGGGCATGGAACTGAAGTGTAAAATTTTTCCCAAAATAATTTTTCCCAAATTTTTTCCATTTTTCACCAAAATATAACTATTAGTTAGCGAGAAAAAAGTGGGACTAATGCTTTGCATCGTCCCATGACATGTCTTTGAAAAAAGTGGGACGGTACTTGTCCTATTGTCTCATGAGAGCATTAAGCTGTGATCTTTTGGCCAACTTTATCGCACAAAAAGTTCTAAAGTAAGTGGACCAGAGAGGCATTTCAAAAACCGTGCAAAACAATTTTTGTTAGTCCTTATTTCCAGATGCCGTACACAATCTTTGCCAGCACCCATTGTTCTGTGCTCAGTGACTCTGTTCGAACTCTTCGCACACACTAAATACCGTATTTACTTGCATAATAGGCGCACCTCTAGTTTGGTCGCAGAAAATTAGATTTTTTTTTAATTCCGTGCATAATAGGCGCACCCCGAACTTGGCCGTGATCAGAAACGATTCTACCCCTTAGCGGTACAGTTGGAACGCGGTCCCCGTACCCTGAAAAAAAAAAAAAAGAAGGCAAATCGACAAGCAAAAAAAAAAAAAAAATTCGAAGTGCAACGACCTAACCAACGTGTTTGTCGAAATAAAACTTGAAAAAAAAAAAAGCGCCCATGAGCGAAAAAAAAACGGCTGTTCCATCAATTACTGATACCCCCCAAATCGCCGCGCTTTTTGGAGGTCACGTGTACAACGCCGGGGGCTCGATCGCCATCACCACCATCAGAGAAAAAGAAAGAAACACCATTTTGCAAGCGGTGTGCGTATGTTGTGGTCGTGTATTGAACTTTGGTTCCACCATGGGGAAGTACACGAGCTACACGGCTGGGTTTAAACTGAAGGCAGTGCAGTACGCGCTGGAGCACGGCAACCGGGCTGCAAGCAGGCATTTCGGCGTTGGAGAAACCAGTACAGTAAACCCTCGTTAGCTCGAACTCGCATATCTCGAAATCTCGGTTAAGTCGAAACTTTTTTCGCCGTGCATTAACCTCCCATAGGTGCTATGTATTTGCCCCCTCTTATCTCGAAACGTTTTCCGGAGGGAACAGTGGATATCTCGAAATCTTGACAGGGAGGGCAGAAGGCAAAGTCTACTCCCAACAGGAAACGAGGGCTCCGTGCGAACGCTTAGCTCTTACTATACGTGCCGAACGCAGTCGTGAAGGGCGAATTTGAAATTCCCGCGGACGCAGCCATTTCCTATCAGCCTTGTCAGGCAACTGTGGGAGTGATCACGTGTGCGCACCTGCGCGCGACTTATGCGCGGTGGGCGGCGTGTGCAGCATGCGCCCGTCAGTACGCAACCTAGCCCTTGCATGTGCGAGCTGGTATTCTTTGTTTTCCTCGCGATCTGTGCACGACGCATCTTGAGCTCAGTTTTGCTGAGTAGTGAGTGGTCTGTGCAACGGACGCTTCCGTATCGACCAAGATGTCCCGCCCAAAGCAGTGCAAATCTCTGACGTTGGAGAGAAAAGTCGCGCTAATCAAGGAAGTGGAAAAAGCAAGTCGAAGCAAGTCGTGCATCGCCAAAGAATTCGGCATCCCTTTGTCAAACTTCTCGACAGTGCTTAAGAACAAACAAAAGGTTTTGGAAGGCTGTCGGACGCCGATATTGTTGAGATGGCCGTGAACGACGCAGATGACCATGCAGATGAGGAAGAGCCTCGAGAAGTGCCTACGATGACAGAAACACGTAACATGCTGTGCTTGCTCCGCAACAAGGTCGAATGCAGCGGTGGCGACCAACGGCTCATGCGATGTGTTGAGCAACTGGAGGACGCCTTTCTCGGACCGAACGCTAAAGCGAAACAGGCGAGCATCACGCAATTTTTTGGTCCTCAGTAATAAATTTTTTTTCCCTCCGAATTCTTGTGCCTTTACTACGGTAGCTGTTTTGTGCAGTGGAGCTTTTCCTAGCAGCACTGGCTTTTCTTTTACAGTGACCTGGGCGAACATTTTCGGCGTTTTGCTTAACTCGAAATACCGCCTATCTCGAAATTTTCCCCGGATTTGATGGCTTCGAGTTAACGAGGGATTACTGTATTCGGTACTGGAGGGACCAAGAAGAAAAACTTAAGGCGACGAAGACGACACGACGGGCTTTCCGCGGTGCCAAGACCGGCAGGTATCCGAACATCGAAGAGCAACTGGTCCGGCATATACGGGAGCTACGACAAGACGGCTGTGCTGTGTCGTGGGATATTGTGCAGACTGAGGCGCGCAGAATAGCCGGAGCGCAGGGCATCGAAGCAAAAGAGTTCAAAGCCAGCTCCGGATGGACAACTCGTTTCATGCGGCGCCATGGCCTCGCACTGCGAAGGCGGACCACCTTGTGCCAGCGCTTGCCCGCAGCATATGAGGACAAAGTGGTGGACTTCCACAGTTTTGTTATAAAGCTCCGACAGCAGAAAGACTTCATTTTGTCCCAGATCGGCAACGCTGATTAGACCCCCCTTTGCTTTAATATGCCGTGATTAATTGGTAAATGATAAAGTCGCCTTTTACTTGACAAGTGTGCAGATTTAAAGCGCGAGAACCGAGTTGAAAAAATTTTCGAAAATTTTACCCCGCGTAATTGGCGCACCTCTAACTTCGAGCCGGATTTTCTGAAAAAAAAGTGCACCTAATATGCAAGTAAATACGGTATATTAAGGTCTGTGTGTTTCTTAGGTTTATGTACATAAGGGCTAACAGCTCAGTCGCAGCTAAATAACTGCCCACGTGTAGTTTGTGGCTATGAATTGAGGTGAGACCCTTGGTCATAGTGCTCGATTGCTGACCTGCCGATGGCAGGATTGAATCCTGGCCATAGCAGTGGCATTTTTGATAGAAGTGAAGATGCTTAGAGAGACTGTGTTCTTGGATTTAGGTGCACATTGAAGAGCCCCAGGTGGACAAAATTTCTGGAGCCCTGCACTATGCCATTTCTCATAATCATATCTGGGTTTGGGGATGTTAAGCCCAAGCAGTTATTATCGAGGCAAGGCACATCAGTATGGTGTCAGTGGATGCATTGAATCTTGTAAGTGCACAGACAACTGCTGCGTAAAATTTATGAACTCCATTAAAACCAGAGGTACTGGCTTTTTTCTTAGATCTTGAGACACTATTCTTGTTCTCTTTTCATTTCATTCATTCATTTCATTTTATTATACCCCTCAGGGCCAGAGGCATTACAGAGGGGGAGTGGTAAAAGCACAAAAAGGTAACAAAATAAAAGGAACAAAATATGCAAGTACAATAGAGACGCACTATAAGTTAGAAAGAGCCTGAGTATACAATATTAGCTACAGAATTGCGAAAATGTTTACAGTTATTAATGTTTACAATGTCAGCGGGAAGGCCATTCCAATCGCGAGAGGTTCGTGGTAGAAATGATTGATAAAAGTACTCAGTATTACATGAAGCGAATCCAACTTTGTGACGATGATCAGTGCGATGGGATACATAAGATGGTTGAGGGATGAGTCGATCGCGCAGATCAGGATGATGATACATTTTATGAAACAAGGCAATGCGTGACACTTTTCTGCGCAGTGATAATGATGGGAGGGAAAGGTCTGATTTCATAGAAGTTATGCTGGCGGTGCGACTGTAATTAGCGCGAATGAAACGTACAGAGTTGTTCTGAACCATCTCTAGAGCAGTAATTAAGTTGATATGGGTGGGATCCCACACCGATGTAGCATACTCTAATTTCGATCGGATTAGTGTTTTATAGAGCAGGAGTTTCAAGGAGGAAGGAACGTGATAAAAATTTCGACGAAGATAGCCTAACATGCGGTTAGCTTTGTTAATTAAGTGCTCGATATGAGCAGACCAGTTTAGGTTTGCAGTAATGTAAACACCGAGGTATTTATATGAAGTTACTGATTCTAAATGAATGTTATCAATGTGGTATGGTGGTGGACGGGAAGATTTTCTGGAAACACGCATGACTTTACATTTATTAATATTTAGTTGCACTAGCCATTCACTGCACCAGTCTGCGATTGCGCCAAGATCAGACTGAAGTGAGGCAACATCATTAGAGTTCGTTATCTCTCTAAAAACAACACAGTCATCCGTGAATAGGAGAATATTAGAGTTAACAACGGAAGGAAGATCATTAATATAAATTAGGAATAATAAAGGCCCAAGGACTGAACCTTGAGGAACTCCCGAATAGACATCTGTAAACTCTGAGTTAAAGCCATTAAAAGAAACAAATTGTGAGCAGTTTAAAAGGAAGCACTCAATCCATTTCAGTAAATTAATACCAATATTAAGCGTGTTTAGTTTAAGCAGTAGCAATTTATGACAAACCTTGTCAAATGCCTTAGAAAAATCTAAAAATATGCAGTCAATGATCGATGATCGATCTAGTACTTGATGTAGCGCATGAGTAAAGGTTATTAGCTGAGTTTCACATGAGTAATGTTTTCTAAAACCGTGTTGTGCTGAACAGAAAAAAGAGTTGGATTCTAGAAAACCGACAAGGTTAGTGAAAATAATATGCTCAAACATTTTACAACATGTGCTGGTTAAGGAAATGGGGCGATAGTTAAGTGGAGATGTCTTGCTTCCGGACTTGTGAATTGGAATGACCTTCCCAATTTTCCACTCATTTGGAAGAATGGACTGATCAAGAGACTGTTGAAAAAGTTTAGTTAAGATTAACGCAGCGTAGGCCGAAGTGTTTTTCAAGAACTTGTTACTAATATTATCACAGCCGGGAGCTGAATGAAGGCTAAGTCCACCAATGAGCTCAAGAACACCAAGTGTACTGATTAGTATAGGTGGCATACTTTCAAAGGTATGGCTGTTTGTTGTGGGGTTATTAACAGCAGAATGGGCAGAAAAGTTCTCAGCAAATGTACGGTTAAAAACTGAGGCACAAATATCAGATGAAATGGGGTCGCCAGAGGAATCGGTCAGTGTGATAGCGTCATCGGTTGAGGGATTAAAAGTTCGCCAGAATTTCTTAACATTTGTGGTTAACATGGAAGGTAGTACATGGGAATGAAAATGTTTTTTTGTATCTCGAAGGGCTTGAATGTACAACGTAGACGCTGTTGCATATAAAGCCCAACGTTCATTAGAAGGCGAAAGTTTTGCGGCGCGAAAGAAACGCTTTTTCCTGTTTGACAAACGCCTGTTTGCCTCCTTGACTGTTTCCTGTTTGCTCCTTGACTGTCTAGAGCACCTGTCTCGTCGTTCTTTTTCCTCGGCCCTCAATTTTGTATTTTGTATCCACAACTTTTGTTCTCATAGCAACTGGTGCTGTAGTGCTAAAAAAGGATAAAAAAGAACTTCATGGCTTTCTCTGTCATAAAGCACAGTCCTGTGACGCGATAATGTCTATCAAAATTAAAAGAACATTTATGCATGTCTGTTATGTAGCTTGGCTTAGCGAAGAAATCCTTTATTTTTGTTTAATTCAAGTTACAATTTTCGGCCGATATGCTGCTCCAATTTCGAAAAAAAATTCCATAGTTGCATGCTACAGTCACCTCACTCAAAATTTGGAAAAGGGGAAACATACCATAAATCTAAAACTTTAGTTGTGTACGTAATTGAGCACTCTTCGCTAAACATTTTACACAACAAAACCAACTTAAAATAAATCTAAAGTATAACCTATGCTGTGTATTTCAAGCATGCAAAATATTTTTTTATAGTTTTCTAGATGTTTCTTACAAATGGCAACACAAATGTTAGTACTGATGGTGACACACACAAGCATTGGAATCTTTAACAAAGAAAAAAATTGTGGGACACATTTTTACCGTTGTCCTTTGAATTGGTTAATATCTATTTATTATGGAAGATGAAAAAATTATGGACCATCTCCGCAAAAGGAACTCTGATGGAATGGGAAGCAGCAACAGTGTCCATGGCATCGACCCGGTTCAAACGGCTGTCTGCGCGGGTGCTAGAACAGTTTGAAGCAAAACTCGGTGTATCGTTTACTCAAGTAAATGTTTGTTTCAATTGCAAATTGGGTTGGGTTTTGTGTAAGTTTCATCGCAGATTAACGAGCCGAAAGAGTAGACAAACTTAGCTGCGCGTCTGCAGCAGCCGTACAGACGCAGCCTCGTATTGCGAATGGTTGGCAGGCTGCGTCTGTGTGGCTGTTGCAGTTGCGAAAGTAAATGCCACGTGACGTGTAGTTGAGTGTTGCGTGTGTTGGAGAGCGGGAAGCAACAGGGAAGTGTGTTGCCAGCGGGCAGAGGGGCCGGCAGCTGCTACGGGTGAGGGAGAGAGCGACGTCAACGCGCAGCTGTGACTTGACCTACTTGGAACCGCTCTAACACCTGCGGCGAGGATGTTGGTACAGACGTACGGGACAGCGTAACAAAGGCTAGTCAAAGAGCTGCCTTGCATCTAAAATTCATGAACACAGGGTGTTGTTGGAATGAGCGTTTTGACATGTTGAGTTGTCTTCTTCAAGACTGAAACTGTTATTTCACTGCACCAGTTCTTGTATCACTGCTGAGCTGCTTATTCTGTAGTCATACATGGTATATCTTTTTATGAATAAAATTGAATCTCAAGCTAGACATTTTTCACAATTTTGTTTTAGGCTACACTCATTCTGAGCAAAGTTGACCTAAGAGTTATGCTTTTGATGCTACTTGTGGAAAGTGGCATGCCAAACAAGGTAATGCCTTTAGTAAACATACCATATTGTTACACGACATATGCTGCAGCAAACCGTGAAATGAAGTTAAATGGAGTTTCCATTATTCTATACCCAAATGTGTTCTGCACCTTTTTGGCTTCTAGTCTACACAACTATAAAAAACAAGGGATGCACGCAATTGTCTACAAAGCATCTCAAAGGGTTAGTGTTTAAAAATGTCAGTGCACTTATACTAGAATCTGCAAAAAGAGGCATCTGGAGCAGCTAATTTTGCAAGTATCGGCATTGCTGTTTTTGAGCAGTAAACCCTTCGGTGATATCTGGAACTTATCCTGTCCCTGTGCCTCGTCTTCGTCTCAGTGTTTCTTTGTACTTGTTGGTGTATCTAAAATATGGCAATCATAACATGGTTTTGCCCCTCTCAATTGAATGAAGTGCTTGCAGTACCAAAAAGAAAGTATAGCGAGATTGATAGCTTTTACTTGAAAGAACCAGTGCTGAGATACGAGTTTGGACGCCGCCCACTGAATGTGGGCTTCTGTATTTTATTTCTCCCAATAACATCAGTCAAACTTGACGCACTGATCATAATTGAGTTCAACATTAAAACTGTGTCTGACAATGCCCAAATACCCCACCTCGAACGCAACCTTCCAATCTCGAAAGGTCACGTGTAATGCCGAAGGTTTCATAATCTCTTGGACACCAGTGGGCAACAACCTGTAGTTTCAGTTCAAAGTGTGTGTTTGGTGAAGATAGAGGCTGCAAAGTGGTGCGCGAGAGTTCAGAGTAGATTTTTCTGTGTGTCGCATCTTTGAAACCAGAGCTGGGTGCGTGTTGCCCAAGTACATACTATGCATTTGATCACCAGGGTTCAGCTGCAGCCACTGAGGAAAACAGCCCTCCAGACCAAAAGAAGGCCAAAGAGGCGGACTCAGTGAGTTGTCGCAGATTCATTATTTTTTGTTCACATGCTATTTATATAGGGTGATCCCTTCAGAACTGGCCTATTTCAGTGAGCTTTAGTTTTGTGACAGTTCGATTTTATGGCAAATAACTCACGTTCAAGTCGGCTTACAACGATGGTAATGTAGTACTCAAATTGGCAACCATGCATGAGGAAATGTTGGGTGAAAAAAAAAAAAGTTCGGCTTCTAAAACAGGACATTACATTTAAGAGGCACTTCATCGTGACAGTGGTTATAGCTTTCGGCACGTTCACTTGCCATCTGTTGGCACTCTGTTCCACAGGTGCGCTCATTAAGTGCCACTACAATAAGAATGCCTTTTTCATCACATTTTGCTTCTAACAACCTGAAATCTGTATAGGCTCCGGAGGCCATGGTGGAAGCAGTCGCCGACGACTCTCCGCCGCTCATTTGGTAAGTTGAGCTTTGCTTGAAGCGCATGCATTTGGTGTAAATGCAGGCTCTATCAGTGTGGTTGGTGTGCTTTCTTGTGTCTCGAAAGAACTGGCTAACTCATTTATCTGAGAAAGGGGTGACAAAATGTTTTGAGCAACTGGAATTAGTCGAGAAGCTCATTTTTGCTCACAAGTGGTGCAATGAGAGAAAGACACAAGAAAATTAACAAAACTCTATCCACTTTTTGAAGTCTTTCTTTCATGCTGTAGAGATCCTAACACTGCGCTTCAATCATGCATCAGTATAGACAAAGAAACCTCAGCCAGGTGTCTCTGCTGTGTGTTAGTAAAATGGTCTCTTTATGTAAAATGTCTAGAAACAGAACACCACACTACATCAGCAGTTTGTTTGCGTTGCAGCTGTGTGGGCTGTTCCTTTTGGTGTCTTCGACTAGTCGCCTTCGTCCCCTTAACTCTGAGGTGGACATAGACCCAGCGTTGCACGTACTCGGCGACAAGGGCATAAACGCACGAGCCTAACGTGATACTTTCTATCAGAAGAAAGCTGGCACAGGAGGAACAGCGTGACTACATTGAAAATCCACTTTCTAGTCAAAGCTGAGCCAAAAGTCCCCACATTTTTCCATCAAAATGGCAGACGTGAGGATGCAAGAAGTTAACATTCAGCTGGGTGAATTGCAGCTGGCCGGCATAGCTGAAGCCGCCGTTGCTGTCGCAGCTTTCGCCGCTGGTCTCAGGGCAAGACATGGGCGCAGTCTGTACAGTGAAAGCTCAGTACTTAAGAAAATGGGATAATTCGAACGTATTCCCCATCCCGGCAAGTACGTGCATCGCTTAATGGCATCAAACTTTTATTTATTCTGTCATATTTTGCTGCAACAGGAATGGACCTCGGAGTGCACCAAGCGCAAAGGGCTGCATAAGTGTGATGCAAGACAGGGATAGTGACATTCACAGACAGCATTTGTTAACAACCAAAACAGCTGTGGGCCTTCAGAGAGGCATGGCTGCCATCGAGAATCCTACCGCAATCGTGTTGTTAGCATTCAAGGCATCAGCGGCTGCTGCAAACATGCTTTGTTTCCAGGTTCATCCGGCACATTCGTGGGAACTGCCTATGATTGTGTGAATAACGATAGTAAGCAAAGCTGCTACAAACAGCATTCGTATTTGCCATATGCCTTCAGAACTGCATAACTGCTATCGGCGATTGGCATCAGTGAGCCAGGTTTATTCAGCACTAGATGCGGTCTTCAGCAGTTTCGTTTCTAATCTAGACGTCGGCTACACCTGTGCCTTTGGAACTGCATGTACACTAAGATGGTGTCTTTAGTGAACACGCTTTGGTCCACAGCAGATGTAGCATTAAGTAGCTTTGTTTTGTCTTGGGGTGATGCACGCACATTGCCACAAAACTGAAACGTGGCGAAAAAAAGGCATTGAATATGAAGAGCCTTAGTCACAGTCAGCATGCCGGCGTAAAACTAGTTTGCTGTATTGTGATAGGTGAACAATCAGTTGCCAGCCATTTTTCTAGTAAAAGAATTACGGTCGGCGTCCGATTTCCCACGCCCTCAAGGAACGGCGAAAACGTCCGAAAAATCGGACAGTCTGGAAAAACGAATGCACGTAAAAGTGCACGTTTTTTGTAGGTATTTTTCGCTGGCGGAGAGGGTAACGGCTAGAGTACAAGATTCCCTTTGCAATTCAGCCAATGCATCGTTTAGGTGGCTCTGAAAAGAGCCATTTATACAAAAAAAAATCCGACCTAGCCGGCGCTACTTCATAGGTCAGCACTTGGGCTCAAAGAAGTGGTCTATTTTTTTTTTGTGTGGCATTCCGCTTGTCCACGATAATGTCTACTTCAATTTCAGTCAACGTCATGTTGCTGCTGTACACCGATGACAGTTTCATCAGTGCTCGCCTCAACTCTGAGCTCGTTGGCTGTGTAGGAGGTGGCTCTTCGTTCTCGGTGTCAAATTCGTCGGAATCCTCTATAACTTGACGAATGATTTCGTCATCGGTCAAGTCCGCACATAGCTTGAGGTCTTTGTCAGCATCGGCGAAGCCCTCAAAGGTTATCTCGGAAGGAATCAACACGCCGGCAGCACGCAGATCGTTGCAGGCAACATCCGTGGAGGGGATTTCGTCGCACACGCTGTCTACTTGGGGCGAGACGGCCGTCTCTGTGTCGAGTGTAAAGCCTGTGTGGCGAAAACAGTTCCGCAGAGTCTCTTGCGTAACCGCCTTCTACCATTCTGCTAACATGCCGACGCCAGATCTGTGGTCAACAGCGTAGCTTTTCCCGTTGTCGGAGCAGAACACCATGCGACTGAGCACGCGTAATTTGTAAAGATGCTTCAAGTTTTGAATCACGTCTATTGGCTGCAGGATTGCTATGGTGTTCGGCAGCAGAAATTCAATGAGTTATAGCCTTTAGGTCCTTGATGTGGGCATGCGCAGCACAGTTATCCACAAACAGCAGAACTCTTCGATTTTGCTGCTCAAACCTTCTGTCCAGCTTGTGCACGTGTGCTTCGAATAACTGCTGCGTTACCCACGCCTTCTTGTTAGCTTCATAGAGAACAGGCAGAGTCACTGCCCCCTTGAAACATCTTGGATGCTTCGACTGGCGGATTACTAGTAACGGAAGCTTCTCGCTGCCTGACATGTTGCTGCCAACAAGGACAGTGAGCTGCTCCTTGCTGCTGTGCTTGCCACCGTGGCAGGGGTCACCAGAAAATGCAAGCGCTTTCTCTGGCAGCAGCTTGTAAAGCAGTCCAGTCTCGTCGCATTTGAAAGTATCATTAGGTGGAAACTGCTGAAGCAAGGGCTGCAGCTTTCCATCCCGATATTCGGCGACAATGGAATCGTCGACGGCACCACTTTCCCTGCACATCTTCTTGAACTTCAAGTCATTGAGGCGAAGCCATCCATCGCTGAACTTGAAGTCCTTCACACCGATCGGAAGCGCGAAAACCTCTGCCTTCTGCCTCAGGATGTCGCCTGACACTGGGACTTTCTTAGCGATCATGGCACTCAGCCACACGACAAGCGCTTCCTCGAACTTCGGATAAACACCCTGTCTCGCATTCTTTCCAGCCCTGGTTGATTTGGCAGCCATTTCTAAGATCTTCGCCTTGTTTTTGATGAAGTGCAAAACAGTTTGCTTCGAAATTCCGAACTCTCTTCCAACCTCTGCCTGCGACCGACCGCGTTAGACCTGTTCAATGATGGCGGCTTTCTTCTCCGTCGTGAGCCTACGAGGAGGCTTTGTACGCTTCGAAGGTACGGATGAAGACGAAGGAGCAGTCGATGCCATCGCTGTAAACGGTGAATCTGCTCGGCGAAAAGCGCAGCTCGAAACAGCTAGGAACTCGGTGGATGCTGAAGGTCGGGAAAAGTGATCACTTAAGATAGCCCGTAGCAGCAAACGATCAACCGTAGACACGACCGCAGAGCTGACAAAACATGTGAACAAACACTGTGAGGTTTGGCTTGGCTAAGCTGCTAAGCTACGGCTGGCAACGGATTGACACGTGCGGATTCGAGTTTACAGCAGCTGGGCCGCGTTGTGGCGGTTGGCGGCGGTGTTGCTGGCCATACCTGCGATGCAAGTGTGGCGGGTTAAGGATATGAAAACAACCTAAATGGTGGCGTCGGTGGTGGCTTCGGGTCGGGGGTTAACTGTAAAAAGTTCGGGAAATCGAATGCCGAAGGCTATAAGCGTCTGGAATCGGAATTTCGGACTTCTTAATACGTTGACTCTATGGGGAACTTGACGGTGCCACAGATGAGTCTGGGAAATCGGACGTCTACTGTATTGTCAAGTATGCGTAGTGGTAACGGTGGTGATGGTGCATAATAAGGGATGAGATGAGAGCAATTTTTGACTTACGATGCCAGGTCTCCGAGCTGCGGTCGCGTTCGGAATCAAGTCATGGATAATGAAAATGGTTGCTTTTAAAATGCTCTTATGCAAAATAAGTGATGCATTTGCATATTAACCAAGAAAATAAAAATTCAGTGATTGAAGAGGCACTTGTTTCTTGTTTTATTTACACTTTCGATAATTTGGCATTCGAACAATTCGGACATTTTTCACAAAAATAGGAATCATTGAGCTTTTTGCAGAAAGGTAGGGCAAGCTAGTTGGTACTGCTTTATGCTTATAAAGTAAGAGCACTAAGATGACAGGGACAGAAGGGTTGTGCCATTTGTTGTTCCGGTCGTCTTAGCACTTGTAATTAATGAGCGTTTGCTGTTTCAGTGCATTGTCTATATTGTTCCTTGGGCTGTTAGCCAATTTTGTTTAGTATGCGCAAGCCAAACCAAGTTAATAATTTATTTCAATAAAGTAGCTGATTGGGCTAGTTGGTTGTGGATCCTTAAGGTTTAACAGCACCAAAAAAACATGACCACGGACAGAGAAGAGACAAGACAAGCGCTGATTTTCATTTGAAATTTCATTGACAAGAAGCCCCTTATAGATAGCCGAGTGATTGGTTAAAAAAAAAAAAAACACTGAAAAAAGGCCAGGAAAACAGATACAAAAATAGAAAAGCACTAAAATATTACACCATGTGCCGCTAAAGGGAACCATGCGAAGATGTGAAGCAGCAAGCGCTAACACTTACACTGGCCGCGGTGTTGCACAGCAGAGAAACCTGAGGAGTCACAAAGCACGCAGTGATGAACTGGTGTTTTCTATTGGAACATACCAATCGCTGCTAATGGGTGTTGAGAGATAGAAGACTCTGATTCGACACAGAGACTTGCAGTCCGCTTTTAGCCAGCGAACAGTTGTGCAGCGCGAGAGGTCGGTTTTTCAATCAAGAAAGTCGCTAGCAGACCCTGCCTGTGTCGCGTTGCGAGGCGAGAGGGGAGGGAGCGTAGGGGAAGAGACAAAGGGGGAGCGGACATGCATGCGGGGTAAGGGTGGTCACGCTGCACCCCAGATTGAGCTCGACCCGAAGCTGATTGAGCTCGACCCAAAGACATTGACAATCACTGTGGCCTGCAGCGCAGAATCTGTTTTGTGTGCTGCTAACCTTGGTGTTTAATGCAATGCACCGAGTTTGTGC